>NW_022145595.1:13669836-14269836 GCF_000002235.5 Strongylocentrotus purpuratus
TAGTAAAATTACCCACACTCGGTACCTTCAGTCCAAACAGTCCAAACACCCTCGGCTACCGCCTCGGGCGTCTTAGACTGTTCCAAAGGTACCTTGTGTGTGGGTAATTGTTACTAATGCCCTTACTGCTGTGTATTATTTGTATACTAAAGATAAACGGGACATATTTTGTCTTCACGTTGTCCTCTGTGCGATGCGCCGTGTCTACCCTTCCAGTAGTCTTCCGCGATCCATCCCGCAACTCAGCAGTAGATGAAGAGCCCACCATCAGCGATCTGTGATGACACAAAATATGAGAATGGTATAACGTCAACGAAGTAATTTGTTAATGCAAGCTTTTTTTTAATTCTTAAGCATTCATTTTACTAACAGCTCTACATTAACGTGATGAATAGTTTTGCTATATATCACATCAATTACACAAAATGATACGAGTACCCTAAGTTAAAGGCGGGGCGGGGGGGGGCGTTGGGGGGGGGGGGGGGGCTCAGCATACCATTTGCTCCAATTTACCTTACGATATTATATTTCATCTTCTCGATATCTTTCATTCAATATACATTTTAATTCATTGCCATAGCGAATTTTGTACTATAAATGAATATACATTTGTTGTTTTATTTTTCTTTATATCCGTCTATTTTATTGCCGTATCCGGAATTGTTTGTTACATTTTGAGTTCATAATAACAATTTTTTCTTTCTTATTTAGCGCTTTTCTCCACAAGACGTTGGCACATATCATTTCAGGCTTATTACCAAGTACCCATTTAATTCGCCTGAGTCGAATGTAGATTGATTTCTTGCCAAATTAAGGACATTTTTACCGTATCATGGCTCGATCCAACAACCTTAGCATCTCGGGTAAAAATGTTCAAACCGCGTCTATATTATAATATGCTACGATTATATACACTTAAAATATTGTATCAAACCATATTATGTTCATGAAAATGTATGATGAAAAAAAAAAAAAAAAAGATGCAGAAACCAATAAATCAAATCAAATCAAATCTCCAGTCAAATATGTTGATAATTCTAAAAACGTCTGGTTGGAGCAAAAAAGGGTGTTAACTATGCACTTAAAGGCATCGTTTAGTTAAATCTGAGATGCACGGCCCTACGTGTTATCAGTGTCTGTGATATAGTGTAATATTGAAGCCCTAAAGAAATTTTGCGTTTCAAAATGATCAAGAAGTGCCTCAAAAAAGTAAAATTCTTTGAGTGACCGGTTTTACCATACTTGTTTTTCCCAATAGACTGTTTCGTTATGAAAACCTTTAGGAAAATGCAAAAATTTAATTACGATTTCCAATCATAGGAATTTTGATACTCGGACAGGCGATCGGCTTGTAAAAGTCATGGGGTTCCTGACTGACCTAAAGGTTTATAATTATCATTGCAGCATGAGCTAAATCCAGGATTTTGTTTCAGAAATCTGAGACAAAGTTACGGGATGCCTTCAAGTATATGATTCAATGCCCTTCTAGCTCCACAGAGACGAACTATTAAAACATTTTGTCACTGCAGTCAATATTGTTACAAATACTTTGTTGAAATCAATCACAATTAATTTAGACGGATGCACGCCTTTAATTTCGCAAAATCTGTGAATACAACACTTTGAATATATGTAATTAATCAATGGCGACACTTATTTCAGTGATAGCCTAAAGGTCGCATCAGAGCGGAATAGAATGGATGGTATCGAGAGGAAACTCTGCCCTAGGACCAGGCATACACATATCCGCTATGAATACCATTATCATGTACTCTATGCAACTCGCTGTCCGAGGAGAGAGAAGGGGTAGAAGAGGAGAGGAGAAAGAGAGGAGATACAGAGCACGAGAAAGAGTGAGAGAGAGAGAGAGAGAGAGAGAAAAGAAAGGATGTTGAAAGGAAGAGAAAGAGAGAAAGAGAGAGAGAGAGAGAGAAAAGGGATGTTGAAAGGAAGAGAAATAGAAAAGAGAGAGAGAGAGAGAAGAAAGGATGTTGAAAGGAAGAGAAAGAGAGAGAGAGAGAGAGAGAAAAGGGATATTGAAAGGAAGAAAAATAAAAGAGAGAGAGGGAGAAAAGGGATGTTGAAAGGAAGAGAAATAGAAGAGAGGGAGAGAGAGAGAGAGAGAGAGAGAAAGAGAGAGAGAGAGAGAGATTCCCGCCCCGCTCGCAAATGTTCATACACACAACAATGTGCTATCAATCTCGACGCGAGACAATATACCCCGCGACAGAAGCGGCGTTTTTAACGCCACAATGGGCTGTAAATGGCGAGCGTCGAGATTGTATGGGATGATAAAAATCTATTTTCTACTCACTCCTCTCCCGACACTTTTTCTCCCCCTCAAAAAGCTGTCACACCGAATCGGCGTATGTTCCAAACCGTCCTGTCTTAGACGCTCATGTATTTTTTTTTTCACCGTTGTTTCAGAGAGTGGTGCGTATTACACATTACAAAAACACACATCCATCTTCCGTTTTTCCCCAAGACGGTTTACTATCCCCTCTACTTTTCTTTTTGTAAAGGGTTTAGCAAATTTGACATACGCTGACAGTCTGAGGATTAAGACGTGCGTTGAATGCGCTCATCAAAAGACCTCGGGAATTGGGGAAGGGGGTATAGCGAAAATCTGTGTGGAGTCGGCCAGAGTTATGAATATTACATGAACCTGGGGGTTCATTTTTATTGAGATAATGATGTTAAATGCAACCAGGTTAGAGAGCGTTCTCGAACGCTTTTAGGTGCTCGCAAGGGAATTCCCTTATTTCTGTTCTTACTGCGAATTAAGCCACTTTAAGGTGGTCGCACCTGATATACATTTTTGCTCCTAAATAAATCGATAGCTTTATACTAACTGTAAATGTATTTTTGTACTTTGACCTTTCAACAAGTTTTATTCCTGTCTATTTACCCTGGAAAGCGCGTCACCTTTAAAATCTAATACGTTCATGTTATTTATTGACATTTAGGAACGAAACATAAAAAAAAAAAATAAGGAAAAGATAAGAAAAGGAAAATGTAAAAGGTATTTGTAGTCATACGAAACAAGGCAATAACCGACAAATGGAATTATCATACAGTAAATGTTAGGAGGAACATCCAAAAAAAAAAAATAATGTTATGGAAATCCTATATGTACAGTTCGGTAGGGTAACGGCCTTCAAAATGAATATAGAATCAAGTTGTTATATTTATCATTCATTGAAGTTAATATCCAAGTTAATATCCAAATGTCCAAATAGCTAGTTGTTATTATGAAATCAAAAAAAATATTCCTTACTCTTTACGGCCACTTATTACTTTATTCGTTATCTTGTATTTGTTTTTGTATTTGTTGATTGATATTTCCATTTTGGTACTAGTTTTCCGTTAACCTTAGTCCGTGGGTTTCAAATGAAAAAAGAGCTTTTGAAATAAATAAGTTGATATGTATAAAATCCAGAGATGGAATGGAGATGGTTCTTGTCGTATATTCTAGAATTATGTAGTTAGATTTACTACACTATTTTAACTATCCATACGTACATGTACATGTGTAATACTTAAAATTCAGCTATGACATTGAAAACAAGACGTGAAAATGAAATGTTTTTCAAATGTATAAAGTTTTCTAAGATATACTCATTTCTTTTACATATCCAAACTAATACTTGGATCAACTGTTAATGCATACAATTCTAATAACGGATGCATAGAGTATGTGTTTACAATGTGTGTAAAAGTAAATTTCCATTATTCCATGTTCATTCTTTTCCTTTTCCAAGCAAAGGGATGCAATGGAGCGATGGGAAAAGAAAAAAAGAAGCAGCTGGGAGATGACATTTTAAATCACATCCAAATTGAAAAAGGAAATCCTTATGTCAAAAATGCAAAAAAATGATCAGAGTAACATTAAAGATATTGATGATTATTCATAATGATAACAGTACTAAGACTGGGAGAAGAATCTTGATACTAAAACAGGTATATAGGAACAAAATATATAGAAAAAAATATCAAGGGAAGAGAGGTGGAAAGAATAGAGAATTTAGAATATTAATATATATATATAATAAACCAAACAAAAGAAGAAGAAACAAGAAAAAAAAAAACTTTTGTTGAGAAATGAGATATCTAAAGTCTATTCAAATAAGTCGCCCAGAGGCGAAGGAAACAAAAAAGTAAATAAAAAAGAGCCAAAAGAAAAGAAGAAGAAACAAGGGGAAAAAAAATTGTTGAGAAACGAAAACCTAAAGTCCATTCAAAGGAGTCCCCAAGAGGCGAAGGAAACAAAAAAAGTAAATAAAAAAAAGAGAATAAAATAGAAAGTCAATTATGCATTCCTTTCTCCTCAATCATTCATTAATACGTCCCCCCGTCTTTCCTTTCTGCTGGTGATCTTCCCAAGCCGTGGAAGCAAGATGGAATCACCTGCTAAGACAGGAAGTATCGGATGTGGTCCAGGAACCTCTGTGTTTGGAGAGAACGAGGGGTAAACGTCTTACCCCCCTGGCCCCTCTGCATGAAGAGCAGATGATTTCTGGTTGGAGGAGATGGCAGATGCGATTGGAAGATACAGCAAGTAAGAGAGAGATTGGAGATTGGGTGGGGAGAGAGAGAGAGAGAGGGGGGGGGGGGGGGTTGTATAGAGATGAAAAAAATATTGATAAATAATAAAGAGGAAGGAAAGTAATGAAACTGAGAGAGAAAAAGAGAAAGAAAAAGAAATAGATGGATAAATGACAGACAAAGAGTGGTGTGGGGAGCAGAATAAGATATTTGAAGCATGTAAAGTATTGGTTTAGAAAGGAGGAAAGAAGAAGAAACAAAGAGAGAGAGAGAGAGAGAGAGATAACGAAAGAGGAGATTGGAGAAGGTAAGGGGTATTTAGAGAGTTATTGGCAGTAGCACATCCACAGCAGCGTGTGATAGTAGAAGATATGCCAATGTAAACGGAGGATAGGAAAAATCAATACAAAAACCAAATACACAAAAAGAAAGAAAGAGAAAATTCAATTCCTGATATAAAATGGGTTGAGAATGAAAATGGATCTAATTTACACACAGGTAACCACATGTTTTTAGTATTTCTTTTATAGTGGTATAGTGACCTATTAAATCAAAAAAAAATATTTGGGGTGAAACCTAAAAGGCATATCAAGCAATATTCATGGACCTCCTGAGAATGGATATTATAAAATCAATTTACTGTTTGTTGCATAAATTAAAATAAGTGATTGAAAATTAATTTCTTTCGAAATAATGCCTTTTATTTCATACAGTATCAGTAGATCGCTAGTCATACTGAATGAAATATGAGCGAGTAAGAAGAAGTAGATAACTCATCATTTACTTCAAAAACCATCTTGGAATGATTTTAATTTGATTTTTTATTCTCAAACGATATTTTAAATACATGGTCATGAATTTTACAAACTAATTATGAATCTAAAGTGTGTCAGGAGTGAGCTTATCAATGAATTTTGAGATAGAACGACTTCAATAAGGGAGTTTACAGATAGCACATGGTACAAATGACCCCAAATATACACAGATCCTTTACACATGGAGAAGTTCCACTTTGAGCATCTTAGAATAATAACTGCCAAGTCCTAGATGTGCTTCATGAATACCTTTTGTTTGCCCTCTTGAAAAGAATACTTCCACCTGCGTATCATAAAATGTACCGTTGGTGCATAAATGAACAATGTTACATAACTTTCATGAGCGCATATCCAGTATTCGTCTTTGTAGGTTTTATCTTTTTGGTACAAATCACCTTTATCTGCCCATGCGCAGATTGTATCTGTAAACTCCCTTATTGTAGGGAAATGCGGAAGAGAGTGTAATACGATTAAAGTGCACCAATGCTACTCAACGTGCCCTCTTGGTAAACTTTATCAAAAATTCAATTTTAGAATATGAGCATAAATCTGTATTTATGGCGTGATATCCTTCTGAATTTCACACGAAGTTTAGGTGATATTAACAAATTACCTACCCAGAAATTAACCGAGGATGGAAATATTGCCAATCACGTTCTTTTAGCATTTGTTGAAACATCCCATACGTATACGTGGATTCTTATTTTTTCGGATATAGAAAAAGAGGTAGTTAAAGGGGCAGCAAGACTTGTTCCAAAGAAGCACGGAAACACATGGAGGTATATCGTGGACTAGATCTTAAATTATATTGAAAATAACAAGATCGATAGATCAACATGCTTGAAGGATATAGAGCTAAAGAGGGAATATCGTCGAAAAGAGAAGGAAAGACAGATTCGAAGAAATAAGATGTATAAAGGAGACACTGTAGACTTGCAGTGGGTGGAAATTGGAAAGATGAACCAATTCCAAGAAGGGATAAATAGGACATGACAGTGAACATTTTCATATCTTGGGTGCGCGTGACAGGGCATGTAGAATGACGAATATCTACCAACATTGCTGGCGTGCGTCGCCCCATCGCCCCATCGCCCCGGGAAGTGAGCCGGCGATTTTTAGCGTGATGAATTGCAATGTATCTCGCACAATGGACGGAATATGAAGACGGGAGAGAAAACAGGAATAGAGAAAAGGACTAAAACTATGGCCGGTGTTCTCATTTTGTCGGTAACAATTGGAGAAGCTGTCGGCAATGTTTTGGCCCCGTGTCATAACGGGTTTCATGATATCCTCATCAGGGGTTAAGAGGGTAATTCCTTTTGAGGTCGGAGGTTTAATTTCTCCATGATTTTTGAAGGGTAGTTTAATTCATTGAAAAAGAGACTTGAGTGATTAGACGATAGATCTGCTACCGAACTAAAAGGTACAGAACATTACTATAAATACATAAGACTGTACAAATTCGTAAAAAAAAGAATGAAAAGGAAAAGGAAACGCACAATTTGAAGATGAAAATTGAGAAAGAAAGATGAAATCAAGGGGAAACTTAAAGTGACTCGGTAACATCGTTGAAGGTTGATAGGAAAACTTTGTCATTTTTGTAAGAAATGTTACTTATACAAATCCGGAACAAATTCACAAAGATATTTATGGTTTTCTTTGAAGGTGTCACTTTGCGACACCCTCTAAACAGTAAATTCTCCAAACCGTTTTTGAATTTTCCCAACCGTTTTTCCATGAAAAAGAGATAAGACAGGCTTTATAAAATATTTCAACTCCCTAATGTCTGGAATGGTATATAGAGCCAATGTATTGTTTTGTAACGATTTACATTCACCTAGAATGTAATAAAATTATAATAATATAGTTGGGAGAATTATGGAATCGATCAGATCAGTTTTTCCCAATTTTTATCATTAATAATGGTCTGTTTTCACTCAAACTTTCAGATTATCTTGAATTATACATCTAGCATTGAAGTCACTTCCTTAGCACCATTTTCTCTCATCTGATCGATGTTACCAAGTCCCTTTAAGGAGGAATCAAACAGACTGGGTAAGAGAAAGAGGGAAAAAAAGAAGAACGAGAGAGAGAGAGAGAGAGAGAGAGAGAGAGAGAGCATTGTATTTGGAGAAGTTATTTACATCTCATTTTGCAGTAATATATTATTTTCGCTAGTTATGATCAAACTTCCATATCAATTTTTGTGAAACAACTAAGGCTTTTCACGGAGTGTCTTTAAAAATAAAAATAATAGTATCAAAGAACTTTTTGTTTACATATTTTAAAGCATAAAACACTTTTTTTCCCTCGAACTCTCTTATGCTTTGATACTTAAACGTGTCGACACGTTCTGTACTATAGCGGTAATGAACCGCGCATGTCAGAATTAATGAAGCGTATAGCCATGCAACACATTAGGCTTCAATTTACACGCGTTTGATTAACGTGCAGCGGCGCTCCCCAAATGAAATTAATTATGTAGGCAGAAACAATGACCACTTGCCGTTAATTGAGACGCCGTTTCGGACACCGTTATCTATATCTGACGACACTGTTTGATTTGACCTTATTTCCAGGGAAAACAAAATTTATTGAAGCCTAGTCAGTTTTAATATTGTAGGTACTGAAGGAACAATGTTCTAAAACGATATCATATTTTGTTTGATTACAATTGAAATCGATTCATATCAAAATGAAAAAATAGGATATTTTTTTTCCTTTTTACGAATTGCTATCTGATGCCACTGTAAATTTATTTTTCACGTTTAAATATTCATTCTGATACCTCAGTTATCTTTAGATATGGAAACGGAATTTGCAGAGTCTCGAATAAGTCTTTAAATTCAGGAAATATGTGTTTTTCTGTATGACATATTATAATTCGAATCAGTTGTAATTAATAATTTTTAGATAGATAGATTTGAAATTTGAAAATAAATAGAGATAGAGGGTATCCGTTTTAGAGGGAATTTTTCTTTATTTTTTCTAGAGATCACTTTATATTTATTGGCATACTATATACTTTTGGTTGACTCTGTAAATAGAAAAAAATACTTACCCAGATAGGTTATGTGTAGAAAAGTGACATCTCCATAACGTGAACATACACCGAGGACCATGCGGGGCCAGCCGGGGGTAAAGCTTGCACTTCCAAGCGTTCTGGTTTACAGTAGCAGACCCTTGTATTGCTGGATGCTGAAAATGATATACGTATGAGTGTATGCACATATATTTTAATGATTTGGGACAGTAACCTGTAACTCATGTATGTTGAAGCAAGAAAGACAAAACCAAAAGAGGCAATTCATGCCAGTATAGGAAATTAATTGATTGAATGATCGATATTTCGTAAAGAGTTCACCATAATTTAAACATGTGCATTTCCAATAAGTATTCAAAATGGGAACATCAAAAATGTCCTTTCATCTCGGGCACATTACATTGTTAATAATATTGGTGATAATTGAGAAGGTGCCAATGATTTGGGAAGTAATAAGAGGTATATTGATAAAGGACATGTTTATATTTTTCATAATACAGCTGCTGCAATACAATATACAGCAAAGGATGAAATGTCACTAAGACTTTCAATATATATATATTAACGGAAGAAGCAGAAGGATAACATAATGAGGACGTTGTGTTTTTTATTTTTGTGTACCAAATATTCGACTTGAAATCTGCGTCTACTGATTATATTGTCATCTTAAGAATGTACACTCCTATTAATAACATTACAAACTGAATACATACCTGTACAACTCCTCTTAAATTGTTCATAGCCTAAGAGACAGCGCCTTGTATCCTTTGGAAAAGGCGCGATATAAATCCAAGTATTATTATTATTATTATTAAAGGCCACTCCTAAAATCTTTTCTCTCCCTATACCATTGTGGAATGGATACACTTAGGAATTTTGACTAAATTTTAAATTAATCACTCACGCTTGTCGTCAGTTATCGACGACGGTTGCAGAAGACGAAGAAAGATGGTGAGGAGACTGAGGAGGGCATCATGGTTAGCATGGTGATACACCATCCAGGAAGATTTTCAACTGCATAAAAAAACATGATTAGGGAAATGTTAAAGGCATCGTTTAACAATGTTAAATCTGAGATGCATGGCCCTACGTGTTACCCGTGTCTGTGATATGGTGTAATATTGAAGCTCTAAAAATTTTGCACTTCAAAATGATCATGAAGAATTTCAAAAAAGTTTTTAAAAATTTGAGTTACCGGTTTTATCATACTCATTTTCTACAATAGACTGAAGTATTAAAAACCGTTAGGAAAACGGTTTTTGAAATTTAGATTTCCAATCATAAATATCTTGATAATCAGACGAGCGATCGACTTGTAAAAGTCATGGAATTCCAGACTGACCTAAAACCTTTTTTTTTTTGGGGGGGGGGGGGGGGGGTGGTGATCTGTAAGGTACACAAATATTCTCCATGCAGTATCAGTAATTAATTTCATTCCCATATTTCCATGTATCTAAACACTGCCCCATTGTTGCATCAATAACCGTTAAAGTGCCTTAATTATGCGGTTTTGACTTCCCTTACTTTCGTTAATTTTACACTCTTGTATGGACTAGGACAAGAAATATGTCAGCTTTTCTTCATAAAATTTGAAATTTCTGTTTTCCATTGAATGGTATGATGTTTACATTAAAAAACAATGAGAAATGAGAACCCTTGACTGAAGACTTCAGTCTTGTTAACCAAGTAGGACTCTACATACAGTACGGATTAATGGAATACAAAATAATACAAATACGAAGAGAACTCGTTTAATATACAATTGGCGAAACCTAAAATTCATATGAACGTAAAACCATAAGCCAATAATTCAACACTCTTTGAAAATAATCTTCCTTAATAACAATATTTCGGACAACGTAACGCAAAAGTTCTCTACTCAATCAAAATGGACCATTGAAGTAATCTTACCTTTTGTCATGCGTGTTGTCCTTTTAAAAATAACATGAATAATATCTGACAAGGGAGTTTAGCATGTGAATCCATGCGATTAGGCATTACAATTTTTTTTAGATAGTTTTGATTTGAAGGCTGATGAGAACCTAACATGCCCGAGGTTAGATATACTAAAAATCGTGTAAATCTGTAATTTTCTACAGTGTATATTTCAGTGTGATATGAATAATCTCATTTCACCATTGTAGAGGATATTTTATTTGATTTCAGATTTAGTATGGACACTTCTTCTGTTTCTAACTCGAGGTAAACACGCTCCCGAGTAGGGTGATGATTTATCATTGCCACAATATCAAACTATTTGCATTTTAAAATTGCTATTTTCCCCCAACAACCAAACCAACCGCCCATCATCCATGTTAAAACTGAGCTTGTATTCATTATCTTTCAAATTGCCTTTCATCGCATCGCAAATTATTTGCCTACGTCAATTGCCAGGGCCTTTCAACGAACTATTGTCTGAATAGGTGCCTATTGCATCTCATTTACAATTTAATTTCCTCTCATAAATGGTGCAAATAGCATTGATAGTCCTGACTTCTATGATTTTGGTGTCTATTAAGCACTATGCAGTCGCGCTATTAATTTGTTTCATTCGGCGGGCTGCGCGTTTCTCTATTTCCAATTTCCGGATTTAATTTATCACACACGGGACTGTGTACCACGATTGAGTGATCGTCTGCGGTTTTGAATGTATTAGAGTGGAGAACCCAGGGTCGAAAAAATGGTGATATATTTCACCTCCAAAATCAATCGGTGCATATTTGTCCCGATTTTCTATCTTTCATTTCACCTCAAAACTGTGATTATGTATTTTTAAAAGAATATACTAAATAAACTACAATGTATAAATAACAGTGATATAGGCGAAAATGTCCAAAGACTAAATTTGATTTTCATCATTACTATTACCATTATCAGTATTATAATCATTATTTTTGTCATTGCTGCTTTAATATCTCCAATAATTTCTGTTTTCTCTCTTTATATTATTTAGTGTACAATGGCTCTTTACCATGGCTCTTTAGATAATCCCTTTACGGCCTTAATTTGCTAAAGGGACGAGGGTTTAATGTTTGAGGAATGCGAATCGTGATCAAATGACCAAATTAAAAACTAAACATTGCTGGCGCCAATCTGTAGCGTCTAATACCGATTCGTCTTGGAAATATCTGTGTTTCTTTATTTCTTAGTTGTTTTCTTTTGGCCAGTCCAGGCATTATGTCCTTTGGCAAGACATTGATCTACATTTGCCACACTCCACCCAGGTGAAGTAAATGGGTACCTGGTAGGAATTTATTCCTTGAAACGCAGCGCGCGTAACAGCTGCACTGCTAAAGCCAGGGTAATTATGCTGCATTATTGTAGAGCGATTAGAGACTTCTGACAAAGTAAGTGTTAGGCGCTATATAAGCACTGTAATTATTATTATTATTATGTCTTGCGTTAATTTGTAGGACCTATTTGCGCTCAACTATAGCTGTTTAATGCGAGTGCCCCTGGTCAATTAACATGGTTCATAATCGAATATGACAGAATATTTTTGATATATTTCTAATGATAGCATTATACAGCAATTTTCTTTATTATTATTTTTATCATCATTATCATATTTTGCAGCCTCCAATGATCACATTGTTAGCCCCCCTATCATTTGTATATCTACCTACCTTGAGAAATGTGTGTCATAATTAAGTTGATTTGGTCTTCCACATCGATTTGGACATCACTGCAAATTCCGATCGTAATGTTGACATCGTGAGGTAGATGAATGCTCTACAACATAACAAAATAGGTACTGAGAATAAGAGACAAAAAGCAGAGTAATAGTAAAAGAAAAAGATCGTGGCAGGCTATTGGTCTTTGAATGGTCTCATAGGAAATAGATTTAAAATCATTGCTATACAAATATAACTATGAATTATACAAAAGAGATTCGTAATAACATAGAACATTATGGGATCTCTTATCCTACGTATAAGGTTTATTCGAATCTGAATGACTTTCATATTTCATAACTATACAATTCTGACCCATAGTATTCATAAAAAAATAATACACACAATCACAGGTCAAAATATTTTTTTTAATTGGGGCTCATCTAATTTTGAAAATAAAATTCCTACCTTTAAGTTTAAGCAAACCATAAAAAACTAACTTTGATGTCAGCCTTACGTCATGGTACATCAAACTTAAAATGTTCTTTTTAATACACCACTTCTCCCCCTCCCCTTCATCCATTTATTAACAACAATTTTGACATGACTTTTGTTTTGGGTAGGATACAATTCAGCACTGGTTTGCCGAATCTCCGGAAACGTATTCATATCTCGTATTTCACCCTAATCCTTCCAACAAGCTTTCTTAATCCCGCCCAGCTGTCTGCGGGAGACGACCTCAAACAGACATACTAATCCTAAATCCACGAATCTCCAAAAGAGACAGAGAGAGAGAGAGAAAAAAAATGAATAAATAAACAGTAAAAACTGACATTTTGGCAAGATATCATTTTTTTAAAAGAGCTGCCCAGAAAATCAATGCCGATTGTATTTTGGGATGGCATCCTTTAAAACCAACAGTATACTAGTAATATATATGTCCCTATAAATGGAGAATGCCACTCCTTTGAAGATGCTTGAGGACTGATCGGCGACCCTAATGATGATGATGTTGATTATTATTATTTCTTTTTTCTTCTTATTATCATTTTTTCTTCTTTTGTTCGGCTTCTTCTCCTTATGATTATTTCTTCTCCTTCTTCCTATCATTATTATCATTACTTGTATTGTTGTTCATTATTAAAGCAGGACTGCACTACTAGTACCTACTTTCGCCCTCTATATAGCAAACAATGCCTACGCGGTACCCGTTAGTCCCCATGATCCCTTTTTTCTTATGTTAATTGAGAGCTGATTTGAAGAGATAACCACCTGTCAGTGACCACGCAGGGAGGTATAATCCCTCCTGGCCAAACTAGTGCAGACATGTTTTAATATAACATTACGCTTTCCAATTTTCGAGTGGGGGAAAGGTTCATAATAATTACGATCTACATACCATAAAAGCATTCCTTCAGTTATGAGGTAAAATAGAGTTAGGAGCTGAACCTGTATGCCCTGGACCTATTAACGCCAGGGAAATTACAACTATTGGTTGTAATAATCACCTGACTCTGTTTCCTGACACGCCAAGGGTGTAAAATAATCAGGAATCCATGGAAGTGTCAAGGTATAAAAACGTCCCATTCTCCACATATCCCCCACGCCCCAGGCTAAACCGATGACCATCTTCTTAGGTATTGTCATACTACCAGTTTTCGTGATAATTTAGCTGCGGTCATTTCGCAAATATAAAAGCAAATTATAAAAAGACGTGACCACCTGGCGATTAATTGAGAATGTAAGCGCAAAAGGAGTAAAATCCTTATTGGCCCACACGGGAGGTCCCAGGGGAGGGCATTGGTAACGAAATCGCTTTTCTTCTTGACAAATATATTGTATTCATTGTGTTTATGCACTATTAATTATACACTTAATTTGCTTGATAATTGTTTTTCAAAGTCATCCTTGCATTAAGAAACAAAATGGAAGGTTACGGGACAGTCACCAGTTATTATAGATCGATAAATACTAAGCCCTCGTGACCACGATAAAGTTGGTGTATCTTTATACAAATTGGCGCCATTTCTTTTGGTCCTCTATTCTATTACAAAGTCTTGTTTTTTATGTGATTTTAAGGATTACCCATGGCCTCTAAATTTAATTTTTATTTCTAAATTAGCCGTCAAAAATTTTGAATTCTATGACTGCATCGAATCAAACATTTTCCTCCTGATATCGTTATCCAGCTAATCAACCCTGTTATAGTGTTTCTTTATTAGCTATAATCATTAAAAAATCCAAAAGAACGAACTAGCTTCAGCATGTAAATAAACTTTTGCATTTTCTTTTTACAATTTATTTTGGCTGAAATGATTCTTTTTCATACGTAGTAACATATTTAGGTATATCGTTATGATACAAGAAAATAGGTCTTACATTTTGGCGGATGAATGGTATCACTAGGATTACTTTCCATGTGTATGTACATGTTGCTATTGCTTTATGTGTTTTATTTTTTAAATTGCATACCATATTCATAAGGTACAACCAGGTAGGTCTAAACAATCTCGAATTTGTATTTCTCAATATTTTTCATTTCTCCCGGTAACATTTACCGGCTTTAAATTTACCAATAGCTAGTACGCCATCTTTGTCTTCTGCAACCTTGTCCCCCAATTCATCAGTGTTATGCCAAGTCACGTGAACTCATGGCTCCAGACTTCCACCACACAATTCGGTCAGCATGGTTCTGAAACGAAATGAAAATTGAGAAGAAGTAGGTTATCAATTAGTAAGTATTAAGTGGTTCAGTCCTCAATACTTGAAAGTCCGCCATAACCACAATGTATATATCTATAACTTATATATCATTTATAGAGCAGTGTAAAAGAAACATTTCCCCCTTATCATTTTTTTTTTGTATTTCCTTGTATGAACTACATGCTTTGTTTTATTTACTGATTTGTAGATCTTTTATCGATCAATACTTGTTTTATTAATGAAGAAAGTCAAAATCATTGATGTAGTATCACGACAATAATACCCATCAGTGTTATTTGCAGACGAACATTGAAAGGAGAAATGTTATCAGTTATCGAAGTATATATTTTTCTCTAAAGAATAACAATACGTGTAGTTGCAGACAATTATGTAATAATGTAAAATGTATTTAAAGCATAAACAAATAATTGCATTATAAATATAATGAATAACTTTAAACAGAAAAACAGAAATATGAAAAGAAGTGGTGACAAGATCCAGTTTGCATAAAAGCTTTGGGTCTTGAAAAAACACTCAAGATAATGCCGGGAGACGAGTTGGCATTTTACCGTTACACCTCTCAAGCAAATACAAATATTGTATTGATACATCCAGACAGGTTAGCTAAAACTTTGTCTATTTGCCCGGTCTCACCTTTCAAGAAGGTTGTATTTGTGAAGGCATTAGTAATACAAATACTCAGGCTTGTCACGTGATGTCGAAAAAGTATAGGAAAAGAACGGAGGCATAATTACCATGAAGTTTCCCCCAGAAACAGTCCACATTGGATTCGGGAAATGTCATGAACAATGTAGAAGTACGACGAAAGCTGGTACGGTTTCAAATAGAACATGCAGAACCTGTAGGAAAAATCAAAGGAAATTACAATTGAATGTCAGTGTTTTAATAAATTGTATTAATTTTGATGTACAATTGAATTAACAATAGAAAATTTAACATAATTTTCCCTTCCCTTCAACTTTAATGAACTTAAGTTTACTAAATAGCCTATGTGGGCCTACATTTTTTTGTATAAAGGGTGTATAATCCATACGCATATAATAATATCATCACTAAACAGCAACCAATCCATGCAGCTACTTTTGGTGATAATTATATAAATATTACAGTTGAATATTTGTTTGTATATCTATTTTTTGATATTGAATGAAATAATTTTTCTTACATTGACATACTAACACTTGCATTTAATCTCTTCATATATTTATGTTTTCCCTTTATAATAAAGATACATGGTGGCGCATTGTCATCGTTTACATTGATTTTGCACTTAAACATATGTATATAATAGTCATAACAAATACGAAAAAATAAACAGATAAGGTAATGAATCAACGAAGCAGTCAACAAATAAAAGAATTAAATAACTAAATAAATACATAGATGAATAAATGGATGAGTTAATGAATAAATGAATGAATGAGTGAATAAATAAACAATATAATAAATACATTTACTATTCATTTATTTAATAAATTATTGCTCTAAAAGAACTGACCATCAGAACGGGTCTATTTACTACTAGAATAATACAAAATATTATAAATAACTGAATTCGTAAATAAATAAAGTGAATAACAGATGAATGTGAATGTGAATATAGACAAATGTAAAAATAATCAAATTAACAAATAAACAAACGAATAAGTAAATATATGAACACAAAAATAAATAATAGTAAGGTAATGAAATTTCTAGGAAACTACAAACCATTTTAAAATACATTTCAAAGTTCTTATTCAACAAAAGTTAACTGCGTATTTACTTCTTCTTCTTGTTTTTACTTAACTGTGAGTGTATTACGCCTCGCTATTTCATTTTTTTCCTTATAGCTGTATCATTTCTTATAAATAAAATATCAATGTATTTTATCGTGAAGTATTACGAGGAAGTAAAGGGTACCACAAAGTAATGAACGACATAGAAAAGAAAGAAAGTCAGTATAGGCATGACACTGACAAATGTTGGAATTCATTGATATAAACATATCGTAAACAGGCAGCTTAGGAGGGCGTCAAATTTCCCCTTCTTCTTTAATTGCAGACGACTCATCGAAAAGGCCAGATATCGAACGTTAGATAACCAACCGATACCACACAAGAACATCTGAAACAACAGGTATGAGGGAACACGATACCAGATAAAGAGGAAAAGGTAATTTCTCACATTTACTGAGCGTGAGAAGACCGAGAAAATAAACATAAGCAGAGCCCCAGGCGTGGGTGGCTGAGAAGCCCCCGGGGGATAATAACCAAAATTGGAAGTAGTTTTTTTTATCACTGTATTTCCCGCCTAAAAACCGTCGAATGTGTCAGGATCCGAGCTATATCCTTTTAGAAAGATCGGGATGAAGAAAGCTCTTTTTCAACTAAGGTAAAACCTGGAACTCTTTCCCTTTACCTATCTGTAGCTTCTTTTTCCATTCAAAATAAATTAATCAAAATTTTAAAAGAGTCAAACTTGTCTTTGTCAATCATCGATTCTTTCGATAATAAATAGTTGATAAAAACAAATATTGTGACCATCACAATATGGAACAGCTTTATCGGTTTCATACGATGTAAAAATATGAAACATGCTTACACATATATCCTGATTTGAGTATTTATCCAAAAAGAGATTATAGATATTGAATATTTTTAAAATAAATATAAATGATATTGAAACAATATTAATATATCTATGTTAATAACTCTTTGGATATATGCATGACGACAGTTAAATTACGTTATACTCAAGGTAACGGAACAAGCCATAACCATACGAAAGTCACCGTAATATGTGACTTTTATTTGGTAATAACCAATATGTGTCCATATTTTGTATACAATTTCTGTTCTGTGTAAACTCTGTCTGAGCCTTTATTTTACATGTGAGCGAAACGAACATCCGTTTTAAACTACATTGGACTTATAAATATTAAATACAATGAATTGAATTGGATATTTTCATGCATAGTACTTATTCTTTAGGAGATTTGGGCCTCGTCTTTCACTTTGTACAACGAGTGTTAATTTTACAGCAGGAAATTGTGGCTACCTTTATTCAATATGCTGGGTAAGACGTATAAATTGTCGATTTTTATTTTGATACAACCTTTCTGGATTCTAATAAAACTTAAGTATATGTTACATAATATTACTCGTCATCTCCCATTTCAAAGAACTGTTGTGAATGGCTATCACATTCGAATTTATCACCGGCAACAATCTAATTCGAATTTCATAAACTTAAAAAAACCATACGCTGTGTTGATCATACTTGTGGAGATAAGATAATTAATGCATTTTGTAAGTATAAAAACGGTAAAATATATCTGATTTTCATCTAACAAAGTAAACGAAAGTAAAGGAGTTTTCTTGCATAATTTGAATAAATGGACACTGTTAACGTTTAAATTTCACAGAAAGGACATACGTGACATATTCATAATTTCATGCAAAGTTCTACACAATTCGATGTAGGCTTCAAATGGGACTTTGAAGACACATTATTTTAGATCGTTGATCAAGATGGCGTATCCTCTAAGTAAAACATGGTCGACCCTACAGTCAATGATCCTCAAATCCTACTCTTAACCAAGCATCCATGAAAGTTAAATGAAGTATACCAAGCCCCAGCATTGAAGTGTAACAATCGTAACAACTGCGTCTAAACTGTTGTTAAGCCACTGGATTAAGGCACAGGGACATATCTGAATACTTTATAAGAAGTAACGACTCATACACGAGTGAAACCCTTTCATCTTTCTTCTAAAGAGTAGGATAAAGTAGTTAGTAAAAGCAATCGAAAGTTTATTGACTCGTAAGCCTAGCTACACTCTTTGCGATTTGTTTCGCATAACGCAACCATGCGAATATATTGATTGCGGGCTTTGGGCAGAGCTGGTTCAATTCTTGAGGGAGGCTTATTGTCTAATCTTCTTTATTTCGGCGAGAAAAAATGACCCTACCGTCGTGTCGCCAGGCCTTTAAAAAAGAAGCTGACACGACAATTAAGGAATCCAAAGTGAGAAGGGAGGAAGAAATGAGAAGCATGAGATAACATTTTGTAACGGGAGGTCAGTCAGTAGAATTGAAAATCGATTAGATTTCTTCCACTTCTTGTTATCCCACGGCCCCTCTTGGGATTCTTAGATGGATATGACCATGAGAAGTTGGAGAAAAGCATCTTTCATAACAAAATGATATTAGACCTTCTTAATTTTCATGTTATCGCCAACAGTTTATGCTTCACAGACCAGTTCCTTTTAAGCATATACGACTTTTGTTTATACTGATAATAGTAAATCTGAATTAATTTAGCGCTTTTAATATGGAATATCGTCTCTAAGTGCATTGCATAAATTATTTTTCATTCACGCATACAGTAGAATGATATTGTATTTTCATACTCCATTATCCAAGTCAACTAGATAGAAAAGGGTCAGATACCAGTATTTTATTTGCAATGCAATATCTTAAAATAATTAAGAAAAAGGCAAAACATACAAACATTGATCTTTAAAAAAGCATTTTATATGCATGTATGCATATAAAAAGACAATCTACACACATATTTTCAAACCAAAATTAAATTTCGAAATAATGAGGTATCTAATCGAAAACGAACTATAATTTTCATGAATGTGTGATATAACCATGTTTTGCATAAGTAAATTACCTTGCTCTCGAGGATGGATAGGGTAAAAATAAGGAAACATAGCTCCAAATCTGAACTGGAAACTTTGCAATACTTTAACAACTTTGAAATTCTTGTAACATTTTCCAGCAATTTTGTCCCTGGTAAATTACTTATTACCCCACCAAAATGACACCCAGACCGAACCAGTTTTCTTAGCTGAAATAAGAGTCCTTAATTATTCATATTTACTTGATATTTTTCAAGAATTCGTTCATGAATGCACGAGACATTTTTTTTATTCATATTAAGGTAAAATCCCTATACTTGATATACGTTAACATTTTTAATTGGAAGGTTTTTCAAGTTGCGACCTTTCCTTTTCTCGATTACTCTTTTCACAATAACAGGCAGCTTAAGGCCGCTTATAAAACAATTTAATAGATTCAGATTTTGAGCACAATTATTGAAGAATGTACAATGTAATTATGTTTGTGTGGGCGAGGGTGTGTTGTGTGTGTGTGTGTGTGTGTGCGCACGCGTATTATTCTGTACGTGGCCACAACTTCAAAAAGGTAGTCCCTGTTGGACGTGTGCCTCTGTTGTATGTTGTTGCGACTTCGGACAGCACAAACAAGTAACGCTTTGGACACCGTGTCTCATTGAGTTGAAGCCTTGTCGTTTTATCTGCAACCGAACAGATAAAACACAGTATCCTTCAAACTCTCATAACAAGCGTCAATCCAAAACGCAAAAGTAAAATATACAAAATTGTATCGCGGCCTTGCCAGCTGCAATTATGCAGATTCGATGCCCTTTTCTCTCCACCTATCTCCTTCTCTTTTTCCACCTCTATTGAATCCTCTTTTATATTTTACTTTTGGCTGTAGCCTTGAGGAATTTGGAGAATATAATAGGATGTTTTCATGGTGCTATCAGTCGCATATTCTGTGCGGGATTACTAGAAAAATAAGCTAAACGTGATTCAGGATTTAATGTAAAGCCATTGTATTTTGTCGTTAATGGTCATCCTTTTTCATCCCATGCTAAATATTGTCCTTCCTCTTTCAAAGTACATCACTCCTTCGGGGCATACTGTTCAGGCGATGGTTATTTATTGATATTTTCTAGTTGGTTTTGTAATTATTGTATTCAATTTTACGGGTAGTTAAGATGATATTCAAGCAATTTTCCAATTTTACCTCTTAACTTAATCTATTAAACCCCAATAAGTGCTTTTTCACTGAATAATTCAAGAAAACAAGTGGATAAGAAAAGTGTCCAATCAATACAGCCGTTAGCAGGCTTAGCATTTAAAGATAATATATCAATAATATAAGCACTGGTCATATATCACCCTGTCTACTTCTTACACACATACGCACGCGCGGGCACAGGCCTACCCGTAAAAGCACCCACTCACCCACCACCCACATTTCAAAATCCTAAATCCTAAACTCTCGAGGACCATTCCTCGTGGTCAATTATGTTGGACAAAATAATAACTTACTTTCACATTTGGGGGGTAAGTGGTATAAGCATAAGATAATCATTGTCTCCTTTCCAATTGCGAGGTTTGAACGTATTAATACATTGGCTGCAAATCCCCCTTTATTTTCTCTGAATATGGTAATAAGCTTTTACAAGAAGATGGAACAACATATTATTTATCTTTCCGCCTGTTTTTGTGCAAGGCGTGAAGCCTCGAATCTTGATTTGCTGGCTATACATCCCAATTGCTTCTAGTAAAAATATTTAATTTCACCTAAGTCGCCGTGACAAACTTCTTTCAAGCCCCTTTGACTGCATAGCCTTCTAATGAAGGTTATGTACAGGTAGGCTTTCCTCCTGTTTCGCGCAATATCATTTCATTGAATTCCGCTCTATTTAGCTTTTTTGACGAATTCTTTTTGACGACACGGAATTAAACCTTGGGGATGTCTGTCTGGATTTCTGTCGGCGCGCTTCTGGCAAGGTTACAGTCTAAGGTCCCTGGTCACTTCCACCCCTCTGCCAAGTAAGATCTCAAAGTAAATGTGTAATAAGTCTTTGCAAAAAGGTGTGAAGACTCGTCTGGCATTCTGAAAAACAGACCTTCCGCCCTCCTGAAAATCTTACCTTGATACATCAGCACCTAAGTGGTAATTGCATTGCCATTGAACGTTAAGTGATTGGCTGTCAATTAAAACATTTAAGTCAAGTCTATCCATGTCTAGAAGGATATTTGAATCATCATAGTGTGCCCAAAGCCTTCTTTAAAACGTACTATAAAATTGATTATCTATTGGATAATTTTTAGCTTGAAAGACGAAATAACAAGCGTCGAACGAAATTATTCCAAACGGGCTTTTGTGCACTAGTTACATTATTGAGATTTCTTGACACATCCATAGTTTAGTACCGCGGTAGTTAAGCACATAATCTGCAGCTATCTAAATATATCTCTGTTTGTCGTCTCTAATTATATATATTTTGTTCTCTCGTTATCTTCCCTCGCTCTGTCAGACCGAATAAGAATATAATTTGCACCTCAGATCAATATGATACCTTAAGGATAAAAGAAGAGGCATTACGCATCACTTACTCTGATATTGTCTTTACCGCTCAATAATATGCTCATTATAAGATTAAGATGACAATGAAGGTACCTTAATCCCACCCCCCATCAACCCTTTCCACTTCAAGGTTACTACGGACATGGTGTAACAATTTACACAGAAAAGTGTACATTCATTTGATATTCGGTGTCGATCAGTTTATACTTCATCAAATTTCTACTTCTGTGAATACACTAATTCGACCCCCCCCCATCATATTGATCTTTTTTGTTTTACCTTTCATAGTCTAGTAAAGCATCTTTACCCTTAAATAGCCTTAAAAGGTGGGATTAAGATAATCAGTGGTAGATATTAAACTCTCAAGAAATGCACGGACGTCAACTTCCTTCAATTGATCAAAATATGTAAGTGGATGAGAAAGGCAGAGAAAGGATAGAGAGGGGGAATTGGATTGGGAGAGGGAGGTAGAGAGAGAGAGAGAGAGAGACAGAGACAGAGACAGAGGGGGGGGGGGTGGAACAAACAGAAGGAGAAAAAAAAGAAAGCTTTTTTGTCATAGATTTCAGGGTTGCTCAATTTACTGAGGTCAAACCATTAACGTTTAAAATTTGCCCCAAACTTTCCTATACTAATTGATTAACTTCCAAAAATTAGATCGTTAGGATGAGAAAGGCAGAGAAAGGGAAGAGAGAGAAAGATAGAGAGAGAGAGAGAGAGAGAGAGGGGGGGGGGGAGATAGAGAGAGAGAGAGGGGGGGGGGGGAGAGAACAAACAGAAGGAAAAAAGACAGCCTTTTTGTCATAGATTTCAGGGTTGCTCAATTTAGTGAGGTCAAACCATTATCGTTTAAAAGTTTCCTCAAACTTTCCTATATTAATTGATTAACTTCCAAAAATTAGATCGTTAGGATTATCAGAGGTGCAGTATAAAATTAATGATACACTACGGACAGGAAAAAAGGGCACTTTAAGACTTCAAGAGGTTTGTTAAAGATTTAAAACGCTTGATACTTCTATGAAAACGTGATTTTGATTTATAACGATTATGTACTTTGCAATTTATTAACGGGCAATCCAACCGTTATAATGTGTATGAGAGCAGAAAAATAAGATAATAAACAATATGGCTAAAATTTAAAAATAATCGAACAAGTAATTGTCAAACAAGTACTGAATGTTCGTAATAACAAATCACTAAGTCTATTCGAATCTTAAATTTGCAGTTTGGTCAGTGGATTGTGACGTAGTGTCGTTTTTTGTGTACATTAATTTCTATTTTCTTCTAGGTTAAAGTGCCTCTTCTCTTGGAGCTAGTATTACAAATATATTATGGATAGCATATTATAAGAGGTCCTTCTAAGAGAATAAACCCTCCAGAGTAGGATTTGTTAGTGTGAAAAATTGCCATTTAGTAATTTTGTGCTCTGGAACAAATAAGAAATTTGGCAGCCACGACCTCTCAGAGACATTACAGATTCAGCCAATTTGAAGACCCCACACGTATGGTGATTACAACTTATTCAACTTTAATAAATTTCCCATTTTTTGTCCGATTTCATTTAAAATTTCACCAATATACTTCATTGATTTGTTTGCTTTATTCTAGAGTAGTTTGGTTTGAATATTGGATTACCCTTAAAGTCCTTTATTCTTTATCGATGATTCTATTCTATGTCCACTTTCACATTGTAATAGTGTGCGAGTAGTAGTCCCTGGATTTCTGCCTATCATCTTCCATCAAGCCAAAATTGAATTGAAGTGAAGTGATCTGACTTTTGATTTCATTTGATTTTCACTGGGCGTCAAACTAGTTATGTTTTTTTCCAAGTTTCTTTCTCTGACTCTTGTCATTAAATAACATGTTCGAAATGTGGGAATATTAAGATCTAGAACCAATATAAGGAATAAAAGTGGTAGTATATTGTAAAAGTCCTTATATCTTTCTTCCACGACCAACAACCCCATCCCCCCCCCCCCAAAAAAAGAAGATTTTTTGTTAAAGAAACATTGAGAAGAGGTTTCCCTCTACTCAGGTGATTACTAATCATTTGTCACAGAGGTTGGTAATGGAATATGGTCGTTTTGAAATAAGTATCCCTTCATCTTTGTGGGAACAGTCGACCTGATTGATCAGGTGGGTTTAGGGGGAAAGCTCCGGTGGCAAAGCCCCCCAAGGTCGGGATGCCGGTTAAAAATCATACTGCTTAAACTTATACATGTCTTTATTTATCTTGGTTTTTCCTGTTATTTCTCCCCGCCTAAATTGGCGGGATGCGGTGTAAAGAAAACCACGTACCTGTATGTTATGTTTAAATGCGGATGTTCAAGTATGTCCAGATGTAGGGAAACAATATTTTAATAGAACATTAGCTTAGTTTTTCGCTTAGTTGGAAACGGTTAATGTCATAAAAGCTATATTAAATTAAAAAAACAACATTATATTACCATGATAATGTAAAATATGAAGCTCTATCCGAATGACTCCATTTGTATAATAATCATGATTATTATTTTGTATTTCTTTACATCATTTTGTGATATCAGACATTTATTTGTATGTCCTTTACTTATAACACTGGATAACAGTAGTCGATGT
This sequence comes from Strongylocentrotus purpuratus, assembly GCF_000002235.5. NCBI lineage: Eukaryota > Metazoa > Echinodermata > Echinoidea > Camarodonta > Strongylocentrotidae > Strongylocentrotus > Strongylocentrotus purpuratus. The sequence continues at coordinate 13,694,351 of NW_022145595.1, forward strand.
GTACCGTTTTTAAAACAGAGGTGTTATGATTATAAGAAAATCAAATATATCATTGAGAAAAAACAACACACTTGAGTAAAGATGAATTTATCAAATATGTACGTCTGATGTTTGTTCCTCTGAACAAACCATCCTCCCCTTACCCCTTACCTCACCATTCCCATCTCTTTTTTCTTACTCAATCAGTCAAAATGCGTATTTATAATTATATTTTCCTTTCTTTTTCTATCCTTCGAGAATCTTTCCCGAAATCTTTTCTTCCCACTCCATGTAGAATTGTTTGTATCCTTATTCCACATCAAGAATAGTTTATAGTCCACCACATATTTCTTTTTCTTTGTCCAGGTAGAAACCAATACCCCCATCCTCCGATATGAGGCCTCCCCCCTCCCCGCCATCCACTCCCAACCCAATCCCGGCTGGTATTCCTCCTTCTTCCTAATTCTTTTTCCATCTCGTTATAAATGAAAGAGGGATCAGGCTGGGTTTACTTCATCCTCCAGGCTCATTATTTTGTCAGTTCTGGTTTGCATCAAGGAATGAGAGAGTCTTTAGTTTGGATCCTTCATTTTCAGCCAGCCCTAATGGCAAGTCCTGGTGGTGTCCAAATGCATGGTATATTCGGTGCATGAGTTGGAGGGGGAGGAGGGGACAAAGCTACCCCCTTGTTTACACCCCTTTTCAAACTGGAGAGGTGCTAGTTATTGTACATGACATGATATACATAATATCACGGTAAATTTACTATAGATCCTACACTAAACCTATTACACAAGGTGACTCCTCCCTTCAAATGTTATTCTCTTTCTCTCTCTTTCTCTCTGTTGGAATGCTATAGGATCCGACATGGATGGGGGAGGGGGTAAAACATACCCCCCATTTAATCTTCTGGACTTGGTAATATTGTGTGCAGAGTTGCTTAGCTCATATCTTGTTATGATATGTCTCTTTTAATATTTATCTGAAATACAACCTCCCCCATGTTCTATCTCCCCATGTGCCATAACCATTCACCATCTCTCTCCGTTTCTTTCCATCTCAGATTCTTCAGATTTTACCATTCTTAATTCCTCCTCCTCTCTCCGTTTCTTTCCATCTCGGATTCTTCAGATTTTACCATTCTTAATTCCTCCTCCTCTCTCCGTTTCTTTCCATCTCGGATTCTTCAGATTTCACCATTCTTAATTCCTCCTCCTCTCTCCGTTTCTTTCCATCTCGGATTCTTCAGATTTTACCATTCTTAATTCCTCCTCCTCTCTCCGTTTCTTTCCATCTCGGATTCTTCAGATTTTACCATTCTTAATTCCTCCTCCTCTCTCCGTTTCTTTCCATCTCGGATTCTTCAGATTTTACCATTCTTAATTCCTCCTCCTCTCTCCGTTTCTTTCCATCTCGGATTCTTCAGATTTTACCATTCTTAATTCCTCCTCCTCTCTCCGTTTCTTTCCATCTCGGATTCTTCAGATTTTACCATTCTTAATTCCTCCTCCTCTCTCCGTTTCTTTCCATCTCGGATTCTTCAGATTTCACCATTCTTAATTCCTCCTTCTCTCTCCGTTTCTTTCCATCTCGGATTCTTCAGATTTTACCATTCTTAATTCCTCCTCCTCTCTCCGTTTCTTTCCATCTCGGATTCTTCAGATTTTACCATTCTTAATTCCTCCTCCTCTCTCCGTTTCTTTCCATCTCGGATTCTTCAGATTTTACCATTCTTAATTCCTCCTCCTCTCTCCGTTTCTTTCCATCTCGGATTCTTCAGATTTTACCATTCTTAATTCCTCCTCCTCTCTCCGTTTCTTTCCATCTCGGATTCTTCAGATTTTACCATTCTTAATTCCTCCTCCTCTCTCCGTTTCTTTCCATCTCGGATTCTTCAGATTTTACCATTCTTAATTCCTCCTCCTCTCTCCGTTTCTTTCCATCTCGGATTCTTCAGATTTTACCATTCTTAATTCCTCCTGCTCTCCGTCAACATAAAAATCCACTTCCAGTTACAACTCCCCCGTGTACATGGCACGATTACTACAAAATCGGTACAATTAGTTGACAAGGTGACAAACATTTCTGTCGCGAATTATTTCAACCTGCACTCAGGGAGTTGTATTACCAAATACATTAAATATATATAAATATTATACATGACAAGAGCAGTGGTCATATACTGGTGCTCCATAGAACTTTCAATAATATTCACCTCTAAAAGGACATTATAGCTATTACGAGTACATGGCGTTGGTATCCTTTTGCAAGGAGACGCTTCTGAGTAACTAGTAGATCCTTTCAAATTGCTATAAGCATGGACCCATGCTAAGCATGAGACATTACTTTTTGTTGAAGATTTTTTTTTCTTCAACGAAGTGTATCTGAATAGACCATGATGATATTTTGTCTTGATAGTTTCAAATACAAACTTATTTCTCTCTTGGGGGGGGGGGGGGGTAATTCCTCCATTGCTTGTTCTCATAGTTTTAAAGCTTTCCAAAAAACACATGTTAACATTTTATTTAATGGTTTATATAAATCTTAAAAATCAGTGGCTTAATTTCGTTTATCATCCACCTCTTTTCAAAGTTAGGCATAACAATGTGAACTATTTCAAACAAAAGTTGTAGAATAAAAGCATATACAAGGGATCACGTAATGTGTATGTCATTAAAATTCAACTGATTGTAGTGTATCTAAAAATAACTGTACTTTACTCTACACACTATATTTACACATAATACATCGCCGCTTGATAATTGGAAGGAAAAGGGTACGCTTTGTTAGCTTTGCGGTTAATTTACCATTCTTAGAATTGTCATTTTGCGTCATCAGTGCTGGTTATCCACTAAAAATCGCGTCTTAACCCCATCAATCCGCGTGTTCCGCGGGCAGCCCATCGCGGTCTGCAACCGAGCTCGCAGCCAGCCCTGCCCCTCCCCGTGTCAGGCCGGGCAGGGATTAGCTTAGCGTGAGTCTACCAAACCCATGCCAAGCCGCAATGAGTGATATACGAACGCAAGTGTGACTGAGCGGTGTTCTGTTTCCAAAAAACACGATGTAGGGGGATGAAAGCGACAAGAGGAAGAATTCATGAAAGAAAGTCCTTGTTTTGAACTTGAAATTTTCCCTCATTATGCTTTAAGGTGTAGCATTTTAGGTTTAAGGTATCTGCATATGACTTGTTCCCGATAGAGCTATTACGTATGTGTTATTTTATATAAAAGAATGCTCCTTTTTTGTTGCTCGTTATAATGTATGCATATGATTTTTTTAGGCGTGCATTCAGTTCAGTCTACGAGATTGCATCCCCGTCTTTAACTATGAAGGAAGACGTCGATTCTACCTTTAGCTAACACTGTGCCATCTCCACTTTAAAACAAACCATTGAGAAAAAAAAATGTATACGAATAGGTATAGATATAGCATATTATCAAGACCCGCTGACTCCATATATTCGAAATGATTAAAAGTAATTAAAAAAAAATGTTAGGAAGCTGTAAATAGAATAAAATCAATCCAGTGATTGTAATTTTCATTCCTGGTCTGTGTTAAGAAGATAAAAACCGTAATTATATATACATCAGCTACCAACATATCCTACTCTACATAATCATTGCTCTTTTTTTCATTTTGTTTTTCAATGATTACTATTGATTATGGCACGTAATTAATATTTCAAGTGTTAATAATCGTACATGCCCTCTTGTTAAACTATACAAGTATGACGAAAAAATGTAATGAACTACCTTTTTTTACAAGATAACAAAATGATGTTGAAATTGCATCAAACAAAATAAATACGCATAAAGAAATTGAAAGAATACTGATTCTTCGCTATGCTGCTATAATTCAAGAATGGCAATAATTAGAAGGATCATTATGGAGTGAGAAGTCACAAGAAAATCAGAGGCATGACATCATTTAGAGTCCCCCTGAGAACAAAAGACCTTGGTAAAAGTTGACAAATTTCCTGGGTGACATGAACATGTGTAACACAACCGTCCATGCTGGCCCGCGATAATTTAAAAGGGGGCTGCATCATTACTAAGCCCCTCAGTAACGCTCCCATGTCAACAGAAAAAAAGAAAATCGTGTTTAGCCCCCCGATGACTTGTCTCCGCTGCACTTTTTGACCCCGCCGAGGTTTGGAATCCCCGGGATAGAATTACAAATGCGACACGACCCCTAAATCTGCCATGACGGGTGTGTGGACTGCTGGTTCAGATCGCGCGAGGTGTCGACAAGATGAAAGGGGAGGTTGAGGGAGGGGGGTTAATGAGAGAGGGAGAAGAGGGGGAGGGAGGGAGAAGAGGGGGAGGGAGGGAGAAGAGAAAGGATGGGAGGGGGGGGGGGGGGGGAGGGGAGTGGCGACATGACTCCTAAATCTTGCTTGAAGGGTGTGTGGATTGCGGGTTCAGATCGCGTGAGGTGTTAAAAAGATAACAAGAAAAGGTCGGTAGAGAGAGAGAGAGAGAGAGTGGGAGAGGGAGAGGGGGAGAGGGAGAGATAGAAACATAGATAAGTATTAAAGTTGTTAGTGGGTCTATAACATTATGTCCCTTGGACATAAACCCTACAAAAGTTTTCTCTTACTAATTTTCATTAGTAAATGAGAAAAAAGGAAAGTAGAATAGCAAAAAAAAAAAACCAACATAATAATACAATCTATAAAAAAAAATATTATTAAGGTCCCGGGTCCAGGATTTAAATAAAGTTAACTGACTTTGTTTTCGTTGTGGTAGGTATGGAGAAGATAAGTAGGTAAACTTAAGAAAATGAATCTCAGCAAGAATTGAAATTGGAATACATATACTATTATCAAAAAAAACATTGGAAAAAAAGAAATTGAATTTTTTTAGATACCACTTGATATTTTTCAGGGAAAAAGATTAAATGATAATATTCCTTTTTTTCATAGTGATAAATGTTTTAACCTGGGGCATGTCCACTTTTTCTTCCAATTTCTAATCTATAATTCCTTTCATCATAACTTTTCTTCTAAAATTTAATTGTTATCGGTCACACAATACTTTGCTAAGCTAGTCCCTATTTATAGGGTGCATTCAATGAAGTTCTTTATATAAGGTTGATGATTTTCAATATGAAAGGAATATAAAAAGGTATTTAGATCAATTAATTCTTTGAGTACGCTACTGAACGGAGATCTATCACATAAAGTTCAATTGTATGAACCTGAAATTCATATTTTACTGAATAAAACATGAGAATTTCTTTTTCTTGAAAGCCTACTTGGAAGGGATAATATATCATGTCAAATGGTGTTTTCTCTTGAATATTCTCTCTTTTGAAGAAAGTGCCCTGTTTGATAGTTTTACCGTCCTTGAGGCGTTTGTGAACATATTTGTTTTCCATCTGAGAAGTAAAGATGTAAAATTAGATAAAATAAACTTCTCACATTCTTTCATCGCCATGCCCTTGAGCACAAATGGGTTTGAAACGAGGGGATATACATAACAGCATCGGATAGCATGACTGAACGAAACAACAAATAGCGAACGCAGTAAGAAGGGGATAATCTATGGTATCCTCTTATAGTAAACCTCATGACGAAAAGTTGGTAACACTTCGAAAGTTTAGCGAGTAATGTTGTCTTTTAAATGAAAAAGAATATCTAACGTAGTAGTAGATGTAGTAGTAGAAGTAGTATTATTAGTAGTAGAAGTAGTATTAGTAGTAGTGGTAGAAGTAGAAGTGGTAGTAGTTGCGGAAGAAGTAGCAGTAGATGCACTATATGTTGTAGTATTAGAAGGAGGTACACTTTAAGTATAATATACTAGGAAATACCTGATATAGCTAAAAAAAAAACAAAAAAAAAACGAGTGTTCTACAGTTACTTCACACACAAAAAACCTAAAACATTTAAACAAAACTACACCAAAGAAAATATGTTTGTTTAAATCCACGCAAAAGGTAAATTCCCTTCTAACGTTCGTAGGTTTTGTCAATCTAGCGTTTAATCCATTAGATAATCGAAAAATCCCTAAAAATCAATGACTCTTTACAATGATGTTTGGTTTTGAGCAGCTTTCCTTGGTAATCTGGGATAAATCCTGCCCCCGATGCATACCTCTGCTTTTTTCCCCTCTCATTTGTTTCGTGTCCCCTAAAAATATAATATTGAAAAATGGGGAGATAAGGCTTGCTATTATTTCTCTCAAATCCCCATCCGTCATTTTTTTTCTATTTTGGCTACTGAAAGTGCAGAGCGGCTAGGGCTTAAGTGATTCCCCCACCATTACTGTCAGATTTGATAGCAGGATTCGCCAGTTTATTAATCAATTTCGGGAGAGATAGTATGTTAGCTAAATCGATTGGCCAACTCATAAATTAGTTCGACTATTGCCCTCAGCGTATACGGCGATGGGACACACTACGGCTATGGAGGCGTTTAATAAACGTTTTGCGCGCGATTTTTTTTCTTCACTCCTGTGTCGTCTGCCCCAAAACGTCCCGCCCCGCAAGCTATGAAAAGCGACTCTGATTTTTTTTGTTTTGTGCCAGCGCAATACGCGTTCGCGTAAAGGGTTATTGCTTCGCTAAATTGCACTCATTTGTTCACCTAAATTGGACTTCATCCTCTAATGGGAAATAGCTCCAAGGCTGGAAATTACATTTCAATTTCCCGAAACAAAAATTTGTATGAACAGCAAACGGGGAGAGAGGGGAAAAATTTGAGAGATGGCAGTAAATTGATTAATAGATATGACGGATGGGAATGAAATAATTTCATTTCGAGCTAAATTTGATAACGTCCCTATGAACTTGGTTGAATGGCATGACTAATGGCATCTCCACTGGTAGGATGATAGGGTCTCAGTGACTACTTACATGATATCACAAACTGAATTTATGAACAATCTTTCTCTCTCTCTCTCTGCTATACCATCTCTCTATGTCCACTTCATCTCATCTCTCTCTCTCTCTTTCACATGATATCTATGTCATTCTCTCTCTCTCTCTCTCTCTGTCTCTTAAAGCATATCATGCCCACTCACCATGCTCGTCCTCTTTCTTTCAATCTCACCCTTTTTCTCTTCAAGCCTCCGTCTATTCATCTTCCTCTCTGTCTCACTCACTCTATTTATCTTTTTATCTTTTCCCTTTTTAATCTCTCTTAAAGTGACTCAGTAACATTGCCTCAGATTCTGAAACAAAATACTGGATTTAGCTCATGCTGCGATCATAATTATAAACCTTTAGGTCAGTCAGGAATCCCATGACTTTTTCAAGCCGATCGCCTGTCTGATTATCAAGATACATATGATTGGAAATCGAAATTTCATTTTTTCGTTTTCCTAAGGATTTTTTATAACACTGCAGTCTATTGGGAAAAAATGAGTATGGTAAAACCGGCCACTCAAAGATTTTTACTTTTTTGAGGCACTTCATGATAATTTTGAAGCGCGATTTTTTTTTGTAGGGCTTCAATTATTGTATTACACCATATCACAGACACTGATAACACGTAGGGCCATATATCAGATTTAACATTGTTAAACGATGCCTTTAAACTATTCAATTCCCTCTCGCCCTGTCCCTCTTTCTCACTTCCCCCTCTCTGTCTCTGTCTCTGTTTATCTCTCTCTCCCTCTCACTTTCCCTCTATCTCCCCCGTTATTACCAATCCTGGGTTCCAATATTACGCGGACGGCATGTAGCTGAATCATCCTTTTCATCATACATCGAATTTTTCACTTTTCAATATCATTTTGTATCATCCCGTAGTCCCCATTTGACACAATTTGTGTGCAGCCTTCTTTATTCTTAATTTATGACTTGAATTTAATAATAACATTTTCATCTATTAGAAAAAAACAATTTTAAATTTGAAAGGGCAATAATTTAGAATTCAGAATACAGATTTTGAGTTTATTTTCCATACATTTATTGGCCTTATGATAAATCTTAAGATGGTTTTATGCGAAAAACAACGTTGAATAGATCAGACATTTCTAAGAAAAAGGAATAATTCATAGCATGGATTGCAACATGATGAAATAGATGTTTAGCTGATTCCATATAGATCCGTATACCAGTGTTGCGTTACATGAGCTTTTACTTGGATTTTGTTATTTCAAAGCGAGTACTTTGTTGTTATCAAATGTGTGCTGGGTGAAAAATCCAAATCATGAATCGTATTAACAATTTATGTTTAATCTAAAAAAAAAGAATGATAGAACTGACACAACTTAATCAATTTTATACCTGAAATGATGTTGATTAAATTATTTGACAAAGTGTTAATCAATATCAATAAAGTTAAGCTTATATCGACGTCTACTATCGACGTCTACAAAATGCAGCACACAAATTATTGTTCATATTCTAAAGGCATTTCAGTATGTCATTTTGATGTAGCTTTGCAAGTGCTTTTTCCTTAAAATTTACAACACAAAACAATCACAGTTCTTATAAACGCATTTCATGAACGAATTTTTCTTGCATGATTGTGTAGGGGCCCAGGCGAATATGATTAAAATGACTGTTCAGCTAGACTAGCTATTTACCTGGAAATATGCTGTCGGGGTCCGGGAGGGGAAGGGGCAAATCATTTCAACTTGCTTGGTCACGTGGTTGATGTAAAGTCAGGTGGTCAGTCCATCCCCTTCAATAAAAAAACAAAATTGCAATTTTGTAGAGCATTAGAAGATTTGAATATATATTTTTTTAAAGGCATGGCCTAGCATATTTAGTAAAAAATGAATTTTCACAATGGTATTATTAAAGCCACCAAGTAAACTAAAATCATGTCGATGCCGTTTCATAATTGACACGCAGTAGAAAATATAAGTGTATACTAAACTGACTATATCTACATCTACTACAGTGTTTTGTACTTACAATGAATAACTGTTGTCTAGATTTTGTATTTTCTACATTGTTTTATTGAAAATTCGTATACAATTGATTATTTTTATTTACATATTCAATATAATATGCTTGGATAATACTTCAGGAAGTTTCCCCGAATTTAATGTTGTTATTCATTTATATTTTCTGGATATAATCATACTCATGTATTAATTCATGTATAATTATTGTTCAAAGTAATTGTAATTGCTTTCCTCGCAAAATATAAAACAATATACAGCTAAAAGTTATATTTCTAGCTACAGATTAGTGTATTTCTGGTTCATCACTAAACATTGTATTTCTAGTTCATTAATTCAGGAGATACAGTTGACATGCTAAAATGTTCATTCTGTAATTTACTATTCAGTGTCATTATAACTCTTTTCCTCGCAGACTCTAAAAAACTATGCCCTTCAAAAGTAATATCTAGTTCACTACTTCATATTCCACAGTTTACACATTTAAATGTTTTGTTACCTCTGTAAATTCTATTTCAATGTACAATGTTGTATTAATTGTGTACCCCCCCCCCCCCCCCTCCGCAAACTATAGCTCATAATTGTTAACACTACATTTCCTTACAAGTACGTGACACATGATTTTTACAGAAGCGCTACTAAAATTACACCGAATGTCTCACACTACAATGGTATCTGCCAAACAAATTTGGCAAAGAATATTACTATTATAGTTTAGTAACTTGAAATCAGACTAGGTATTCTGACCACGTGTCAATTAACAGCTCACGTGGTCACACGTACAGCTGTAAACATGTGTAATTCGAAATAGATCGTAATAGTTTTACATTTGCTGCCCAAAATCCTGATAAATGGGGTAAATAATTATCGATATGCTGACTCCGAATCAGATCTCGCGATGAAGCATACATTATATATACATGTAATTTCATGCAGACTTCAGTTACCTGCTGTCCCTGATGTTGAACGATTACTGCCATCAGAAAACTTATTCAAAATGATCCATTTTATTTCCAGTTGTGTCGATATCATTACCAACGAAATTGGTAAGTGACGTAAGACTAATCATACAAAATAGTCATTTTTTTAGCATTTTTGTATAAACAAAAAACTACTCACTCGAAAATACATTGAAACATAATTCACATCTCTGTTGACCAGTTTTCATATCGGTTTATAGACAGAAAGAAAAATCACCATCACTTGAACCACAAATGAAACCACTGTTGCACATTTTATTAATATTATTTGATAGAGCATACAACTAAATTGTGCTCATTTTCAAAGGTTAAGATTTATTGAGGAAAAATACCCTTCAAGTAAGTCCTGATAAAGCTCAGTATAATGTAAATAATTGTACCGAACCCCTTTCACACACCCCTCGAGATACCAATGATAAAACATTATGTGGTACCAATTTACTTTCTCCTTAGCTGCAGACAAAATTAGAACATAAGGTATGAGTAGGAAAACTCATCTCACTGACATATCATTCAATGTTTTGAGTTGTAATTTTGACCAGATGATCTTTAGAGTATTACAAATTAAACGTGATACATAATTTGCATAAATTCGTTGTAATTACACAATATTCGTTAATGACAAATCACATCTATTTCAACTAATCCATTGCATATAGTTAGCTATAAGAGGCTACCGACTACAAGATTCATATCTTCTCCTCATTTATGACGCACTTTTTGCTGCATGTGGGTATGACATGACAACCTTCATAATGTCAACTCATAAATTCAACATTCCATGACAAATATCGTTCTTGAAACGTCGCAATTTGTTTGGATGGTGTCATAATTCGTTCATCATAAAACTTCCCCTATGTTGTTTTTTCGCATAAAGCCCGGCCACCAAACGCACGGTAGGTATTACGTATAAAACCACACGTAGACCACCGGGCTATGATGGGGGAGGGCAGAGGTCACTGCAGTTTACCGCCTGGCTGCCCCGTGCCTACAAGGACAAAGTGCCTATTCAGCAACGCCGATTGCGCACAAAGGAGCCCCTTTTTGTTCGATTAGAAAAACACACGGAGCGTGAGCCTTCGGAATGCAAAGGATTACGTAACAGAGGTTCTTTACAAGAAAAGGCAGACGTATTAATAACAATGGAGATTTATACAAATAAGAACTCTCTGCCCTTGTATATTTATTATAGACTACATACGCGTTACAAATGTATACCGAGAAAGCAGCGGGATGTGTAGGCAAATTTTAAGTGGAGGGAGAAACTATTGCAGTAAGGGGAATAATCTTTACTATTGTATCGATAAGCCCGACCTTCCATTTTCCGATTGTTAAAATGTCGTCTTCAATACATTTATATCCAGCCACTTCGTGCAGAAGAAAGGACATACTTGACAAGGAGAAGAAACAGACTAGAACGGATAAAACAAACTTAAATGAAATAAGAAATATAAATGGATGAAATACCACGGCTTCTTATTTTTCTTTTACCTTTTAAAAAGAGAGATATCATACAACTGTTAGATTTAATTTTAGAAAATAAGTTTAGATTCAAATAATTATAGCGTAATTCGATCCTCTTTGGTAAACGAAAGAAAACGATGGTTTAGGATATTTGAAAAGTAAAGAGATTTACTGTAAAGTATAAACGAAATTTCTTTTCATTTTTGGTTCTATAGTTATGTTCTTCAACCATTGCGCCCTTATTTTACACTCTATAATACTTTCTCACGATCCTGTCTTCAGCTTTTATCCTTCTTGTCGTAAATTAAAAAGTGTTTCTCTCATGCTAATTTCTATTCTCCTTTTCTTTAAAATTGCACATTTATATGTATCTATCATTTTGTCGATTTTGTATGCAGGTTAGGATTATCACTCTTTAAAACCACACTGGTAATCATTTTAAACTATAATAACGAGTGATAAACATATTATAACTTTGACAAAAATACCTGTTGGATCTTTGGTTGTTTGCAGAACTGGGGAGAATTATTACATTTATCAGAAAATGATCGAAGTTATTTGAGAATAATTTATTTCATTTTCCGTATTGTTTTGATTGCTAATATTGTCCCTTTTTAGGGTGCTATTTTGTCTTCTGTTAATAGGCCAAATGTTTCAATTCATCGGGTATTAAGTCACATATGAAAACTAATTTCTTTTAACTTTTTCACTACAAATTTAGATGACTTCTGGTATTTAGATGATATCAATATTTAGAAGGGATAAAAACAATCCATGTAGATTGTTGTATCGATGGGGTCCTGTGAAAAAATGAGAGAGAGAAAGAGAGAGATAGATAGAGAGAGAGAGAGAGAGAGAGAGAGAGAGAGAGAGAGAGAGAGAGAGAGAGAGAGAGAGAAAGAGAGAAGGAGACATAGAGAGACAGGTAGAGATAAAGAGATCAATACTGGGATAGGTTTTGTTTGTTTGCTTGTGTGGTTATTGTAATAGCCCCCTCATTGGCGCACCTCTGTCAGCTACCCACACCATACCTGTGTGTTGGGGTCATGCACTTCCTTTGAATAGTTTGAATGACTTTGCAAGAATTAAAAAAGAACACGCCATCGGGTAAAACAGCACTATAGTTATAAAGCTCAAACTTGAATTATCCAACCAAATCGTTTACTTTTTGTTGGTAATAGAAATAACTATTTAGGATGATATAGTCACGATATTTTGCTGGCGATGAGGGGGTGGGGGGGGGGGGGGCGTTGGCGGACAATCGGCTTCAGTGCAACAACTAAACTCGCTAGAATGCTTTCATTATAGGAACAGTATGTAATAAAGGAAGATGGGTTATAGTCTTTAAAACAAACATGTTTCTTCATTACACCACTTGTTTATTGCGCCTTTGCAAGCAGAACCATTTGTCAGATACAATTGGAAAGTATTGTGGTAAGATCTAAGTCATATTATTTTCAAAATAACTCATCATGCTCATGATGACCTCCAAGAAGATGTGAACAAAGCTTTGGTGGGACTTAACCAATCCTTTCTTTTCTTTCCTTACTTTCTTCTCTTTTTTTAAGACGATGATCATGTCACCACAACGCCCTGCCTTAATAATTGATCCAATGCCACCAGCAATTTGTCAGTCTGAGGCAGATAACATAAAACAAAAAACAAAAACAAGGACCAACTTTAAACAAGCCAAATGTGGTGCGGTGAGGTAGACAACGGAAGTAATGCCAAATACAGCGAAAAAGAAAGACATATTCATCAAGAAAAATTGAATAGAAAGAAGGAAAGAAAGAATTCAGATAGATAGAGAAAAAGATTAAGAGAGAGAGAGATGGACATGCTGAAATTTAGTATTTATGACAGTTCATCATTTCGTTATGATTTACTGTCAGAAAAAAATGCTCCTTGTATTTTGTATTACTATTGTTATCGAAAAAATGTGTACTTATATGAATGCAGAAGAAAAGAAAATAAATCAAATAAAATCAAATCAAACGAGGATGGATAAGATGATGTAGGATATAGACACAGAGATGGACACGTTGCATTAACACACACGATTGAAAGATAAAAATTAAGGACAAGTTCAGAAAAATACCCAACCCAGATTAAATTGTGATTATAATTTGTCTGTTGGGAGCCAGAAGGGCGTTAACCCATTTACTTTTATACAGAGTTAATGCCGCTTGCAGTACGTTAGTTGCCATATGTCCATAATTATGATGACTTATTACATGAAATATAAGTTATATATTTTTAATATGCAAAGTGTATATTTATATTTAATCGGTTCTAGGCGCTGACTAGAACTAGAACCAAAGTAAAACAATATCACATAATTATTTGTTGGATAGATGGGTAGGGCTTTAAAGAATGATTTTGACATGCGCAAAGGGTGTGTCAAAGCCGACCATTGAATATGATTGACCTGTGGAAGACTGTTTAATTGGATGGTGGGATGGAGAGAGAGAGAGAGAGAGAGAGAGAGAGAGAGAGAGAGAGAGAGAGAAAGCGAGAGAGAGAGAGAGTTTTACAGTGAGACAGTTATACAAACAAAGAGATATATACATCTAGATAGATATATACACTTACGTGTGGATGATTTTTTCACAGAGAGAAAGAGAGAGAGAGAGAGAGAGAGAGAGGGAGAGAGAGAAAGATATAGAGAAGAAGAAAGAAAGAAACATGTAAGACAAACAGTGGTAAATGGGAGAGAGAAAAGTACAGAGAACAAAAAAGAAAGAAAGAAAGGAACAAGTAAGAAAAACAGAGAAAAAGAAAAAGGGGCGGGAAACGGGGAAAAAGATCAAACAGATAGGGACAGAGTTTGTGATAATTTTATTGACATTATAGAATAGCTAGAATATTTTGTTAAAGATTTAAAATGAATTAATTTCAATCACATGCCCCAATTATTGCAAATAAAAGGAAATATTTCGCCCTCACACCTGTCCTTGAATGATAAAAATAACCTTGCGCATTTATTTCGGCAAACATACACATGATAATAAATATACAAATACACTTTATTCCATTACATTTTGTCAATGTACGCTTATTGCCTTCTTTAGTAAGTATTTGCCGTTTAACTTCTTACTCAACCAGAACAATCTTCTCTGTATATTATGTTTCCGTACTTTTCAATAGAATAGAGGAAATTGACTTCAACCTGACATTGTATCGACCAATAGCTGTTAACCGTAAACTCCCCCTATTGTTCATTCTTGTTCTTCCACCGTCTATTGTCACCCAATTAAGATGGCTGGGGCGATGGAGGGGGCGCGCGAAACGACAAACAAAGCCCAGCGAAAAGCCCTTTCTCCCCTCCCGACAAATATCACCTTGTTAGTCTAACTTCAGGCGCAATTATTAACAACATCAGCAAGTACTCTATTTTAAATGGTTTTACTGGCCTTTTCTGCAAAATAACATCCGTGTTCTCTAACATGATATCGCATTTGATCTTGAAATAATGCAACAAATGCTGTTTTTTATTCGATGTCATGATTTTAGAGTAATATCTAACAAGGAATATTATTTGGACGGCTTGGAGAGGTCTAGGATTAACGGGACTTCGTAATATAGAGTGCGAACGGTACACCGTTAATCCGTTTATTAGGCTGTCGGGGATACGTCTATACTTGAGTATGAAGTAGACCGTTAAATTCAACCATCAATCGAACCTGAGAAGGGGTATATTCATAACACTGTGATCCTGCTCTTCAACATATTCAAGAATCTTTATGTTATTCAAATGTACATCCCGTTTTATTTTAGGCCTATATAACGCTGCATTGATTACAAACAATATTTAAAAAAAGAAGAAAGAAAAAGACTGAGGATCACGTTAAAGTCAGATTGAAAGTCGAAATTGTAAACTTTTTAATCATGCGGGTGAAATCAGGTTTTTTTTTTATTATGTATATTTGGGGAATATATTTATTTACAATTACCCCCTCCCCCTCCCCTTCAAAATAAATGTTAAAAAGAAGAAGAAAAATAATGATAATAATAGTAATTCCCTCTAATATGTCAGTTTGGATGATAATTAGTGATGTTTTTAATTTTATAACTACAAATTTATATTTGAAACAACGTGAATTAAATATCACATTTTTGAATCACAGTTATGTCTCTGGTAAATAGATATGAATGAAATGGATATTGTAATGTACAGAGCCTTTAAGAGGTAGAATAAAACAAAATATTCACTATCATCAGTGAAAAAATATGAGCTCTCAGTAGTTTTCTTCTCTGTCTTAATTCATGTATATTTCATTCAACTGTTATCAAAATGCCGTTGAAAAATGTTCTGCTGCCTCTTTAAAAAAATAATATTATATCATAACCGTATCACCACCTAGTGTACGCGTAGTGTGTATGAATTCACACTTGATGGCTACACATTAATGACACAAAATCTTACAGGACGGACTAAAGCGAAGATTTGCACATTTAATTCCTACGCAACTGAACTTTACGAGCTTAAGATTGCAAAGCGCATGTTCCTCTATTAAATCTCATTCGGTTTTAAGATGATTTAAAAAATGTTGAAGTGCTAATTATGTTTATTTAAAGAAGGGGTGTTGGACGTGTCTTACTCAGCTCTACACGCTTAAATGTTTTAAAGTTAGAAAATCCCCGGAAAATCTATAGCACATACCGAGGCATTAAATCTCACTCTGGTTTAAAACACTGCCAGAAAGCTATATATATATACGTGTCAAAAAAGAAAACTCGTTGGCAATGTGTTCCTCAAGTCTGGCAGCTTAAATGTCTTTAACAGTTGTATAGTTCTAAAATTTCAAGGGACTTTCTTTACAAGTACATCTCACTCAGGTTTTAGATAATTCCAGAGATGCTTCGTTATAATTGTGTTAACGATGTAAACAAAAAAAGAGGAAGAGGGGGGGGGGGGGGGGTATATATTGAGAATTTAAATACGTTTACAAACTTTATTGATTTTAAGTTAGAATATTTTAAAACGAATTCCCTGATAGCCGGTTACAAGTAATGTCAGAAATTCTTATACGTGATAATGATGTTTTTTTGAAGATGGGTGTTGGAATTGGAAAGGAAAGCGTGGACGAAGTGAAAAAAAATTTGCTAGGGAAGATTTTTTTCCCAGAAGCTTAGCTGTCTTACATGGCGGATAGGGGGCTCAGAGTTGTTATTAATGTGCAATTAAGCCTGCCGGTAAGAGCCAGAGATTTGGGAGTGGTGATGGAAGAAGATCTAAACACCCTCTTTTTTATCACTGGCATTACTGCAGGAATCTTCCCCCATCTCTATACATAAACCCGTTAAGATGCAAGCAAAGCAGCACAGAAGATATGTCCATTTTAGACCTCCCGAATTTGACCCAATTCATCGCGTTTTAAGCTGATGACACTTTTTATTATCTTCGTGTTGACATATCTTCTCATGATACTACGGCCGAAGTGATGGGTTGGTTCTCATTCGTTTCATTTCTCAAATGCGATACATGTAGTCCCTCCTACTCGAAAAGTATGTTTGATCAATCCTAACGAAAGTCAGTATGACCGGCGTTAGATTATGCGAAACGTGTAGTCCCACCTATAGAAGTTATCTGGCGTGCACTCGAAAGAACGTTTGATTAACTTCCATAATTTATTGTAATATAAAAAAGGTAGAAAACCCCAGTTAAAGGAAAAAATGATGAACAGGATATACACACTGTTACTGATGAATATTTATTTTATACGCTGAATTAACAGAGAGGTGAGAACGATTGTAAAATAAGGAAAGAAAGGAGGGGGAGGGGGGGGGGTCACCAGAAGATGCCATGATCAAGATAATATGAGACAGTACTGGAATGTGCTCCAAGCGGTGTGAGAACATTACTTGAAAACAAAAATGTATCTTTCTGTTCCCACATTGTAATTACTTCATATTTCTGATAGGGAGGGGGTGGGATCATAATTTCAGACAAGTTTGCCAAAATGTCCACCCCAAATGCTTCAAAATATTTTTTTCATAAGCTGACAAAGGAAATACGTATTCAAGATGTCCGATAGCACTCAAGGTAGTTCTTATTTGCCAAAAGTATTTGAAGTGGAGCTATCATATTCACCAACACATCTAAGTACGCCTCTAGCTTAGAATGAGTTTTAAACAAATTGAGTGTGAGCAGACGACATCTCTCACTCTCGTGATCGTTGATCGCCATCGCACTTGACCCTGATCCCCATATCCGTCTAATACCCCATTATATCGTTTGTTATTTTTCCATTTTCTGTCATAATTCTACCGTGAATGCCATGAATACACAACCGGAAATTTGTAAATAAATCTAGGGAGGCTTGCACTTTTCAAGTTCACGTAAGTGAATCAATAATAAACGACGTGGAGGAGCAAAAAAGAGAAACGAATAAAAAGAAAAAGAAAAATAACAGACTGTCATTAAAGAGGAAATCTCCCTTTGATTAGAAGTTCACATAAAAGCAAAGCAGGCCTATATCGCTAGAAATAGCTTTCTATAAATTTTGAATTATGATTTTTTTTTCTTCTTTCAAAGTGTATCGATTATGTATATTGTTTTTCTTCTAAAACTCTCATTAAAATATGCAATCAAATGGCTAATTGTTTCAACTAAATGTGTTTTAACTCTAATTTATTACATTAGCAGCACATACGTAGTAGACTTACTTGGGGGTGGTGGGGATATTGGTATAATGACCGGGTAATAATATACTTATCTGTAAAGCGCTTTGTGAGGGCCTCCGGTCCTGAAAAGCGCTATATAAGAACGAGCTATTATTATTATAATAGCCCCAGGCTATGTATTATCCTGTTTTGTTTTCTAATTTTTCTATAGGATTGTTCGCAATCTAACTATTCATCAACATTAACCATGTTAATGGAATGATCAAGAGGCCTGAAAGCTGGATGTTTCGTTTCATAAATCTATACAATTCAGTACATGTATACTTGATTTGTTTTTATTCATTTTCTTCTTTATACAACTTTTCTTATCATAAACATAATACTTAACAGTACTTCGTGACACTTAATTTAAATAAGCAAAGTTTGCATCATAATGATTAAACAAAAAAATAAAAGATGATTTGTCAAATTATAAAATTTCATCAAGCTTTATACAACTATTTGCGGAAAAAGGACTGTCACTTGAAGTTGTAAGCAAATTGCTTGCAAATATGACGGCCCCAGACAAATGTTATGAAATAGATGAAAATTAAGCAGAAAGGACAAATAATTGAAAGCCTATTTATTTATTAATACATATAATGACTTTGACGATGCTGTCGTTGTTGTTGATGATGATGATGATGATGATGATGATATTAATGATGATGATGATGATAATGATGATAGTAATTAAAGAAATATATACAGGGATAATAAAATATTATTATAAAGACTGGAAAGTTGACACATAAATTTTATCTTGAACATAATTCAAATAAGAATTTTTAGGATCGATAATGCTTATAAATCTATTTAAAGATTAGCATATTCTAATAATAACATAAATGATATAATTCCTAGTACATCACCATGACTAATTTTGTTTCTTTTGTTTACACTTAATAATTTTGTGCTAAAATAGCAACGGCATAAGTAATGAATGCAGTATGAAAATAAAATAGGCGTGTATGAAATAATAGAGGTACATGTATCAGTTAAGTTTATGAAAGTACGTTAAAAAAAGACCAAGAAAACTGAAATAATCTTCGCCTGCAAGTCAAAGATCATTGCATTAAGACTTTGGCATTTTTTTTAAATTCTTTGTGAATATTTATTATTTGTGACTTGCTATTCTCATTTAAGTAATTAAATTAAAAAGAGGGGGAAGGGGGAGGGGAAAAGGAGAATTATATCATTGTCCTCTTGATTTGTTGTTAATTGGGGGGGGGGGGGGGGGGACATTCATTTTTGCTCAAATTTTGTTAAAACAAACTCTTGTAAAAGCTTTATCACTGACATTACGAATTCGTAGTGTTTGCAACAAGTTTTAAAACCGCTTATTTTTTATTTTCTTCAGTTATTCTATGATTTATTTTCCTCTTTTCAAATCACATGGGAAAACCTCCCAATAAAGTGTTTTCGTTTGATAAAATTTGCCCTATTCAAATCCGTTGTAAAGGCACAGGAAACAGACTCAAAATATATTTTTGTCAAGTAATACTCTCTAATTCCTAGGATATTAGTCTACAAGAACTCATAAAGGAACTATTGCAGATGTTTATGTCTACAATAAGAAAGCTGTCTAAATAGAAGACAAAACTCTTATTTAAGGATGGCTCTAAAGTTTAACTAATGTACATTTGAAATGTTTGGATTCAAATAAATATACGGAAGCTAGCTCGGGGCGGTATCACATGGCTATACTGTCTTCTAACAAAGATGCTTAATACAAACGACTTGATCAAATACCATATATCAAATATGATTCCATAACAATATCTACTCGAGGGCTAATCAAAAACGTATATGACAAAATACTTTAGGTTATGCCTGAGGCAACTGGTACTGGGCTTAATTCTAAAAGAAACTCCAATTACCACGTGTAATAGCAAATTATTGTGTGTTGTGGTCCCGCTTGTTGCTTTTGTTCTCCCACCAAGATGCAATTACATGATTATAATGGTCTATGAACACAACGTTCCATCAAAGTCAAAACCAATCAGCTTGGCTTTTCTGTTCGGCTGGATAAAAAGATTGCAAAATATAGGAAGTAACTTCTGTCTATACGATTGTAGGGGCATTCGAGGGTGAGAATAAGAAATGTATTCTTGTTTTTGTATTTTTATATGACAGAGGAGACACGTCATCACATCTGCAGTTTGGAAAAGTGTATGAGGATAAAGTTAAACAAAAATGATAGTGCCTACTAATAAATATTTAGTTTTGTATTACAGCAAGCCATTTTATTTGGTGAGAATAAGAAATGTTATCCTTGTTTTCGAACTTGTATATGTCAGAGGGGACACGTCATCACATCTGCAGTTTGGAAAAGTGTATGAGGATAAAGTTAAACAATTCTATAATGATAGTGTCTACTAATAAACCTTTAGTTTTATATTACAGAATGCCATTTTATTTGGTGAACATGATGTGTTATCCACTATCAAGTTTATCCATCCTTATAGAAGAACGAGATGTCATCAAGAATATAGAAGGAACGAAATAAAAAAATAATTAACCTGCATAACTTTGTGAACTATGTTATCGATCAATTTGTAATAAATAATACAGTAGTATATATTGTTTTAGATGCATCTTGTTGCTATGCCCCCTAGATTTAGTTGTTGTTGATACAATTGCAGATAAATTTCAAAACATATATAACATTTATTTATCCTTTTCCCCTTCCAACTAATGAGATCAGATAAAACAAATGCAGAGTAAAGTATAATCTCGAATTTTTCCGATTCAACATTGATTATTTATATAATTTGACTGAAAGACACAGTTCATATCTGTGTCAAAACAGAAGGCCCACATTTCACATTCAAGTACTGCTTTTCTTTATTATTCCAGAGCAATCAGGTTGCTCCCCAGCAATCTGGATAAATATATTAATTGAAATGATTTGTTATAGATGTCCTGCAATTATACTAAATGTTAGACACCCCTGTATTTTGATGTATACAGTACATGTGTCTTATAAGAATATGAGTTATGTACCATGAACACTGAACAGGGATACATATGAAATATAATCACATTAGTTATGGGATAGTATCGATAGTTATAGAAGATAAACATTGTGTATTTTGATGTAATGAAAGGTAATCATTTCTCTAACAATTCATGTCTTTGTCATAACAGATGAAGGCCCACATTTCACATTTAAATACTGCTTTTCTATTTTTATTCAAAACCATCACTCCAGCAACCTGGATAAATATATTAAATTGAAATGATTTGTTATAGATGTCCTGCAATTGTACTGAATGTTAGACACCCCTGTATTTTGATGTATGCAGTACATGTGTCTTATAAGAATATGAGTTATGTACCATGAACACTGAACAGGGATACAAATGAAATGTAATCACATTAGTTATGGGATAGTATTGATAGTTATAGAAGGTAAACATTATGTATTTTGATGTCATGAAAAACTATGATTTCTCTAACAAATCAATCTCTAGTAACAAAACATTCAGCTCCTTATAAATGTTCTTGATCTTAGCATTCTGACATTTCTCATGTGTTTTTTAAAAATAATTTTCAAATAACTTTAAATTAGATTTCATGAAAAATCCAGTACTCATACATGACATGTTTTTGCCGCAGGTTATGATAAACCCACGTGAATGTTTTTATGTGAAATTATAACCGAAACCTAATGAATAATTTTCAATTAATATTCAATTGATATTTCACATGGATTTGTATACTTCCAGATGCAAAATCTAGGTAGGAAATACATGCCAGGGCTGCATCAGAGTTACAGAGCTGCACTGTGACTCACACATAATCAACAACGAAGCAGGACGCACAAAATAAACTTTAACTTTAATTATTTTAGGAGTGCAATTAGAATTTACAAAAATTCATGCTTAAAAAAAGAACAATATTCTACGAATATGTCTACCTATGTTGTAATATTTGAGAAAAGAGAGGCAAGAATCGCATGAATTGAGATAAACTATTGAAAATTCGTCCAAATTTATACGAAAAACAAAATGGCGACATAAGTCACAATAATACTCTATTTGAAATGACGCGTAACAAAGAGGGAAATCATTTGATTAGAAATACATTTTAAGCGTTTTGCTCCGTTGCGTTTGAACATAATTTTACAAGAAACAAATGTTTAAAATAAACAAATTCACCGTCTGCCTGAATACATGATAATGCATTTTTTTCACGGGTATAAGAGATATTTTTTGGGAAAAGGATGCCACGAAGACAAATATCAATACAAATGAAATGTACGAATTCACACACGACTTGAATGGTCGAATCGGATTGGCTTTAGAATATAGATGAAAGAAAAATGCGTTTTTTTTACCTTGATTTCAGAAAACCAGACCCGATGTGCAGCCATCAACCTCAAACCCAACGAATTATTACGAAATTCTAGCAGAAATGTTGTGAAAAGGCCCAAAATATTGCAAAATTAGACGGGTTTAGTTGAGACGAGTTTTTTTTACGGATGGACTTTTCTTTCATCGAACGAGCCTGGCTCGGCCCTTGGGCTTGGCTACCCTCATTTGCATGTAACGCAGACCGGATTACGTAATATAACGGTCCACTATGAAAGCCAGGGTACTTCATATCTCGATAGCTTTCACTTTACCCGTCGAGACGGTCTAATTGGGATTAGGTCCCGTAGGTCTATTACTGAAAAATGACGTTGACATTGGTATTTTCAGCTCGCTTTTCACATCTTACATACGGTCAAGCGTGCATTGCGTTCACGAAGCTAGGGGGTTGGATTTGACTTGATTAGCGTCTGGAAACGGTTCCATGTTTAGTGTTGTGTGTTTGTTTAAGTTTCTTGTCAACATAACGGTACGCAGTTATTCAAAGATGTTGTGTCACCTTTATAAAATAAAAGAGAGCCTTCTTATTGAGGGGATGCTGAGGGGGAGGCAATACAAAGTTAGCTTTCCTGGAGACGAATAAAAATGATTATGGTTGCAAATTATTTGTAATTTAACCAAGAATTTTTCTTGAACAGCTAGAGTGGTGATGCCAATTATGGGGAAATTGTTAATACTGATATACTTTTTTAATCAAATGATAAAAGTAAAATAAAGTGAATTAAAAGATGAATAAATAAGTAAATAAAACTTTCAAGAAAAATCAAGATTTCGAGCACTGGGTGACTTGTGAGTGGGCGACTTTCAATGTTGGAGAAATGTTCAGATAAAAGTTATTAATCGTTGTGAAAGAGTGTGAAAGTATAGTCTCACGATAAAAATGTAAACATGTTAAATGAATATTGTTGAAAATGTAGAACATTACATCCTCCCAGATGTGAATTATCATGGGTACATTTCTCGTTGTTACTGTTAGTGATGACATAAGATAATGAATATTTCGTAATGTAAACCCAAAACAATAAAAGATAAATGGACAACAAATAAAATGTGTTAATCCTTCTGTAAAATTCCTCCGCATTTATAAGCCGCAATTACTATGGGCACATGAAATAAACAACAACTATTTACCTGAATGTTATAAATATGGAAACATTATTTGAGGAAATAGGAAGCAATGAAGTGTTAATAAAAGACATAAAATAAGTAAAGCAAGGTGAAATGACTTTCGGATTGTGGACATGTAGTTTTTTTTAGTTTTATAGAACCGCTCATTTTCGGGCAAAAAAAAATCAATTTGAAAAGAAAGGAAAATATTTCCTTTATGTTTATTCTTATGTTTGGGTCTGAGACGATGAAATGAAAGTCTTACATTCATTTCATTGTCAATCTTGATACCATCTTCGGTATTTCATTTCATTTCATTTCTGAGTCACCACAATCTAAGAATAATTTCTACGACTCAGAATACGAGCATGACAAACGACATCCGAAATCGTTCAGTATGGGATCGGACTGTCTTGTCTATTACCATTGAAAAGGGCAAGCTTCGTCGATTTTTATTTCTTAGCTTTCTTTTTTGAAAGGCGTGGGTGCGGCGTTGTGTACAAGGAATCGACTGACCAAGGCTTGACCCTTGACACAGTTATGCAAATGTAGGATTTGCATTTTGTTGCCGTTAGGAGGACGGTGTATTTCAGTACAGATCATAAAGTTAAGAAAGTAAACGTAAATAGTGTGGTAGTGTAAGCTTTGAATGAAATTGGAAAGAAAATCATCTGAGTGTTGCTGGCGTTGTGAGAAGTAGAGACCTTTTTCATTATTGTTCTGCGGGATAGCACATGTAATTTTAGGCTGTACGTTGAATCTGACCACTGCACTGTAAAATAAAAGCATTGACCGGTTACTCATGTTGATACATTGTACGTGTGAGCAAATTAGTTGGTAAATTAATGTTAAAAAATGTTTTCAACAAAACGAATTTATGAGTTCTATATACATATATGAAGTTGATTTTGAATATTATATTGATATTGCAAGGAAACTCGTTTACTCTCTAGACTTCACTGTCAGACACTATTGAGTGATTGACTAGCTTCTTTTTTCTCTGGTAACAACATACTGAACAGTAAAGGTTACATGAGCATGTGTCTACACCAATAACCTACTTCTTTTAATTGCCAATATTCAACTGATTGAATCTTTGCGCAGCACAAAATGTACGACCATTCGGTACAAAAGTCTGAAAATCAGACTATTACTAAATTTGGAATGTAACCTTTTCATTACTTTGGCCTGCAAATGGGACATAGTACCTTTAAGTTGGAGATTTGTTTTGATGTACCTCTTTGGTTGTGACAATATGATTTATTCGTGATGGATAAAGTTTTCATGTTCTCAGATTTTTAATGATTAAACTAGAGATTCATAGACGTTGATCTGTAAAGTTCTGGTGAGATATTAAGTTTGTCTCTCAAAAGTAAATCATATTGTCACAATCATTCCATGAAAAAATAGAATAAGAGTGCCACACCCAACATGTCCAATAACGTTGAAACACTTGTTTATAATGAACCCATCAAGATTAATACATATTTTCAATATTTTAAAACATTTGAATCATGTGTATAATGAGCTTTGATATTAATGAGTTCAAATTTGAAACTCGCACGAGGTTTTTCTCATATCTTTCATTTTAAAGGACAGTGCCCTTTTAAAGGATACGCCGTATTATAATAAAAAAAATCACCAACAAACAACTTTAATCATTAAATTGTAATCGTCCCAACTTCAAAGATGACTCTTAAAGGTACTATGTCCCTTTTGCAGCCAACCTCAAATTCTGTAGAACTTTGCAGGAATTATGAATATGTCATGTGTGTCCTATCTGAGAAATTTAAACGTTAGCAGTGTCCTCATATTCAAATTATGCAAGGAAACTCGTTTACTTGCTAGACTTCACTGTCAGACACTATTGAGTGACTGACTGGCTTTTCTTCTTCTTTGGTAATAACATACATGAAAAGAGTTGTAAAGGGTACATGAGCATTTGTCTACATCAATAACCCACTTCTTGTGATGGCCAAGATTAAACTGATTGAATCTTTGCGCAGCATAAAACGTATGACCATTCGGTACAATTGTCTGAAAATCAAGACTATTACTTTTGGGCTCTATAGCCCTAAAGTCGATTTGACACCTAATAGTCGTTATTTTCCCACTTGAAGACATTTTCAAGCCCCACCTTTTTTATGGAAGTTCTAAATTAGTATTATCTTTCAAATGCAGTTGGAATTTAACTTTTTCATTTTTTTGCCCTGTAAATGGGACATAGTACCTTTAAAATCAGGAGGAAAATACATTTATATTTGCATGATACTATGCAGAGCATTCAGTCTCATAAAACATGTAAAACAGCACTAATGTAATTTAGCAAGATGAAACCAACTGAAGTGACACCAGCCGCTTTTCTGAGTAGAAAAAGGCCCCCTTTGTGAAGTTGTATAGGTAAGTTTTGAGATCTCACATCTCCGGACGGGGGACTTGAGCTAGATGATTACTAATTTGTTTTTTGACACAGTCCAGGATTATTTTTCATAGCAATAATGATGATTACAAGGGTTGTCTGATTTCTCCTATGAACCAGTAGGAGCGAGGGGATGACCTCGATCACAAAGAAATAATGGTTACACTGTGCACGCAGTCAACATTATGAGCTGTCATGGTATCGATATGGCGTAGTCGCCGGGTAACGAGGAGGAACGGCGGAGGGGGGGGGGGGGGGTATGGTGGTGGTGGTAAATATCTTATTTTCTTATTATCATCATGTTTATTATTATTATTATTATTAACATTATTGTTATTATTATAATTGTTGTAATAATTATCATTATTATTAGTAGTAGTATGTGCACCACCACTAGCAGTAGTTGTATTGGTAGTAGTAGCAGCAACAGTAGTAGTAGTAGTATCATTAGTAGTAGTAGTAGTAGTAGTAGTAGTAGTAGTAGTAGTTGTTGTTGTCGTAGTAGTAGTAGTAGTAATAGTAGTAGTACATGTAGTAGTAGTAGTAGTAGTAGTAGTAGTAGTAGTAGTAGTAGTAGTAGTAGTAGTAGTAGTAGTAATAGTCGTAACAATAGAAGAAGTAGCAGCATTACTACTACTACTACTACTACTACTACTACTACTACTACTAGAAGTAGTCTCAGTAGTAGTAGTAGTACTACTACTACTAATGGTAACTCCAACCTTAACGGCCTCCTCGTAATTATACAAAAAGACTAATTCCTGCCATGTACCAAATTACCTCACCTGGGTCGAGAGTGGCGAATGTAGATTAATGTCTTTCCAAAGGACATTAGTGTCACGGCAGTACTCGAACTGTGAACCATGTGATCCTCAGTTTGGTGACATAGCCACTAAACTACGACACTTCCTCAGATGTATTTGATAAATGAAGGATTAGCAGTAAAATAATTTCTTTTGCCACAGCCTGTCCCCCAGTTGTAAATTGTTTAAATGAATAAAAAAATAAGTATTGAGCTCTTCACCCATGTTAACATTAGAATGACACACTGATGCGAGAGACTTACGCTTATGACTGACATAGCATTATATGCATGGGCAGAAAGGGTAATAGCTGAGATGGATATTGCGGATATGGAAGGGATGATATGGTTAATTAGTTTGGCAAAATTTCATTATATAATGGATTTTAGTTGATGAAACAAATGAAATAACAAACTGGCCGTCTATCACTCAACGAAACCGAAGTGAAATCATGTATTCTGGACTACCCGGCCAGCAATTAACATGATTAACATGATCATCATTCGTCATATGGAAAGATAACTCGACAAAGATGTATCGCAAAAGTCAGTGTGAAATATGTTTATGATATTATGAGGAGGATGTATGCTGACAGCTCTTTATCTTCTTGATTTATGATGAACAGTGCTGTACTGATACAAGTGAGATCTGTATAGGACGCTTGTCCGTCACGCGGTGACGCTCGTGGCGCTCAAAGAACTAGCTTCATGAAAACAACATCCCTTTATGTTGTGCATGCTATGTTTTTGTCATGAAACTGGCACTCCAACGCCGAACTCTTTTCGTTTCTTTCACCCCCGTCATCCGGCATCGACACCACCCTGTCATTTTGATTAATGGTTTGGTGCTCTGAAATTAAAAACATTGAAGTCAACTCCGTTATTGATTAATTATCCTTCGACTAAATACAAGTCATCTCTCATCTGTATTCCATGTCTTTAGAATTTTCAAAATACTTTGTGATCGAGGAGGTTTACATGTTTTTTTTTCTTCTGACGCTTGTGTTTTTCGTTATGTCAAACATATACCATGAGCTCGCGCAACTCGAACTCCTGTATTCGATCCTGATTGTAATCTTACATTTTGAATTAGAGCATGGACTAGTTGGTCCATGTTTAGAGTTTCAACACTTGCAAGCCCAAAACCTATTTCTGATATTTATTTGTTTCCTGATATTTCTTTGTCTTTCTCAAATGTCAGATGCATAACCACTGTAAAGTATTACTCGTCATATTTTCCTTCAAGTAAATTCAAGATTTAACAGACATATATTTCCTTCTTATATTAATCAAATGACCACTGAATGAAAGGAAACTAAATTCCTTGGAACATAGCATTGGATCATACAAGTACTCCCATTTGCAATATTTTACCTTGAGAGCTAAACATTCGTTATTTTTTGAAGTTTTCATTACTATTCAGAGCAACTCCTTCTACATACACCCTTGATCAGAGCTAGTATACAAGGTAGCATGTGCGTGTCACACCGAATATGCCAAGGTGGGCTCCGGGGAGTCGCGCCGTATACAAACGCATCAACGCACACAACCCCCATTTATCATTTCAACTTGTCATAACTCTATCATGAACATGAACGAATACCCAAGCAAAGCTGACGTTGACGGGGGGGGGGGGGGGGGGGGGGGGGGGCATACCCAGGTGAAAAAAAATCCATAAGGTTATACAGATGATCATAATTTAAAGGTTCATATTTTAACATGAACGAATTAAAGCAACCAGTTTGCTTATTCTAATTGCAATAACGAGTATTGATTACGATCGTCATTTATATGTTTTACAAGCGAGCGGCAACAGGCCCCTTGCTCCATAATTTACCGTTGCTCATCCAACAATAAACCTGAATTTGCCTCTCATGATTAACAAAGCACACGAAGATATGGCAATGGATTAATTCAATTTACATAAACGTAATAGAAACTATACAGCACAATGTGGATATTTATTTTTCTAAAGAACAATTACATCGAAAACGCTTACACAAAACACTCCTCGAAACATTGGCGCCACTTCTTTCTCGATCTTCTCCGAAGTTGGGTTGGGAGCTGTATACAGAGGGTATACATCGGTGTACATAGAGAGAAGGAAAGATGAAGAGAATGGCGGGGAGGGAGAGAAGAGTGAGGATTTATGACAAGTGCGAGGGAAAGAAAGAGAGATAGGGAGAAAGAAAGAAAGAAAGGGAGAGAGAGAGAGAGAGAGAGAGAGAGAGAGAGAGAGAGAGAGAAAGAGAGAGATCTTATTCGATCTTCTCCAAAGTTGGGTTAGAAGCCGTATACAGAGGGTATACATCGGTGTACATAGAGAGAAGGAAAGATGAAGAGAATGGCGGAGAGGGAGAGAAGAGTGGGGGTTTGTGATACGTGCGAGGGAAAGAAAGAGAAAGAGAGAGAGAGAGAGAGAGAGAGAGAGAGAGCTAAAAAAAAAAAAAAAGAGCCAGCGAGAGCGAGTGATAGGAGAAGGGGCCTGTGGGGGGGGGGGGGGGGCTGCCAGGACTCTATTTGAAAGGATTGACAGAACAAATCATGTCGGGAAACAGAAATTATGGATTATGATATCTTCTGTGCCAAATATTTGACTCCAGGCTTTCCCTCCCCTCTCGCTCCCTACATTGTTCTACTCACATTCTTCTTTTATTCATCTGTCTCCATTCCTTCCGATTGGTGTTATTAATCATCTTCAATGTGTTCATTTTGTTTGGAGATATCAAGATGAAAAATTATGTTCTTTGTGTGTTTTTTGTCACTAATACCGATAAACATTCATTCAAAAATCTTAATGACCTTGAGTTGACTTTTGGTTCGACATTAACTTAAACAGTGTAAACCATACATGTTTGCCATATATTAATACAATTAAAGGCAGTGTGCCATGATAAATACGGGAAAAAAGCGATAAGTATCGGCTTGGATATAGTGGGAGCACTATGGTATTTTGTGGGAGCTTGCATGCGAGTCTCATAAAATCATGAGGTCCCCTGGTTTGAGACTTGTTCGACGCTCATCCCACTCGATTCAGGTGTAGTGAATGGAAAATGCTCGGGTAATGTTAATTATGATATCCGCAGAAAGAGCAGTATTAATACTGATGTGGCTACTCTGGGAAAATAAGATCAATCAAATTAACATTGTTCCTTATTTTTGATTAATCATTTCATACATGTATCTACGTGACCATGCATGTAGGCCGATACATTCAGTATGTTGAAGCCGTCATGAATGTTATTGATTGAAAGGAGAAAATGATCTAGGGATGTTCACAAAGACTAAGATCGACTTTAAGTTGGATTTATATGCAGGCCATTCATGCCACTGTTTGCTCTCACCATTTACTGGCAGTGGTCGCTCAAGGGACGTACAAATCATGGTCACAAATCTACAAAATTTACATATTTTGATAATTCATTATTGAAGGAAAAATATTATATAAAAATCATAATGGTTAGAGCAAACAATGGCATGAACGGCCTTCCATAGTTAAGTCCAACTTAAATTCGATCTTAGTCTTTATGAAACCCTCCCCAGATTTGCTATTCCACTCAAAGGCCCCATTCACACTCACGCAATTTGACGTCTTTAAAAGCGGTCCTGTACAATGCTTAACTAGCTAAGTTCATAATGTCTCATGTCAGAAAAACTCTTTCTGTAACTGTCCAGAGAGAAACTGGTTAGCATAACCAGTATACCCGCCATCTCATACATTTAATTCTTTATTTTACTACGTGCTTTCTTCGTATTCGGTAAGTTCATTGTGATGATTTATTGGATTAAAGAAGTAAGATGTTTTCTAGACAATTTCTTTTGTTAGAGTTTGCACCATGAAAATTAAAAAAATAATCAAAGAAAATACCATCATCAGATAGTCATATGGGACAAAGAACCCTAATTCAAATCAATTTATTTCAAATCTTGTTATTCATCCAAATTCACAAGAAAACAAGGAATGTTTTTTTGGTCACACATTGTACAAATACGTAATATATATATATATGAGAAACTATATCGTTGTGTTTATAATCGTAGAACAACCATCAAAATAAAAGATAGTAGATTTATAAATATTCTTATATATTCTAGTATTCAGGGGTTATGTGGTGTTTAAGCAATACTGCAGAAAGAACGCTTACAATCACGTTTTTCATTTTTCAAACACAACGACCACAATTCCAAAGTTGGTCTTCAAAATCAAAATATAAATGACATATCATATTTTACTCAAAGTAAGTAAACATGGCAGATTCAACTCATATAACAACTTCACAAATTTGTATTTCTTCTCGTCATTTTTTCTTTGCTACTGTCATTTCTTTTCTCTTGTTCAAACGCACGATCCAAGCTGCCAGAATGGTGATTGATTCACCCAAAAGATACGGCAGACATTTATGGATGTCGGAGTAGCGCAAATTGCATAGTCCACCAAATATATGGCTAAACCATAAGATCATTCCCGTCCATTATTTCCTCGCAACACAACACAAAAGAAAGAAAAAGAAGACCCTAAAAAGGTAGAGAGAGAGAGAGAGAGAGAGAGAGAGAGAGAGAGAGAGAGAGAGAGAGAGAGAGCGAAGAGTAAAGCTCGTGCATGGTATTAAGGAAAGTATGATATATGAATGGCTTTGTGAACGGAATGATGATTATGAAAAAGAAAAGAAATAGACTATAGGAATAACTACACAATTACATAAATGGAACGTGATGCTTGGAATGATATGTGGATAATGTATGATCAGTGTTTGATGATTGTATAACATGATAAACGACTAGAAAGCAAATATAATGTGACTGATGGGCACGGTTAGAAACTGACTCTGATGTCATAATAGCTATAAATGAATTAAGTCGATACTGATGAAGGCAAATGGTTAGTAGTTACACAAAAACTAATA
Organism: Strongylocentrotus purpuratus; assembly: GCF_000002235.5. NCBI lineage: Eukaryota > Metazoa > Echinodermata > Echinoidea > Camarodonta > Strongylocentrotidae > Strongylocentrotus > Strongylocentrotus purpuratus. Next base: position 13,725,906 of record NW_022145595.1, read on the forward strand.
ACTTGAATATAAAACAAAACAACATGAAACCGACGTTACTGTAGATAAAATCATGATGCTAGTGCTGAACTGTATCTGTAAAGCTAGGGATATAAGAAAAACGTGGGGTTATATCGTGATTCAGGAGATATACTAAAAAAGCAGACAATTCTGTGTTTTTGATAGATCAAAGGTTTTATCAAACATATCAACGTGTAGCGTTACGTACATTGTATATAAATATTCAAATAATGATAACTGTACAGTTTATCACTTAGACTAATTTTATTTAAAATAAGATGACACGATTGAAAGCGAAAAGAGTAGTGTATATCAACGTTTAAATTGCTCTGTAAAAATAAAAACTTTACTAATGAAGTAAAATAGTAATGAAATGAGGGAAAGGAAGGGAAAGCTAAGGACGGGAGGAAAATGAGTAAGAAAGAGAGAGAGAGAGAGAGAGGAAGACAAATACCAACCTAAACAAAAAGGAGAGAGAAAGGGAAGAAAGGGAAGGAGAGATAGATATATAGATAGTAAGGGACAGAGAGAAAAATAGAGAGAAAAGAGAGAGAGAGTGTGAGCCTAGAAAGATGGAGAGAGAAAGAAGAGAGAGAGAGAGAGAGAGAGAGAGAGAGAGAGAGAGAGATAGAGAGAAAAAAAAAGGGGGGGGGGTCAAGTATTGATAAATAAGAAGAGAGGATGATACGGAAATAATATTTATGAACAGAGGAAAATAAAAATGAGGAAAATAAGAGAGGAGGAGCTGGTTACGCTGAAAACTGTAAGACGTTCGGACCGGATATTATCAGCTAAACCACTTTAGGCTCTACAAAGTAAACTATACCAAAAAATAGTTTTAGACCACTTAAATTGTCCATATAAATCATTTCATCGTCTCTGTGTTGGCCCAAGCTAATACCGTACTTGATTGTATCTTATCCATTTGTGCGCCGTGGAATTTATTCATGGGAAAACGTTTGCAATAGCAGGAAATCAGTAAACCATATTCCCTTCATTAGAACGAGTTTAGCGTTTCGGTTGTAATTTATTTAAATTAACGTCACTGTTTGGAGGCCTGACAATCACGAGCTGGATGCAGTTTTCAATTTGCGAGAAGAATCCATTATGCGAGAATGAGACCTTAATCGTACGGTGGCTTTAAAGGAAAATTGGAAAGGAAGACGACTGGGGAGTGGAAAAGGGGACCTGCTTATGGGAAGGAGAAAAAAAGGAAAAGATTTGAGGAAATAAGTATACATGTAAACGAAATATATCTAGAAGAAAGTAGGAAATAAAGACAGAAAGGAAGCAAGAAAAAAAATAGGAGTAACATGAGCTGGATTCTAGAAGGGTATATCAATGAGTATTGCTGGAATACATTGCATTCGATTTTGGAACTTTATTTTTTGAAATCAATTATAGATAGTTAATACTTTTCCAAGGGGATGCTATGATCCTGTATAAGTTTTGCATTTATTTAAGTTCCCCACCTTGACATTCTCATTATTGCATGTCATATCTACATACCCTGAATAACTCACTATGCTTATACTGTTCATGAATAATAAGATAATTATGTTAATCAATACATTTGTCTTTTTCCGTTTCTAACCAATTCTTGAGCTTGTAGATTTCATGAAATATGTTGAACAAATATATTATGTGCATTATTGCATTATTATACTTACGTTTTGATACTGTTATTGTATTATGCAGGGTTTTATTGAAAAGCAGGTCTACTGGCTTCCAGTGGAACTGAATTAAACTACCTTGTTGAAAGAAACCATGAATAAATAAGTAAATAAATATATAGTCAAAGTGTAAAATATTGAAATACAAATAATGATAATGGCAAACGTGAAGATTAATGCGCCCCCTTAAAAATAATTAAAAAATAAACATGACGAAGGGAACCACTATTTCAAGTGAAAGATGTACGAAGAGAGAGAGAGTGAGAAAATGAAATCATGTAAAGATAAGAATGAATGATTTATGCAATTAGGTGAAAGAGGAAAAAAGAAGTGGCATTTTGTCCTTCTAAAATAATGAGGAGTTATCATGATGATGCGCGATCTCCACGCCACACGCGCCGGCACGTGCTCGATCCCGTCATCGCTCCTGTGTTTTCCCGATAAACCGATGCTTACCAATGTTGCGTGCATGTCCATATATCTTTCGACAACGTGTTGTGCTCATGAGGGGGGGGGGGGGGGGGGGGTAGAGTTTTTGTTATTTATTTTCCACCTTATTGTTATCAAATATTTCTTGTCAAACTGTTTACACCGAGCCGTATATTATATTCATTTTCATTAGGTGCCAAGCAGGGGCGGCAGGACGATTTAATGATTTCTCGGGATGTCAAAAAGTGATGCAACTACCGACGATGAAAAGGAGATGAAATTTCAGTTATAATGAGAGCTATAATATCATATTCAATAAATAATGAATCAGCATAATATTATGTTTCTTATGTTTGCAACGTTTCGTCATCATTCAGTGAAAATAAATGTGACAAGCAGGGGTATGAGGCAACGCACACCATTCTTTTCATTATGAAATGGGGACTTTTGACGATTGAAATTGTTTTAATCAAGGGCAGTCTAGTGTAATAGTTCAACTATTCGGCTTTCACTCTGTATAAGCTACGAAAAAAGAACATTTACTGACGCAGACCCAGTCCTGCGAAACACCCTCCCTCGATCCCTCAGATCTTAAAATAGTCCAGAGCTTTTCAAACAACAACTGAAATCCTACCTAGCTATTTCTCAAGTGCACTGCGTAATTATATGTTATCATTTCTAATACATTTTTCCTTCTAATTTGCCTCGCTAGTTCTCCGATACATGGAATTTAGTTGTTATTTAATCCTCCTCTTTATTTAAACCTCACATTATCTTCAACGGATATGTAGAAACCTCTAATAGTTCATCTTACAGTTGTAGTTAGTTTACTGATCTGATCTATGTGTGCATAATAATAATGACTTTAATTGTAAAACATATCAACATCTATGTCATACCTTAGATCTGCAATTTAAAGGACATCATTGACACAATGTCATTGGGTTTTGTTTTGTTGCATGACTGCTCTTGTCAACACAGCTGATAGCAAAAACTATGGAAAGCCGCCGTGCGCAAACATCTTGCTGTTTCAAGCATGACTATATACACACGGTTGCAAGAGTAGCACATTTTTGTAAAAAATGCCCCTCTCTTAAAAAGAGCTGTTAAGTATGAAAAGGCCATAACCAACCTGATGATATTTTAGTTATTTTACTCGGAAAAGAAACTAGTTATGCCATTGATGTCATTGACATTGCATATATCATGTGTTGCGTTCTTTGGGGGCCATCCTGCAAAATACAATGCATTACACCGACGTAATTCAATGAGTATTGCTATCAACTTATAAAACAGTTTAAGGAATTGCCATAAAACAAAGAAAATAACCAAGTTTGAAAAAATAAATGGAAGCCCCACGTGTCCAAGATTGATATCGTTTGCTTTAGTAGCGGGTTTCATTTTAATATAACCATTTTTTGGGGGCCATATCAGCTCGGTAGCTGACTCGGCGCGCAATAAATCATTCGCTACGAAATTCGCCCCACTGCTGGCGTACAGTCGTGCAAAGCGCATTTGATTTCTATTTAGTACGCGTGCGCTATTATTCTACTAATGGGCACCCCCGTAATAACACATGCATTTAAGTGTCTTTAAAGTAGAATTTAAGAGTATGCACTTCTCCAGCTACATTAAATTTTCATTGATTTTCATTGGCGGCATCGGTCTTTACATTATTCAAAATCGTAGCAGTGATAAATTTAGGGAAAATTTTCTTCTGACATTGAGGTTTTGGTATAAACCGAAGCTGAAACCCGCGACAAAAGACCATCTGAACAATGACGCTTGTGTCTTTAATAACAGCCGTGTATCTTAACGCTCCTCATTTTCGCCTCTTTTAAATTGTCTTTTTGAAAGAAACGTCGGTGAATAACCTTCCCCTATACCGCAAAAAGTGAGGATTTGTTTCTTTTTGTATTTCCATGTATTGCAAACTTGATTAATTTTATCAGCTTTACTGCATCATCACTGTTTTTTCTATAGGCTAGTACTGAAATATGGAGACAAAATAGAGGGGGGGGGGTGGCTCACAAAAAGGAGTAAATTTCCCCCCAAACATCCCCTCCCTAAAAGTGAACGGCTTATATGAACGTCAAGCACGGCTGCGTTCAATTACAACTGCTTTATTCTTAAAAATCAATATATATCTAAATCTAAAGCACTCCCTATCGTTTCCTTTAGTTAAACAACTAGGATACAAACTATTCAGATCTTTTTTCTCTACTTGATGACAAAATAGCTGTTAAAGATGTATATCATGTTTAAAAAAATACCCACCCACAACTGTAGCTTACTGTTGAAAATGGTGTTTAGGTTGAATTTAAACTGAGATATATTGGATTGCAATATGATAAGGCTGATATTTACAAATCCTATTTTATGCTTATGTCTCTTCTGAAATTCACATCAAATACAGCAAATATGGAGCTTATAGTATAGGAATACCATGAATTTTAGCTATCGAATAATTTTGACTGCTATTAATTTTACTGCAACACCTTTGTGATTGTGTAGTGTTTTCAGGAGAATACTTGAATGTACGTTCCTTTTCATTCAGAAAGAATCCAGGTGAGCCTTATTATTGAATTGACAATGGTCATAATTAAGCATATTTTGTCTCTTTATCTTTCGATTAACACAAAATCGTGCGATTTAGGCCTACTACTTTTATCAATATACTTATTATCATCATCAACAAGTTTTTTAAAGTTAATAGCAGCACCAAAAGCATATTTACCGATAGTGTCATCCCCTCCTCCTCCTTCTAGCGCTTAGAGACTTCGATGGTAAGCGCTTTATAAGTAACGTTGTTTTTATTTATTATTATTCTCCTCATAATCGTCATTACCACAATCGTCATAATCACCACATCATCGTCACAATTACCTTCAATATAACCATCATCACCACCACCATCATTACATCATTGCCGTTCATTCTTCTGCATCATTCTTCTGCATGTTCAACATCATAATCGCCAATACCACCACCACCACACCACCATTATCCTGATCACCATCATCATATTCATCATCACCATCATCATTATCATCATCAACAACGACATCATCAACATCAATCCCACCATCATCATCATCTCCGTCATTATCGTCATCATCATTTTTTCTTTACATTTCAATTAACATTCAGGAAACTTAGACCTATTTACTTGTATATCTCTACTTTAATTTTTTTCACTTTCTCGCTTGCATTTCTCTTCAAACATATAAACACAGTCAACAAAGAGTATATACAACTATCGTTATTGTTATTGTCTTTATTTATTTCAGAACAACAACTATAATTTATGAGAAAAAAAATACTAAACTACACTCTTCTATGTAGACTTGACGACAAAATGGTTCTGCTATGATACAATGAAACAACACAATAAAAAAGAAAGAAATATAACATAAGATATTCCCTACTTTACATCATCAAGTAAGGTATACAGATACTACGGAATACTGTCTCATGACATTCAATACTTTTGTTCTAATTTGAAGTCGCAGAGAAGGCTTCGAGCAAAAAAGTGTAGAGGAGAGGTAAAACAGCTAGAAAATATCACAATGATGCAATGTGGGGGACCGCCAAAAGGCGGCTTGGGATGCGAGAGTGTTTATACTTCTCGCGTTGATGGATGTCCAGGCTATATTGTCCGCTTACGTTCCGAAATGGACTTCGCTGTCGTGATCGATTGCCGGCATCGAATCCTGTTAAAAGAGCCGCTTAGCCTTAATGGGAGCACTGTACTATACCCTCACCCATAATAACCTTCCAGAACACTAGCCAATCCATTGATATTTGTTGGTAGCGACCCATTCCCTCTCTCTCTCATATATGACACCAGCGGCTCTCTTCTTATTTTTGTTGAATGCGCCAATCTTCTTGTCGGCTTTGCGACTCTTTGCGCCGACACAAATACCCTAAAGATGACGGTGCTGTCCGATACATATATGAACCAGACAGATTTCAAAGATCACCCGGCTTCACCGCAAAAAATAACTCCCGATTTACAACAATGGACACCGCTTCGATATTACATCACATTACAGGTCATAATGGTTCACGGGATCTAATAAAATCGAATCCGACAAAGCCAAAGTTATCTCGAATCGGACTTGGTATCATATTTACAAAATTGAATAGTATTACATGATCCTCGTCCGATTGAGAAACAGTGCGATTTTTATGATCAGCTTTGTTACACTCTAAACGTTTTGGAAGCTTCTTTCTCTACTATCTGGTGCATCAAATGAAACCTTTAATAATTTCGTGGCGCCTCAAATTCTGGTCGAAAAAAAACAACAACAGCATAAACGGCTTGGCTCAAATACCTACAAAACTAAATAATACATTTGATAACAAACTCTGAAAGAATACATTTTAAGAACTGCAACTGAGGTGACATTAACAAAATATAAATGCATAGGATGTTTTGTTTATCTACATTGACAGTCTCAGTTTACAGAAGAGAATGAAATATGCCATTTTGTGGATAAATTGACAGTTGGCAAGATGGTAAGGCTGATTTTTTTGCTTTATATTTTTTAAAATCATTTACCAATATGATACAAATGGGGGAAATGCTTTGGACATCGAACAGATCAATATAAAAGTAGTCTTTATGATACAAAATGTGTTCTGGTGATTATGTTTTGTAAACAAAACCGACACAAACAATCAGACAAAATGAAAACGTTCCTCTAAGATTTGTAAGACCGAATACCGTTGAACACTAGACATCATTCGCCTGACGCAGATCCTGCGTCAGTCATTAGTGTGGTCTTTGACGCAACTTATGAGGATGACATCATACAAATATGATTGGAAAATTAGCAGTGTACACATTGCGTCGAATTATTGGCATGTGGTCTAATTGTTCTGGATTAGCGTAGGTATTAACGCAGGCGAAATGATGCTCCGTCGGAAACGGGCCCAAAGGCGTGACAATGGTGACAGCTCATTGGAGGCAAAATACCAAATGTAAATTTTATAAAATAAATGTAATACTGTGACTAGCCAAAGGTAGCATATTGTTGAAACAAATCCATATATTTATCGATAAAATATGGGAAGAGTTGTGAACATAAAAAACGAAATATACCAACAATGCGATTGAAACTCGGTTGGGGCGAGGGTATGTGCGATGTAACCAATGACTCGCAAGGGTCACCATCTGTCTGTATCCAGAGTAATGAAATGTCCGGGTAAAATGTTATCTCTTTTGATCTGATCGTTTTCATACTAATGACAGTTATGGCAAATATTTAGTGAAACTGAGCAGGGAACGCGTTTCAGACGCCATTGATATTAAAGAACCATTCCTTTTATCTGATTACAGTAGTTCCACATTTCGAGCAGAATTAGGAAACCAAAGGTTACACCGTTATCAAACAAAATTACCTCTACGTGATCATGTTTAATTTAAATGTTATTGTCATCCCCAGTCCTATTCTTAATTATTTTAATTTTGAAAGTAGAAAATCCGATCACTTGGGATGCCAGTGGCCCCCATAATGGCTGGACCCATTCCAGACCGCTTTGGTATGGTGATGATGTATTGGCAATTTGTCTATCCTGATAGCCGCAGTGTACAAACTGGCCCCCTTCCCCTATGATGCAAGTGCCCCTAACCACAATGGCTGAACCCACGCTACGCAGGCATTGGGTAAGGTGATGGTGTTTTGTATTTACCCCTTCCCCATCCCCCATCATGTAACCTCTCCGTATTTCTCCTTCTCTCTCTCTCTCCACCGTACCTTGCCTTGATGACGAAAGAGGGTCAGGACGGCAGCCTTAAACACGATGACTTGTCATCGGTCTGACATTGACAGTCGAAAAATAAACACTTGCGAAGAGGGTTGCACCGCTGAGCGAAAGTACTCATGACCTCACATCATCGGGAGAATGAGGAGGAGGAGGATAGTGAGGACGTGAGAGGTGGGGATAGAGAAAGAGATAGAGAGATGGAGAGAGAGAGAGAGAGAGAGAGAGAGAGAGAGAGAGAGAGAGGTGAGCACGGCGAAATAGTAAGCCTACATTATAGCTTAGTATTTGGAAGAAAATGAAAACAATGTTCTAGAGTTTAGAACAAAACAAATGAAAGAGATCATCGGGGGGGGGGGGGGGGGCATAGAAGAACGGAGATCAAGTGAAGAAGATGGAAGAGAGTTTACAAAATAAAGGGAGGTGGATACCTAATCGTTCGGAACAATACACATGCTACCTAAAATATTTGTAGGGGTTTTAAATGTCCACAAAATATATTGCATATTTTTGGCTTTAATATTTGTTTTGAAAAATACAATACTTAAATATCAACACAATTGATATAAAAGAAATAACACATAATAAAGCATCACATGTATGCACATACAAAAACTTTTTTTTTAAATAGAGGTGGGCCCTTTATATGGCTTTGAATGAAATAACGAGGTGACAAAACGAGAGAAATCATTGATTCAAGGTGAGACTTTTCACTGACGATCAATAACTTCATATAGTTCGATGACAAATCCAATGATCAATATCATGGATTTGAAAATGGATGCAATGTTTTTACGATAATGAACAGCATGCAATCATAACCGCCGGCCTCTCTAGGCCCATCGACGTCGTTTAGAAGTTCGTTTACGACTTCATGGCATAAGTTGAGTTGACATCCAAATATCTTTTTCAGATTCTCTCGATAAAAGTTTGTGCTATTGTTTGGTGGTGTCTCATGTGGTAGAACCGTTGAGACCAGCGTATTGGCAAGCTGAAAGCGTGGGGCTCTGGCGGACTGGATAACTGAGACCAGGTACGTTGGAGGAATGGTGCTGTTTGGCTTTTAGACGCAGTGATGCAATGCTGTTGGAACAGGGCTCACGATACATGTACGGTGGCGCTCCAGGCGGTGACCCGTAAGGGTAGCTGGCGGCGCCCACGGCCGCAGCAGCTGCGGCGTTGTTGAAAGAGTTCAGCTGTTGCCCGACACCGTTGACCGGGGTGGCGGCGGAGAAAGTCGAACTGAGCGTCGTGGGCGGAGGGTTGAAACACATCTGTTGGCTCGTCATCGACAACGGGTTGACCGTGTTCAACGACCACGCGAAGCTCTTGGTACCGAGGTGGTTGGCGGTTTTCGCTGCTGCCCAGTTGTTGTAGGAGTAGCCTGAGTAGAGGCCGTCATCGAAAGGCTGCATGAGACCGTTGAAACCAGCACCGAGACCGTTCTTCAACTCGTGGAGCTGGTTGCGTTCCCGCTTGCGCCATTTCGCCCTCCGATTCTTGAACCAGACCTATATATGCCCCAAAAAAAACAGAATAAAGATTGTTATACAAAATCACCGGGAATACAATTCATTCACTCACAATAAACGACTCACAAATTTTGACAGTAACGTTTAATACGAAAAAATAATTAGTTTGCGTATAACTGTTACAATGGGTTTGAAATATTTGCTAGAATGCTTCAGATATTACATGGCTATCCAACTGAATATACATTTTTTTTAAAACATAAGTTTAAACCTCTCTTCCTATCCAACGCAGTCTTCATTATACATTTGCAGATTTGAAGAAAAGTGGAGTAAATTAATGTTAGAATTATTATTTATTCCGTACCCTTTAATATAAATGATATTATTTTCCTTTACAATGGAACAAGGCTGTGTATTTCAGACGGAGAAAAGTAATCACAATGATAGCTTCTAGTTAAGAAAGGGGCGGAGGGGGGGGGGGGGGTGTACGGATACGATTTTCAAGAAAGTTGGAAGACCTACACAAAATGATGCCCTCCCCCATGATGCCATGGCCCCTAGCTGGATTTATCATATAACATCACATTACTTGTTGTATGAATACATATACATGTACAAAAAAGCGAAACATTAATGTAGGTGAGAATGCATAGAGAACAGGACATTTACATGCTGCAGGAAATCACATGTAACAAGAGCTCGACATATTTCGTTCTTTTGAAGGGGATTAAGCTTAGAACACATCAAACATGTAAAATGCCACTTTGGACAAATCTCTTAAGCTTCTGGAGTGAGAAGGATCTAAAGTACAAAGGAAAGACGACAGATGTTGGTATTACATTTGAATAAATCATCTCAAATTTTTCTTGTTAATGTTATATCATTACTTTTAGGAATTGGAATGCCAGATTCCTCAGAAATCTAAGCCAGTTGACTTTTGTTGAATTGTATTTGAGTCTTTTCTCTTTCCGTGTGTGCATAATTCTTTCATGGGATTTCGCAAATTTACCAGATCATGTTTCCAATCTATTTCTGTTACTTTTGTCATTATAATCGAATCTTTTCTTCAGAAATAGAAACAATCAGAATGAAAACCCTCGAAATACAACGGGCCCTTGAGCAATAGCAACGTCGCTTTTCTTGCGTACAAAACTGCTTTAAAATGCCCCATAATTTTCCCCGTGCGAAGTCTTTTCTCTTATTTCCTTTCTTTTCTTCGTCTCCATGGCGTTTCAAACATTGGGCAATTACAACTGGTACCGGCAATAATAGCCGATCGCATTTCATTGGGGTCTATTTACTTAGGAAATCGAATACCTCATTCGAGAGTCATTAAACGATTAGGTTACATTCACGAGAGGGCATTATGAATAAATTTCTACACATGTTCACGAATGATGAATATTTCAAGAGTCAAGGAAAAGGCCATTACGCCGGGAGGCGAGGACAAGCAATAGCGCGTCGCACGTATAGAGTATATGCCCGTACTTGACTTTGTGTACTTTAGGTATTGTCAGATATACACCGGGAGTTTCGTCTAGTTGCCCCCGGGGCGTTTGGGCGCAACTCCTCAGTCTGCGCGGCCGCCAAAATCTCCCTCTACAAATGCCATCGCTCTTTCTAGCTTGGCGTAGGGAAAAGCCAGCAACCTGTCGTTATTTTCGGGCCGGGCATATGGAGTGGGGAGAAAGCTAGAGCGAAGTCGCGTGCGATTATGACAATGACAAGCAGGGAGAAATAGACAAACAGACGGAGATGTGTCCAGGTTTCCCCTCTTCATTCCAAACATGATGTATAGTTGGAGACAGGGATAAAGACATCTTGAAGAAAGGAAGTCGAAACTTTTGTTTTCTCCAAGTCTGAGCGCGAATTGCCAAACAACACTCTATCAGACTCATTTAAAGATGAAGTTGAGTTCTGGTCATGCGATTGCATTGTGAAAGAAACGGTGTGGAACCGACCAGAAAAGGTTGATCATCTAGCATATAAGAATTTGTGTGTATTGCAAGGTTCTAGAATCATCAAAATGATAAGAAATTTGGCCAAGTCTTGGTAAAGTTACAAACACTTGCACAGAAAGATGTATATGGGACTACACGAACACGTGGCGTAAAAAGCCGGCCCCCCGATTTTTACGATGTTACATGCATATTTAGAATATGAAGGCATTTGAAGAGCCATGCTTTTCAGGGAACATGTCTTAACTGATGTTCTTCCACACTTGCATAATAAGAATGAGTAATGCTCACAAATTATTTTTCACCTCTTCCCAGAACTCAACCTTCTCTTTAAAGTTGTTCTGAAGCCTACCCGTTACCAGCAACCGGCCCTAAACATGTTTGCAAACTGGTATAAGACATTATTAGAGCAATATTTCGATTTGTAAGAGGCGTTAATTATCATGAGGACACACGATAACAAAAAATAAAATCATTATGTAAAGAATATGTTGAAATAGGGTTAGATAAAATGAGAAGAAAGATACAATGCAAGAAGGATACAAAATTCATTTTGGCAAATTGAAAACGCACCAAATTTCATGGAAGATTTATCTAATTAAGTACGGAATAGAGAATTTTCTTCCAATATTTCACCACCACAAGTCTTCTTCTTAGTCTTTTTCTCAATTTCGTCTGGGCCTGCACCTGAAAATTGACCAGCACTCCGACAGGCCAATCTTTCATCTATAAATGAGCTTTGGACTTTCATCATGTCGCGAAAAGACAAAGCCGAAAGGACGAGGCAGTCACGACCGCAAGTACAGTGGTGATATGAAGGTGAAAATTATATCTCACAAGACACTCCAAAAATATTTCAATAACCATGATAACGGTGCAATAAACACGGGGGTTTATACGCCCATGAGATCGCCAGTTTTTTTTCTTCTTGTTTTCTTTTCTTTTTGTCTCATGCATCTTTCTATCTTTTTATATATTTTCATAATTGTGTATTTATTGTTTATCACATCCGTGGGCTCAGGTCCAATGCGCTTTCGGTCTCGACGCCCTCCGTCTCGTGGACCCTTTTTTATAACTTTAAATATTGTGGAGTACCGCTCTCGTAAGAAAAAATTCCGCATTTGATAGCAGAGTGACACCCCTAACACATATCCCTCCAGATGAAATTGCAATACCTGGAGTTGCATTGCTGTATCAACACTTTCATCAAAATTCACTGTACCACAATGTAAAATAAGATTTAAAATGTATTTCTTAAATATATATTGACAATGAAACATTGGGGTTAGGATTGAACTGCCATCTCCTTCATCCTCAAAAGCACCCCATCGCCTTTATTGATTTCTGACTTGTGATCACATTTTCATAACTGCTAAGAAAAAGATTTGTATAATACTGATCAGATATTTAAACAATCATGGTATTTCTATTCTCATCGACCCTGTACAGATCCGCCTTTGATGATACATATGGAAATGAACTTGAAAAGTCAATAGAAAGACCTATGGACATATTGAGACACCCTGTAGTCGTGAAGCACTTTTTACTTCAGTTGAAGACGGACGAGTGGGGAGAAATCATCCCTTTTTTTTGCCTTCTCGCCATCTATATGACGATTGATGCTCTATACATCTTACCCTAAATCTCGTCCACATGATCCAGCAAATAGTGAACGGTCAGTAATATCCGTCCGCGTGCATGCCACGACTATTATCATTATGTAAAATGAAAACAATTTAACTGAGAACTCTTATTTGTATAATCTATTTTTTATATTAAAACTAAAGCACACAATTGATTTGTTGTTAGCTCTGAAAGGCAGTTTAACAATCTTCCTGTTTGTGCTGATGACTATTTAAAAATAGAGAAATGATACCCCCACCGGTGGTCACCTTTTAAAATTGTATTTATGCGTTAATGCATTAGCTGTATGCAATCATGGGGTTATTTAAAGTTACTGTTACCTCTTTGTACACCCACTGACACGATTAAGACAAGAGACCAGCATCTCTTTGTTTCTACGATGTTATCAACTTTATACGAATTCAAAAGAAATGTCCGTTTGATGCTTACATTAGCGTTGAAAGAAATTGAAGCAAACAACGACAGACACAATACACAGCATTAATATTGCCTGAGGTGGTGTACAAAGTAAAAATTGTCACAATTATTAGGTAAAAGTTAAATGACATGTTTCCCCTGGAGAGTAACAATGCTATGTTTTCTATCACTTTTTAAAATTTGTACCTCCATTTTTAGTCTCAATTATTATTTTTCTTGAAAATGAAATTATTTCGATAAAATGTTCCAGTCGACGGCAATATGTTCTGTTCCATTCGCACATATAAGTACGATGACATTAAAAGTCATACATGTCTTGTATCTTGACCTATGGTGCCTGTTGCTATGGTAATGATTGATGGTTATCGTAAGAATGCGATTGACGCAGACGACAGTGCATTGCCCTTGTGATGTATACCTGTAGTTATGCTTCCAAAGAATCATGTACTTTTGGACCTTTCACATCACCGTTCTGAATATAATTTTTCCAATTTAATTGTATCGTAATAAAGTTGATGAATAGTAAGGAAAGAGGTCGTGCAAACTTTAAATTATCTTGTTATCAGTCCAGGTACGACGTTTAATACAATGATTAAAATGTTTAAAATCAAAATTATGCGATTAAAATGATCGACGTGGCTATTCAGAGTTTGTTGTTGTTGCATTGTGGGAGAAAAAATAGAAATCGTAAAAATAATGACAAAGGTAATGCCGCGCATTCACGAGCTCGAGGAGTAAAATGAACAACAATTATTAATAAAGGATGATTTATGATGTCATTTCGGATGAATTAGAAAGAAAAAAAAAAGGAAAAAAAGGGTATGATGAAACACAATGTGAATGAAGAAGAAGAAGAATAACGAGAAGAAGAAGTAGAAGAAGAAGAAGAATAACGAGAAGAAGAAGTAGAAGAAGAAGAAGAATAAGGAGAAAAAGAAGAAGAAGAAGAAGTAGAAGAAGAAGAAGAAGAAGAAGAAGAAGAAGGAGAAGAAGAAGAGAAAGAAGAGGAAGAAGAAATAAGTTCGTCCAGAATGTACCAATTTCAGAGATAATGGGAACCGAAATGAGGAGGGGTTGCCAACATATTGATTTTTGTTCTTCCGTTCAGTCATAATCATAGAAGCTATATCCAGGAGTCGGACAAGAAATTGTCTAACAAACTGGCGGGGTCGCTTGAACTTTCTTTCGGCGAAGTTAGCACTGAGACGCAAATTGGTGATGCTTCGTTGAGGAGTGGGCCTGGCGTGGCAATATGAAAACATCGTTAAAGTACGCGGCTTTGGGGGAATGCCCTTGAACTTTCTTGGGGGCATCCTCACTGCCGAGATTCGATCGCCCTGATACGTTCTGTGCGTGCTACAACTAAAGCATCACCATGACCACAGCACAAGTACATGCTTCCAGACTGAACGGGTATATACTTGATTGAGGGTGGGTTTAAAATTCTTCAAAGGGAACAGACCAGGGTTTGGAGTGTTTCTAGACCAAGCTGTCAAGATGAGGAATAAGAAAATGACATTTGGTGGCTCAAAAGAGAGAAAGATATCGTGTGTCTGCTGCATTATTCTAGATTTAGAGCGTCCAGCAAGACCCAAAACGAAACGAAACAAACCCGGCATCATTAGGAGGGGGGGGGGCAGTTACCGCTATCAGATAGAGAAACGGTTACACTATGTGAAGCTCCTTCTCCTTCAGTTTCGGGCTCACCTGCGGATCATCATTTGCATTTCAAAGATACCATAGATTTTCCCGATCAGTTTATTGCGTGGGGATCGGAATAGATGAGGTTCGAAAGTGCATGTGAAAATTTAACGAGAGATATTGCCTTCCATCATATCCATTTTGACTGATCTAGTCTGACTTTTGGACGCGGGAGCTTTATGATGCTAGCAAGCTGGGGATACATGATTCGGTCTGTTAGCCCCATCAAATAGAACATTATTGTAGGGGTCGTGGCAGTTACATAGTGCATTGTCACTCTATTAAGAAGAAAGCAAACTTTGGTTGAGGGCTGGTGCTGCCAGCACATACTTTATAACTAAATAACTAAGTTTAGATGATAGAAGAGAAATGCGAGAATGAGCATGATTTGCAGTAAGAATAGCTTGATCTTACTTCAAAGCGGGTTTTGGAAATAGAAGATACAGATGCTAAACTCAACCGGACTAGTTCGATTAATTTCATTATCACCATCCTAAGTTAGGGCTTTTTATTTCCTTTCCGACAGAATATGACTAAAATCCAGGGATTTTATATTTTACAAAAGAAGGGACGACTTTACGTTGGAGTGCCCTTGACGGCGCCGAGTGTGTATAGAAGCGATGCATTGACTGAACAGAGATGTATTGAATGCCACAAACGCGTGTGCTCATTTAAAACACATAACGCGACTCGTGGAAGCCCTTTTTTCTTAGACCAAAATTCGATTTTAAGGTCTAATTGTTACTAAACATTGCCACAATAGCACCATTATGGAGCCGTTGATTAGAAAACCATAGTTAAGATTTCAGTACCTCCCCTCGAATTGGAAATCTTTGATTTGAAAAGAGTCGCTGAGCGTACGACAAACTGCCGAAGAACTATCAAACTTTGTTTCGCGTTAGACAAAAGGATCCTCTACAGACGCAATTTTTTTTAATGTTGCCGCCGGCTAGGCCAGGCCGCAAAGTTTATTTACTTTCCATTTATCTGTGTAATTGAGCCAATAGATAGGAAAAATTGCAATCATTTGTTGATGAAGGATGTATTTCCATGTTGTGAAAATAGATAATAGCATCTAATTTTTGTGTAATGATTGATGGCCAGCTTTACTATTGCTAAATATAAAACCACCGTTTTGTATAGGGCCTGCACAAAGCCATTGGACTCGCCAATTTTGACTGAGAGAATGAAGTGAATAGAACGTTTAATTGGCGAGAGGATTTGAAAAAGTTCAGGAGAAATGTCAAAATTCCTAACTTGATGAACCCATGATATTTCTAACACTACTGTCGCCACGCAGTCAAATGTACTTGTACCAAGTTCAACCACGGAATTCCATTTGAATAGATCATATCTATCCTTGTCAAAAGTACACTCCTGACTCTTTAACATATGAATGACTGGTGGAACAAAAAACAACAACGAAACGATTGTAATATGAAAATCTACGTTGGCTATATACACAAAAACCCCGAATAGATGAATGTAAAAAAGAAATAAATTGATTATGAATTGTGTAAAATAAAGAGAATGCAATTATTGACGCAGACAGGATTTTGTTACCATAGCCCAAAATCCGGAGAGGGTGGGGGGGGGGGGGGGGGATAGTGTTGATATACAGCATTACTTGTATTAGGCAATTACAATGCCCAAAATCATCTTCAAGAAAATCGTGTAAGATGTAAGTATGTATGTGTATTTTTCAGATACAATATGCATTTTCGTCACTTATCTGTTTAAACTATTATACTCGCAAGCTTGAATGTTGACTATAAAGTATAACTAAGGAAATGTTAAAAAGGAAAAGTTTCTTGGTTATAAAATCAATCAAGGACGGTTAATTGTGGTTGAAGTAATGTTGAGGAACATGTAACAACGCACATATAAACAACATACATATTAGTACCTTCAAACGTTAACAAAATGCCCATTGTATGATTTTTTTTCTGTTTTTTCTTTCATTGCAGATTGTTATATATCATACGATTTAAATCTAACCATATGTTTCATTAATGTGTGAAGTACAGTCGAGTTGGCTATTTCTTCCGTTTCTAATATTGCAAAACTATAATTTGCATCATGCTAGTGTGTACATTTACACGTCAAAAGAACATCAAAAAGGGGAAAAAGTCAAAACATATGTCATATTGGCCCCAGATCAGATCTTCTTCTCTTTGTTTCGTTATGTTTTATCTGCAACATGGCCATGAAGTTCACGATGAGATAAATCAGAGAGAATTTTCAATATAATTATTCCTAAATATGTGTATACAAGCTAACATCCTGAGCTTGTCATATGTTTATTAATTGCACAGATTATAAAACCATAAATCATCCTTCTCGTCGTTCATCAAAACCATATTTCAATAGCCTCATTCTTTTCGAGATAGTTTACGTGGCGCTCTGGATGCATAAAAAACCGGAAAAATCTTTGTGTTTTCGACAGGCGGGATTATTAATTTCCACTACCACGGCAACGTCTTGTTCGTGTAAATCCAAATGGTGAACGGAATCTATCATTCTATTATAAAATGGAAATAAATGACGAATACAGTATACTAGTATATCACGTATATGGGCAGGCATTGTGTGGGCTTTTGTTCGAGAGGCGAACGCGAAAGAATGCATTGCGAATTAGGGTAGTATCAAAATGGCACTGTGTCGCCGATTGATAATTGTGCTTTGAAAAAAAAGAAGTTTTGAGTCTAAAACGTGAATGAGTTGAACCAAGCTCGGAGCTAGGAATTCTATTTTAGGACTTATATATTTTAGTCTTGCCATGTCTGTGGTAGTTATCACCCGCAATCTGTTGCTTAGAACATTCTTGAATTAAAGGAGAAATCTGACCCATCGGTAAGAAAAAGTAAAATACGAAAACATGAAAGGAGAGGAAACTTTAAGGAAATTTGATAAAATGTGTTTCAATAACTGCGAACTTCAGTCCTGTTATGTAACACGTAGAACCAACATACAAATGCACAACAAAGATTTATTCTTACGATGTGGGGTTCAAAATAAATGTTAAAAACTGGCAATTGAAAGAATACTACTGATAGTGATTTAAATATGTTAGAGATCTAAATCACCCTCTGTTAACTTTAATCCGTGTACTCTTCAATTGCAGCATACCATCTATCTTGTGTCGACCCCGCAAACCTTTATTTTTAATTCCATAAACTAATAATATCCCGACCTCGTTCGCGTAACAAAGCAAGCCCATATTGCATTGACTTCGTGCTGTAATCATAGAATCCACCCTCTGTGCCTACTACCAGACAACTAAATTCAATAGTACACGTCAAGTTTTTCGTCTCAATACCATAATTTATGTGGCATGCTCGCCTGAGCGACGGCTCCAAAAACGCAGAACAATAGATACAATCACTGTGTGGTTATGTTAACTACAGACATGACATTTCCTTCTCGCTGCCTCTTCCTTTTGTCAATTTTCGACTTTTATTGGTCAGCATTGGCAATAAAACCACCCTAAGGGCACCGTGGGGAGGGTGCCCCCGTACAGCCCATTGTTTGACTTGCCCCGATGGGGTTGTATGACTTGCCCTTGTACCGATTGATAATTCCGTTTTGATGAGGAATCTGTAAGGTTTGGATCGACATTTCCTCTATGCGGATTAGTGGTATTAATGCGAATATATATTTTGAGCAGTGAGAAAGAATGGAAACTGCATAGAAGTAAAATGTCGTTTAGTCTTTTGAAATTCACGTCCAATCATAAAATTCAAGATTGAATTCAAAATGTCTCGTGAGGCCTTGGCAACTGCAAAAGCTCTGGAACCTCGAGAAATATCCGCGGTGCTAGATTTTCGTCGAAGTGAAACTTAAAAAAGCCTCTTCGTAAGTAAATAAGTACAAATAAAAGTAAATACTGGAGCTAAAACATACATGGCCACATACAATGTTTGAGAGGCTTGCGAGGCAGATGGGGGGGGGGGGGGGCGTGGATGGCAGCCTCTGAACATTTTGAAGAAAACAAGCAGCCTGTTAATATCTTAAAACTTTTCTTTTAATTTTAACCCACCTTTGGCCTCGTCGTAGTAAAGAGTTCCAATTGATTTAGATCAATCGCAAGTCTGTTAATCAATCGCAAGTTTGCAGTCCCTTATCATTTATGTATAGTTGCGATGAATATCAACTCTTTGTAACATGGGGCCCTGGTGTATTTTATTCATGTATCAAGATCTTTAGATAGCTATATAGATGGATGCTCAAACCGCATGAAATAAAGTGTCAATATATTACTTAGAAAAGGCGAGTAAGTAGAAGCCATAAGTTTGGATTCGGTACATTAACTATTCTGTCCGTGCTTCTTAGAAAAGTATCAATTCCACCACCTCTTCTGTTTTAATGGTGTTATAGCAGGGTTTTCTTTGCATTATCTATTCTTAAAGTAGGCAGGTTCAAAGCCTAACAAACACACATCTTGTGCATGTTAACTTCCTTCATTTTTTCAGCCTTTACCCATGAAAAACATTAAAAAAAAAAAATGTCTTCATACATACTCTCCTCCGTGCTTCTGCATGTTCAACTATTTTTGAAGTAGGAACCGCTTTCCAATTAGATCTTCCGTTCCACATACTTTATTACCCCCTCCCCCCAATAGTGAACAATTCTGTAATTATAATTGTCTTATTTTGGCGCAACATTTTTCTATATACTTTTAAGTTTAGGTTCACATCTTGACTTTATGAATGAAAAGATCACGGAATATTTCAATACCTTTCAAAGACTAACGTTAAACATGATAAAAACGATAAAAATACTAGTTTAAAGGTGCATGGGTGAAAAAAAAGGAGGGACAATGTAGTGATAACATGATAATATAATTTTTTTCCTTCATGGTTTCATTTAAGAAAGTACAGTCAATGGACGCTCAATCTATGAAACATAACAATGGTTAGATAACGATGTCCATTTCGATTTTAATCTCAAAGTAAGTCTAAACACCTTATAAAAGAAAAGGTCACCTTCGTATCCAAAATGTTATAAAAAGTGACCAATTATTCGTTTTTTTTTAAACAGTATCCACCTCCCTGGTAAGCATAACTATTATGTCTTTGTGCAAAGACCGTAATGTAAAGTACTCTTTATTGTAAAGAAGTAGGTTTAAAGAAACCACAGATATATCTGCTATTTTTTTTATAACGAAACCTATCAAAAGGGGATATAAACTAAAAATATCGCATCCCATTTAAACAGTCCAACTCTTTTCGTCGCGCTTTGAATCCTATTGTAAATCTGTGCCAAACCACCAATCGAGGACCTTCATAATCGCATAAATTATCAACGAGATGAAACGATTTGGATGTCCCCTTTCCCTGGGCAGAAAGCGATGTATTATTTGATCGTTTTGTGTGTTATCATTACGAAGTGAATAGAGTCAACCCGCAACAAAAAGGCAATGCAAACATTTTGAATTAAAATGGAGCACAAAAGCGCGCGAGTTTTCGCTCTTCGTTACAGTAATACAGATAAGTCCATGACCTATAACCTTTGCACTATGTACCCTCAGTCGAAACTCCACTTTATGTACATTATCATATTAATACCATTCTCAAGGAGATCATTCCCGTTTTGTTAATTCTAAAGCAAGATTTATCTAATTTTATTATATTTACATAAACATATTCATTTTGTTTGTTTGTTTCTTTATTTTTTATTTTCGTCTAAACAAAATAGGCCTACATTAGTACATTTCACACTAAAAATGATAACAGATAATACGACAAATGACAATTCATTTACTTTTTTCATTTATAGACTGTTAATATAAATTCTAAAGTCAATCAAATATCCGTACAGTCAAAAGAGAAGTAAACTTGTATCATGTATTGTAGCAAAAGGGAAATACCAGAATAGAGTGTACCTTATGCCTGAAATGGTACATGACTCCAACCATGGACCTACTGCAACTCCGTGATATAAACAGCAGAAGATATTTAATCAAAATTGTCATGGTTTGTTTGAAAACAAAACACACCCCTGTAACGAGCGCAAAGTAAACCAAATACAAACATTCGGCAAATAGCTTGACGAGACGGCAATGATTCGACTAATTGCAAGGTTGCGCGATCTAGTTTGTTTGATTTCTACCCCTCTTCGCTTCTTCTACTCCTTTCGGCAGTATTTCCCATCATGACCCCCCGATAGATAACTCGAAGAGGCCCTTTCTCTAGGACCAGAACATCCACTTCATCCCCCAAAGCCCTCGTCTAAGGCGAAAGATCAGGCAAAGTTGAGTAGCTCTTCTAGCCTTTCACGAACCCGCGGTTGCAATTACGGGATTCGAGTATCCTCGCTTTATATACTCTCGCTTCTCTCATTCCCGGTGTCATTTTCCCCTCCTTTTTTGGTGTCTCACCCTTCCATTACCTTTCTCACACCCGCCAACTTCATCCCTTTTCTCCCCCAAATCCGCACAATTAAACTTAAACCACCGTTTGAAATGCATCTGGGGATGAGATAAAAAGAACGACTCTTCCAAGGTTTTCATTTCTTCTCTCTTTTCTATCTTCCTTTTTGAAGCGAAATGGAGAGGCGGCGACGCCATACTATTAACGCATTCGTATTGCGATAGAATGCAATCGTAGCTTTTCTCTGGTGGTATGTCGTTACGTAAATGGCGAAGGAAATAGAGATACGAGTCTATACAGCAAAGTTCGACTTTTAAAAAGTTATTCTTGGGCTGTCTCGTGTATTGAGACAAAAAGATAAATTTTACGGAAAAAACTTCTTCATCTACTGAAGACAAGACAAGGTTAGAGATACAAGGGAAGGAGGGGAAGGAGGGAAAGGACGGACAAGACGGAGAAAGACGGACATAGCAGAAAGAAAATTAATAGAAATTCATACTATATACAAAATATGATAGAAAATATAGATAAGAAATGACGGCAGAAGGTGAAGAGAGAAAGAAATGGGAAATGGTAAGAAAAATAAGGGGAGAGAGAGAGAAGAGCAAGGAAGTAGATTGAGGTACACAGATACTGATAAGGACAGATGGGAGAAAAGGATCTAGGTAGATAGATAGATAAATAGATATATAGGTTGGTAGGTATGCAGATAGCTAGATACATGGATAGGTATGTGGATAGATAGATAGATAGATAGATAGCGAGAGGAAAGAGGAGATGGTAGAGGAAAGACAATCTACAGGAGAAGCAAAATAAAAACATAAAGAAAAAGAAAGAGAGAAAGAGAGAGAGAGAGAGAGAGTGAGAGAGAGAGAGAGGAAGAGATGGGTGAAAAGGGAGATGTGGAAATGAAATCACGGAGGTTTTAGCTCTTTAATCCATGCAATCATCGCTGTTACAGAGATGGAGCGCTTCTCGACGACGGACTCCTACAGCATGCCTAAGCCGTTCCAACTCCCTCCCCGCTCAAGAGAGAAAACGAGCGAACCGCTGAGAGTCGATTCCGCCCAAGCTTCTCGCTTGCATTTCAGGAAGCGCTGTGCAGGTCCCAGCGGAATTCTCCCCTACCCTAAAGCCTCTTCCCTTCTCTTTTAATTTTCTTGCCATCTCCCTCTTGTACACGTTCGTTTTGTTTCAACATTGTTACCTAAATCCTCCCTATAATTGCATAGAAACTTCACCACTCGGCTTTTCGTGAATAATGAATATTTCATAATGGCTTTGCATGGCTCGTGAGGCGCCAGACCACTCGTGGCTAATGGCGGAATTTTCGTCGCGGTTTTTTTGTTATTTCCTTCCCTTCCTTTCTCTTTTACACTCCTTGAGTGGCAAATACCATGTACCTGACACTCTATTAACACCGTGTATTCCCATATGTAATAGGCAGTAAATTGAACGTGTTAGAGGCCCATCATCACCTAAGCTATTATCAATGCATCAAGGGTGACAAGAGTTGACATGCTACATTGCCCATATAAATAGAGTATTGAGATGCATCTTATGAACTTTAATACTTAATGAAGCTTTCAGTTTTAATCGTTGATAAATCTAGCAGCCTGTCGAATAATATTATAGATCCATAGTGTTATTGTCTTCATTATTTTGCCACAATAAAGCAAATTAATTAAGAAATGCCATGCAGGGTATATAGTGTGATATAGTAGAATTGTTGAATTCTCAAATGTGAGGAAAAGTTTTCAAATTTTTCAGGGTCGTTTACACCCATTTTTTTAACGTCCTTTCCGAGGATCCAAAATGGAAAGGGGTCATCGCTATATCAAAATAATGATTAATAGTGCTTGGTTTGTATGCCTTTTCCCCGGATCCGGCTGTGTATATATGAATAATTATGATTTCGTAATACTTATTGCAAATACATTTTCTTGTATTTGTGTTATCTTAATTTAGTTTAAAATTCTATTAAATGGTGCCTTGAACTACACTCATCAATCTAAAATTTAGCAACAAGCTTCTTTAGGCCAGTTGTAACGAAACCCGAGTCAAACAATATGCATTTTTTCAGTTTAAGGAGATCCCCAGTATTCAGTCATCTAATTACAAGAAATAAGAGGGGGTGGGCCATTGACTTTCTTTAAATTAACCCGGGAAAAAAGTATAATGCAGTCACTTTTCTCCCCCTTCCTTTCCTCATTTCTTCCTCCTCTCCTCTCCTCTACCTCTTTCTCTCAAACAAGGACAACCTCCAGCTTTGCCTATCACTCTTCGAGTAGCCGTGAAGATGATTAGGGGTTGATATGATATGTCTCATTGACAGGCGAGTCTATAACAGAGAATGCACAAATAAACATGGCGGACAAAATATCAACAAATAGCGCGGCTAAACCTAATCAGAGTGTCCCGACATTTCCTTTGCGAGCCCCTCAAAATGCCCGGTGATATTTTGTCCCTTCAGGTGTATTGCAGCGCTGCAACACGCTCCTCATCATGTCAATGCGATGCGCGGTGAAATATGCCACGTCACGTTCGAGTATGGATTATTGAACCCAATTATCTGAGGTTCATTTTCCCCCACAAATTTCTCTCCACCCAACTGTCTATCTATCCTCCTGCCACTCATCTTTTGATCGAAACTGGGACGGCTGGAGGTATGATGTCGACGGTTCTAACTTCTCTGAGTGAAGTCGACACTTTGTGACCGAATATATATTTTTGCTCCAATGATGATGACAATTTGTCGAATGATCGTGGATTTGTAAAACAAAAATTCATTCAGTCTGATATTATTTTGAAGAAAAAAAAGAAGTAAATAAATGAATTTGATTTTTCGAAAATAAATAAAGAAATGTCAGAGTTATATTGAAGAAATATCCGCCTTGTAGGATTGCGTTTGTGTAAACGTTTAAATATTTAGTAGCTCTTGCTTTAGAATAATAGTGAATTTCACTTATAAATGCCCTGGCCCAAAACCTGTACTCAATTTGTGAATGCCAAAGCAAGCCTAAAGATAAAAAATAATCAACAATTAAGGTCCTTCATGATTAGAACAGAGCCATACTTACGCCAATGGCTCTGAGAGCTATCCAGTCGCCTCTTAGTTAAAGTGTTGTTTATTTGCTTATGTTCACAATCATGTATTACACATACAGTAAATAAAAACCAAGCAACCAAAGATTATCTGCCGTAGTTTACAGGAGGGATTAGACTGCCCTGCAAGGTCACTGGACAGGTGGTTATCTCATCAACTTAGCTCTCAGTTAACATAAGAAAAAGAGGATCATGGGGGACCAATGGTCACCGATGAGGCACTGTTTTTATATAGAGGGCGCAAGTATCTACAAGTAGTGCAGTGGGCCTTTAAATCAAAACATCTAAATTTTCTTTTCAACTAAAGGAAGTGGAAATTCTGGACAAAATCGGTCAAGTGTCCATGAATGATCACGTGGACAGTGATTGACACCGACCGTGTCAAACCAGTCGGAACTCATGATTGCCAGTTAGACTGACACCCGCTCCCCAATGGGATAAACTGATCCCGTATAATCCCCATGTTGTAGCTTCGATTAATTAGGGATTAAGCCGCGAGGATAATCATCGGAAAGAGGGAGATAGGGAGAAGGAGGGAGGGAGAGAGAGAGGGAGAGAGAGAGAGAGAGGGAGAGGGGGGGGGGGGGGCTGGAAGGCCATGCCTCTAAACTTGTCATTATCATGATCTGACCTTGTGGTGACCAAAACTCAACATTTGAGTTGATTTGCTTGGTAATTAGGACGGGTATAAAATCAACACTGGGTTGTCTTGAACTTTGAAGAGGGGGGACGAGGCTAATTTATAGTTCCATATTTAAGGAAAATGACTGGACTTGATGGTGGCAAATGCCTAGAAACGGATGAAAATAAAGTAAGTAGAGGACGAAAAGGGCAAGAAGGTCATTTGAAATTAAAAAGCCTCTTGAAAAAATGAAGAACGAAGAAAGAAAGAGAGAGAGGAAGAAAATAGTCATGACAATGAAGAGCTTAATAAATCAATCAAAATTTAGAGTCATCATCAAATCATATCGTATTTACAGACAAGAAGAAAACAGACAAAGAAGACGGATAGCATGGAATGAGTATATTGATAACAAGTAAAACAAAAAATTAAGAACCGCCAAGGAATTGGGAAGTGAGAGAAGAAGGGGAAATGATTGAAGGTAAAAAAGAATGAATTTGCAAAAGAGCAGTTGCAAATGATGGATACCATACGTGGGGGTGGCACGTGGCTGAGCACCATTCAATATATTCATGAAAAAGTAGAAAGGAAAGAGGGGAAAATCCCAATCGAAAGTGAATTAAAGCCTGATTAAAGTCATAAATACCCACCCTAACTCGAGTCTCTGTCAAGTTACACCACGCACAGATCTCCTCCCTCGTCGAGAGGTCGGGGTAGCGGTTACGGGAAAAGTTCGCTTCGAGTTCCTGCAGTTGCTGGCTGGTGAAATGTGTGCGTTGTCGACGAGTACGCTTCTTCTTGCCGTTGTCCTGGTCGTTGTCCGAATCGTCGCCATCGTCGTGACCACCCTTCACACCTGTTAAAGAGAAACGACGTCAAGTTTGCTTTAGAATTACTCACGGATTCTCCAAAGTGGAGTGGATAATGTGCATTATAATATAGTGCAAAATCGAAATTAAATTCAGTGGTCGGGGTAATAATACACTGTAAAGAATATATTCTGTTTTTCTTTTTTTCTGGAACTAGATTGGCGCTTATTGATCATGGTCTTTAAAAACCTTATTCATTATTATTATTATAATTTATATTTTTATCATTTAATATTTTTTTTACTATCATTATAATTATAATTAATATTTATTTTCTATTATCATAACTATCATCTTTTGTTATTATCATTATTATTATTATTATTATTGTTGTTGTCGTCATCATCATCATCATCAGCAAAATGATTATTATCAATATTGTTATCATTATTGACACAACCTAAAGCTTTCAAAAGTTCATGGCCAGCTAACGTTAAGAAGACAACCTAATACGTTGTCGTTGTTTTGCTCTTAACTTGAATAATGTTTAAACTATTAATTTATTTTCTTTTATCCACTTTGGATAATGTGTTTGTCTCTCAAATTTCAAATGATATAGACTGTAAAATCCTTTTCTATCTCTCTGGGGATGGATGGAAGTGTTCACTTATATTCAAGCCGAGAGCTCTTTTATAAATTGTTATTTAAAGGCATCGTTTATCAATGTTAAATCTGAGATGCACGGCCCTACATGTAATTGTTATCAGTATCTGTGATATAGTGTTACATCAGGGTTCCTGACTGACTTAAATATTTATAATTATCATCGCAGCATGAGCTAAATCCAGGATTTTGTTTCAGAATCTGAGACAAATTTACCGGATCACTTTAAAAAAAGCATGTTGCTATATTAAAGTCAGATATGTTTCATAAGCGATATGCGAAAAAGGTCATGAACAACCTCTGTGACCAGAATATCATGAATTATACATAGATTGCAATTAATTATGCATATCGTTTCAATGAATCCCTCTTGGGCTAATTTAATTTGAAGTGTTGTACTTAAAGCGTATCTGCCATAGTTTACAGGAGGGATTAGACTGCCCTGCAAGGTCACTGGACAGGTGGTTATCTCATCAACTCAGCTCTCAGTTAACATAATAAAACGAGGATCATGGGGGACCAATCGTCACCGATTAGGCATGGTTTGTTATATAGAGGGCGAAAGTAGATACAAGTAGTGCAGTGGGCCTTTAATGTATTATAGTTATCATGATAACAAAGGAAATTGATTAGGCAGAGATATATTGCTCCAATCCTTCCATTTCAACTGTATTTTAAAAGCAAGACATTTGGGTACCTTAAGTTTCCAAACTTTGTACTTCAAAAACACTAATCACCTAAAATCCATACAAAAGGGTTGATACGAATAATTTACAGATTTACATTGCCATTGGCGATCTGACTCGAAAGAGATAGCCTTTCTATGAATAATATTACACAAAATAGTGATAATTTTAGTTTTGGAAAAATATAAAGCGCTTTTTAAACAGAGCTCTTATTCTGCATTTTTAATTTTTTTTTGTTTGCTTTCTTGAGAAAAGGAAATATATAAGATTCAATTTCGCCCCTGATGTGGTATTTCAGATAAACAATCATGCACATACAAACCAAAGGTTTAATATGTGCACATGATAGTCACCTACTCCATGCATATCCCCGATTCGTCCTAAGTTGATAAAAAAAGAAAGAAAAAGTTTGTTGCAATCTTGCAGATTGATTTCGCATTCAAAAATATTTCCATAACGAGAGAGAGAGAGAGAGAGAGAGAGAGAATAAAAATATTCTATTTTGTAAGCATTTTGGTGAGCGGATAATCTTTTCGTATGCATTATTGTACACAATGCCTAAAGCGCTTTAAAGAAATAAATTAGTGACAAATTAACAAAATCAAAGTTAGGTTTTGTAATTCATGTAAATGCTGTAGATTTTTTAACAAATCAGCTTTGCATTTAGATTGGATAGCTGGTATATTACTCATTCTGCCCATCATTCTCTGGGAAAATAAAAACAAAACGCCTCTTTAAAGACATAATTTTAAACATATTATCAGCTTTAATATCATCGAGACAATTTCATCCTGAAATTAGTACCCATAAATTAAATATTAATTTTTTGTGTGTGTGTTGGTACAAATGGGGAAGTAGTCCGGTACTTTGACCCATTTGCATTACCAATTTAAGGTGCCAATACGTATAGTGATGACAACTTTCAAAAATCATAACTTTCTTATTTTTATACTTTCATCAGTCTGCTTCTCTTAACTTTCTTCTTTCTGTTAGAAGAGTTAGGTATTTTAGTTGGATGTTCTTGTTTATACTTCATCTTGTTTTGTTTTCTTTGAGAAACATATTGCCATTTGATTCTGTTTTGTATTTATTCTTCTTTTTCTCTGTAGCAGCGCCTTTCTAAGTTATTGACAATAAAATACTCAAATTGTAGAAAGCTTGTTTGTTGTACCCGACTGTTAAGAAAGCATGTGTATGCTTGTAAGTTAGCAACCACGGGACCGGTGGTTTTAAGTCCTCTCCGAGGGACTTGGTAATAAGGATTAATGCCTTATCAAAAGGGCAGCGCATCGACTTGGTTTCGCACCGGGGACCTCACGGTTTACGAGACCACTGCTCTACCACTACTCTTCTTCTCTTTCATAATCTTAATATTTGTGGTGGTTGTGGTAGTGGTGGTAATGGTGGCTGTAATGGTGGTAGAGTGTCGGTGGCCGTGGTGGTGACGATAAAAAGAGTGGACTGGTAGGCTAAGTCATAGATTGGGCCATTTTGATTTTTATATTTTTGGTAGTGCACAGAGAAAGACATATGTAGAAAAACAAAACGGCGAAAGTGTGAAATAAATCGGAGAAAAAGCAAGAGAGTTATGAAAGATTAAAATATGAAATTATCAAATACAAAATTTTAGTCAATACAAACATATTTTTTCGTGACTTCTTTCGTTTCGGAGCACTCTATATGCCCCAACCGGAATCCGGAATAGAATCAAAATGTCATTAAAAGCGCATCTACGGGAAAATCAAATAGATGAACAACTGTTCTCTTCACCGACACTGTATGTGATCAATCACAACCTCCACTTGTAGCAAGCTATTCAAAACCATTAATACCATCTCAAAAAAGTCTTTCAGGGGTCTCTTTTATCGAGTCAAGTAACGAGGAAGCACTCAAGTGCCTTATCTACTTGTAGCGAGCGACTCGAGTGTCCCGTATGTACACACACGTAAACTAATGATGTCGGACCGCAGTATAGGGTTTCAACTCGCTCGCTCGTGTACGCGACGCCGCGCTGCTAGGAAAAACCATGCCAGTTGAGGGGCCATCATGTACCCCATTATCCCCCGTCTGGCCGGCGTGTTGGTACATCGCGCCTCGCTGAATTGAGAGGGGTGCTGTTGCATTGTCAACAATCGTATAGCATACTTCCTATTCAGACGCCAGTGAAATGGCGTTTGTCTTTTTTTCTCCCTCTACAAGCTTATCATCTAAGATTACACCATTCCCCAAACGCCATATTGAACCGAATCAAATATGTGGACATATACACAATTCAGGATGCCGTTAAAACACATATTTGAAGGAGGGGGGGGGGGGGGGGGATTCCACTAACTGTACATTTATAGCATGTAGCGGGTATCAATTTACAACACGCTTAGGGCTATGAGAGTGTACAGAATATCATTTTCATGTCAAGCTATTTTTTACCCGATTAATAAGATTCGAATTTTCGCCTTTAGAGGAATTTCAGTTTGGACTCGCACTAATCATCTGTCATACACAAAGGGTGTCGTTTTTTCTACAGCAAACTAGTAGAGGTAGATTTGGAAAATACATTAGGAAAAGCAAACAAATAAAAATACAATAATTCTACAAAACGTAACAACAGAGAAAGCTGTTCTGGTCTCATCTTCACCACAACCAATTCTTCTTATCATTAGTCTACTCCTTTTCTTCCCCCTCCCCTCTCCCTCTTTCTTTCTCTCACTTATTTCCTTTCTGAAATATAGTCTCGTACACTAGATACTTACATACATTTAATCAAATCATTTTTAATAATTGTGTAATTTTCAATTTCCATTAAGGCATTTGACTGTAAATAATTTGATTCGCAAATCTTGCCAACAATAAATAGTTTTTACTAATTTCTTGCGGAATGAAAATGAAATGGCTTTGACTAAAATACTCAAATCGATCCACATTTAAATAGTTAAAAACAAAGCATGTGGTATGCAGCAGAGTTTTTAAAAAAGATATCAATTTCGATAAGCTAGAGCACGTTGTTGTTGTTTTCTTAATGTTTTCGAATAATTCGGAGAAAAAAGCAACAAATCAGAAAATTATCAAGTTTGAGTTTACATTTATCTTCCCTTGTGTCATTTTTGGTAACGTTGATTTGTCGACTAAATCATATCACTTTAAAAAAAATGTATTTTTGTATTTTTTTTTTCTTGATTTTTTCTTCTTCTACCAGTCTACACTTTATAAAAATCGGGTCAAATTTACCCAATATTATATGAAAAGAGAATGTATCTTGGGTAAAGTTTTACTCAATATTTTGTAGGTTTTACCAAGATTTAGGTACATTTTACCAAATAATAAGTTAAGGGACCAAACCTTACACAACAAAAAATATGCATGTCTCCCATTTTACCCATAATGGGTACAATTTTACCCAACTGATTTTAATCTTTAAAGCCCCACTGCACTACTTGCTCCCTCCATATATAACACAATGCCTAAGCGGTGCCCGTTGGTCCCCCATGACTCCTTTTTTCTTATGTTAATTGAGAGCTGATTTGATGAGATAACCACCTGTCAGTGACCATGCAGGGAGGTCTAATCCCTCCTGGCCAAACTAGTGCAGACAGGCTTTACACTTTAAAGCGTTCATCCTCTGCGTTTCCTTATCGGACGGTGGAACTTCGCGAATTACGATGTCTATCCAACATTGTCTGAAATAAATCCATAATTCTCTATGGTTGCCCCCGCTCTCAACCCCCATTTAATCATCCAATCCCGTAAACAGTCTTTTTCAGTCTTTTAATTAAGATGGCTGGAGTTCTAAAATAATGAAAGACATAATCGCGTGCTAACAAATCCAACAAGTTATAGACATGATGGACGGCAAACGCTTGCATAATTAATGCAACAGAATCTAAAATAATGAGAGCCACAACCATGACAACGCTGGCATTCTGAAATAATAAACGTCATATCTTCATGACATGCTTGCATAGTATGCAATTATATAGTGATTTCATTAAAAGCGTGTATGTGTCCATCGCTAATTAATCAGTAAAATGCATTGAAAGTTTGATAATAATGATTTCGTAACATTAATATAATTAGCGTTTGACTGCAATTTGTATATACTCATGTTCGCTGCATGAATGGGTTTCATTTCTAATTAGATTCAAAATGTTAATTCCACAAATTAATTTCAAGGTTATCTCTACACAATTGTCCAAACTTATAATGAAATACTAATCAAATTACAAAAATAATCGCTTTCCCAACAATAACAAAAAAGTGTTTCATACTGCCATGAGTATAACGTATAATATAACAATGGTTTAACGGGGGAAGGGGGGGGGGGCTTATGATTAGAATAAACAAATAATAGTGATAATAACAAACAGATCAATAAAAAATCAATATATCTCCTTTTTGTCTGACCTTTCTTATTGCTTCTTTATTGATATTGTTTCTTTTGGAATTTTATAACCAACTTTACCTTTCTAATTATTGACACAAGACCCCCCCCCCCCACTACTTTTTTTTTTTTTTAGAAATTTAGTCATCATTGCATTGGGAGCTCTGCTTCACAAAATTGTACGTTGACCTTAAACAGCAGAATCTGGTCTGGGGATGATTAATGGTGGAGTTTTCAATCAGTATTTTTCTCTTGCCAAATATATCCCAAACCGTCATTAAAAACGGCTAAGCCATTGGACAGGGTTATAGAAGCAGTCTGCAGAGATTAATGCCCTAGTTTGGATAGTTATTGAAACAAAAATAATAGATATGATTGCACAGAGAGAGAGAGAGAGAGAGGACATCGTGATGATATTGTTTTGTCAGCGATGCTTCTGTGGTCACGATGGTTGTGATTCATAACAGAGGACAGATATAAAGCTGGAAACGAAGGGGCGGGGAGAAGGACGCAAATATGGAGTTTGAATTGGATAATTTTACATAAATGAGATAGGAAATGCGAAAGAAATGATACTTCATCACGAGAGAGCTGAGAGAAGCAGAGAGCAGAGAGAGAGAGTGAGAGAGAGAGAGAGAGAGAGAGAGAGAGAGAAGGGTTGGGGGATGGAGAACTATAGAGAGGGAGGGACTATTTTTAGGGAAGAAGGGATATTTCACTTTTTGTTTAATATTTTGACCTAAATATTCTGGCCTCGCGTTGCCCGGGCAGAAATCCCCCGAATCCATACTTCCTTGAAAATGTAAATCCCTAGTTAGAGGCTAAGAGTTCATTTCAACCGCTGCAGTGGTTCAAATGTGATTCTACAATTATAATTTAGTTTTATCCATTGACATAAGAAGGCACAACAGTTACTTTGAGTCACAAACTTTGCCAAATGCTAATTAGATTTACGAAAAAAAGAGAGAGAATGTATATCTATATTCTGCTATAGTAGTTGTCTATTAAGAATGGGATTTTACTTTGAAAAACAAAACAAAACCAGGGATTTTGTATTTATATTTAATACAAGTAAAAACGAGGAAAATATATCTATATCTTAGAATATCTAAACAATGTATAAATGACGGATAACTAGCAAGACGCATTACTTTCTTACTTTTCAAGGAGTTCTCGAAATCCGAGTTTTCTTATTTCTTAGTCTTTTTTTGTCTGTACATGTTCTACAACAGACTATTTTCGTAATGTTACCAAATGTATCTTTGTGAAATGCCTTGATACGAATTATTTCATTCACCTGTTGCGAATAATTGCATTTTGATAGTCAGAATGCAAATTACATGGGCAATCCGTGATGTATGTCCTACCTAACAACAACTAATATATGCCATACTTTGAAATAGGCCTACTATTATTCGTTAAAGGCCCACTGCACTACTTGCAGCTACTTGCGCCCTCTACATAACAAACGATGCCTAATCGGTGACCATTGCCCCCCATGATCCTCTCTTTCTTATGTTAACTGAGAGCTGAGTTGATGAGATAACCACCTGTCCAGTGACCTTGCAGGGCAGTCTAATCCCTCCTATAAACTACGGCAGATAAGCTTTAAAGAGACGTATGCAATTTGGTTACATTACGAAAATGGCCTATTTTGCGCTGGTTATTTTTGGTCACAACCCCGCTGACCAGTTATACTTTTGTGTGTAATGGCACTCCCATGGGACTCATGTTTGGTCGGCCATCATGTCGTTTCGGTGCATTTAGGCGGAACGAAAATATATGGTGTCCCCCACCTCGTACTTATTGATTATCGATGGGCAGTTTATTCGGACTTTTTAATATGTCATGACGAGTCTAGCTGAAGCCATGTTGCTCCACAAATATAGTCTATTACGCAAATAGTAGAGGTGTGATGATGGTTGTTGTACACACTTGTCCGCCATCGATTTGGTTCATTAGACATTTCAACGTTGGCATCAATAATTACACCGTAGTGAATTATATAAATACAATTGTTTACG
The DNA here is from genome assembly GCF_000002235.5 of Strongylocentrotus purpuratus. Classification (NCBI taxonomy): domain Eukaryota; kingdom Metazoa; phylum Echinodermata; class Echinoidea; order Camarodonta; family Strongylocentrotidae; genus Strongylocentrotus; species Strongylocentrotus purpuratus. The sequence goes on from NW_022145595.1 coordinate 13,759,624, forward strand.
GTTGTGTTCGTTAGGTTACGAGGGTCAAACTAATACACTTAACCCGTCTCTAATAAGGAAACAATATAATAGACGAATTTCGAAATAATACGCTCACCCATTGACATTTCTTTTGAAGAATACAAAATGTCATGGCATAATAGATAGATGTGAATTGCCACAAATTCATTTTCTTTCCAAAAAGTCACATCGTAGACTTTTCAAGTATTGATGGTGTCATAAAATGTTCCTTAGTTTTATATATTGAACCAAATACCCTGAAATATATGATAAAAATCTTCCCAAAATTGTTCAGCACACGAGCTGGGAAGAAGGAGTAATTAATGCATTGCGGTGTATTTCCTGATAACCGTCATTACGATAAATATTTAACTTTAGCCATGATCAATTATTTTCTTTCGCTATTTCACGTTTAAACGACTTGCAAAACATGTCATGTTCAGCTATCTGACTCACAAATAATACACTTAAAAATTGACCAAACAGTAGGGCCATCATTTTTTGTTTTCGACCATCTTTTAGATACCTTACGCCCAACTTCGATAAGTTGTTGTCCAATCGTAAACTTCCTGAACTTAAACTCAACATTAATCGCCAAAGATAAGCTAGTAGTTGCCTAAAAGTTGGTCGAATACATTACCCAACATTTTGTCCCTTTTGGCTTAATTGTATAAAGGCTTAGCAAAGCTATCAGTGTAGAGCTGATATGTAGCTGTGCCAAACCTGACGACATATTCAAACCGTTACAATAAATAAACTTTAAAAATGAGACAAGCTATAAATAACAAGACTCCATTTATTTTGACCAGTCTTCGTCAACGTTGCCCCACCCGTTCACTTTAACGTCTTCATCTATACTAATGCACCCGTTATGCTGAGCTGAGCTGAGCCGTGTATTGATCGACAGGTTTCATCACTTGTAATGTTTGTCCATGCCAATAGCATAATTCACTGATACAACAAAACAAACCTTTATCCGTTCACAGTGTAAAGTGACATCAAGATAAATTCATTTCGCCACTAACTTGGGCATAACAAATAAATATAAACAAAATAATAAACAAAAATTAAGATGAACGGCATAAAACTGTCATCAATACTATGATTGCATCCTATCAAATTTGTTATCATAACTGTGTTTGTATCAATATTTCATATAATTTTTACATCCACAGATATTTTGCCAATGTATTTTTTTTGTTGCTAAACTTTTTTTCAATGAACATCTTATTCTTATACTCTTGTTTTATTTGTTCCTGTTTTATTGAAAGTCTAACTGAATACACATACAAAATACAAATTGTCTGTAATATTCACGTTGATTTGCTTAATGTTGTTGTAGTAAAGTGATCGTTGGTTTCATGTTTGTTTAACTGCTCTTATGGTGTTGTTTGCAAAACAAGATTGGACTTTTCGAGGACAACTTCATGCAAGGACGACATTTAATTAATAACTACTCGTATAAGTATAAAATGTAAAAAAAAAAGTAAGTTGCATTTTAGATTTTTTGATAGTTTTATCCCCTTATGTCAAGTTTTCTTTAAGAATACCTACTTTGTTAGAGGTCGGTTATCGGATGGGGGTAAAAACAAAACCAAACTAGGGGTGGGCTGGGTCCATCGATACCAAATCAATGTTGATGATTAGTAATAGTTAAAAATACATATGATTCTTAGATTTTAAAACATGTCTATTTCTGTATAAAAATCATAATTTACCATATTAACGACTCGTTTTTCAATTATTTTTTCAAACAGATTAGCAAGGAATATGCATTGCATTTTACATTTTTTTTTTATAATAATCTTTTTCAAGTAAAATGTTTCATGCATTTTATGTGTCATTTAATAGGGACACTTTTGACATTCGTCAAAGTTGCTTTTTGTGCAAAATTCTCTGACGTTTAAAGCACGCTCTGAACATGTGTGTCTTGTATGACGGGAATGCATGATAACCAATATGACCACTTACGGATACAACTCACACCTGTTTTTAAGTCCGCTAAACTTTTCTATTATAAGAAACAAAATGAACGAACAACAAAAAACAGCAACCAACGTACGATTCTGATAAACTAACTGCGATTGACAGCCAGATAGCAACTGACATGACATGCATTCGACGAAAGTCGATAAACTCGTTATGTCCCCCACGTAATACAAACAAACGATGGGCGGATTATCAGTTAAAGATAACTTTTCCCCTTATTGCTTTGGTGGAATTACTTCCCTTTTTATAAGTTCCTGTTTTTTCAAATGAAATGACAATTTTGAGGGGATTTGCAAGGTAAAATTGAAGTCTATGAGGGATTTCCACCTCCGGAAATATCATATTACTCTGCATATTTAATGTTATCATTGTATTTTAGGCTTTATGTTTTAAGGACTGACAGGCTGGGACAGGTGATAATTGCAACAACCTGCAAAGATGAGGTAAATAAAAGATTGGAAATTTTCTGTTTTATATTATTCATCAGAAAATAAAGTTAGGCCTATAAGGCCTAACATTTGCTCGGATTTCTTTATGACTTTATCAATCACCTTGCATCGAAATCAAAATGAGCTGTCTCAATGATGAACAAAAATCATTTATCTATGAAATGGCAAGAAAAGAGAGAAATTAATTAATAAAATCATAGTCTTTACCTGGTTTGTCTTGGTTGTGGTCTATCGTTGGCGAGTGTACATGGTGGCTGCTGCGTGACTGAGGGGCACTGTCGATGGGGCGCTGGGCCGCTACGCTTCCGATACCAGCCGACACGCGTGCCGATTCGCTGGCGACCAAATCTTCTAATGTTGACAACGGTCCATGGTGTAGTTGATTCATCGTCTCTGATTAATTTTCGTTCGTAATTATAGAAAATAAAAAAAGTTCTCGAGGTAGCTGGCTAGCAATGAAGACGGGAAATTTGGGATAAATATTCGCGAGTTGGGGGATTTTCAAGTTCGCTGGAGCTGGGTTGACTGAATGAGGGGGATTTAGAGGCCGAGCCTACCGGCGTGCGACGGCTAAATCCAGTCGGATAGAGTTCCCTACCGCCAGCAAGGTTGCAGAATTCGAGGAAGTTTCGTCGTTATTGCGCCGTGGACGATCGACTGGTCGACGGCGGCGGGGGTTGAAGGGCTGAGGTGACAATCCTTGGGCTCAACTAGCGGATCACCGCAAAGGATCAAGCGGGATAGCAACGGGTTAGAAGACAAGCAGCTACCGGTGGTGGCGAATTACCAGGTAGAGGGGAGAAAGCTACACAAAATAATGATCAGTCAGAACAAACGTGTGTAACCAAAATAAAATCTATACGGTGACATTACTACTACTGTAGACAGCGGCGAAAGCTTGATCTCTGGGTTCGAAGTGCTCTCGATGTTGTCCTGAAGCGAAAGAGAGAATAACCGAAATAAAGTCAAATCACTTGTTTGCATGTAAGCTTATAGCTTAGCTAATAATACATCACTAGCATGAGATCAAGCTTCGAGGGGAAAAAGGATAACCTGTTAGCTGGACATGCCGTGGACTATCAAAAAAATATTCTGGTGTCATCCCCTGTCGCCTTTCGCACTCCGCCTAACCCCCTCTCACCCTCTTCCTCGATTGGTAGAACCGCTCAAGCAAAGTGCTTATCGATGACGTCACAATGCCAGTCGCAGTTAGGCACCCTTATACGAATGATTTGGTGACACGGGTAATAGGTTTGGGGGTGAGGCGAGCCGCTGCCGCAAAGCCGTGTGCGACCATCGGGCCCTGCTCGGAGAGAGAAAAAAAGCGACGGGGAAAAGGTGGTTTGATTGGGTGGGTGCTGGGGTGGTGCTCATTTTCCTGCCGAAAAAACCACAGACCACTTAGCTGAAATCACTCACCGGACTACTAGGGCGAGACTGTCGGAATCGCTGACATACTTAAAAATATGGGCTATTATCCCCTCCATTTCCAATGTTCAAAAGCCCATAAAGGCATAATGGTCAGCATTTAAAATCAACTTGGTGGATTTATTGATAAAAACTAAAAAGTGTTTTAAAAAAGTGTTTAAAAAATGCTGATTGATTTGATCCCAGTTTACAATGGCAAGATACTCTACAGGGATATATGTTTTGTGTACAAGACTGTATATGATTTTGTTGTTGTTGAAAGTTGGGGTAAAAAGAAAAAAGAAAAAAGAAATAAAGTGAAAAGTCATGCAAACAAACAATCTGACAGACATACAAACCTATAAACTATTCAACAGATGTTTTCGGTATAAATAAGCACTTGCTGCCTCATGACTCACTTCTAAGTTTCCTTATACAGTAGTGCAACTCCTGTCAAACATAAAAATACCAAATTACAGGTAAATGGCTTATAAACTAAAAGTTGTCTACATCCAAATGATAGTAGGATCACATCATAATTATCTTTACTTTCTTAGGTTGTATAACAACTGCCATAACTCTCCATTAAAAAAAGGTTTTGAAATCATCTACATCTTTTCTTTTCTCAATTGCAGAGAATTTTCAAAATGAAGGATGCCACTGACTCCTATAACATTTCAAACATTCAGATTGAAAGAGAATAGAAGTAGAATGTAAAGAGAGTAATTTTCTTCTCTTTCTTGGAACAAAAACAATTGATACAACTCGAAAACTAAAGCTGTTAAATAACAACACTACGAAGAAAAATGTGAAGGTAAGAGAAAAAGATGGACAGATAGGAAAGACGGACAGAAACGGACCAAGAGATAAAACTTGATAAAGTTTGCTGCAATTTGGATTAAAAGATACGAATTTTAATCTGAATGTATATTACTACAAATTGTTTAACGAAAACATATATCATGTAAAATAGGAATGGAATCCTCATCGACGAATGGGCCTATTCCGCAACTCCTATATGTTTTGTTAAAACGGGCATTGTTTTCTTAATACTCACCATGAAATAAAAGTAAACACATGCAAGGTAAAATAGAGTAAATAAAACACACAAACAATTGAAAATCGTATAAAGCATCACATAATTATCATGTTCGTAAACAAAATACCAATGAACATTGCCCCCAAGTAGAAGAATAAATCTTCATGACTATTATATTACAAAGTGATGTCATCTGGTGGAGCCATTCAGTATTTTTTCTCTCTCTCTTTCTATCTCTAAAAGTTGACCCATCCTATTCATATCCCAGCCATTATCTTTATTGTTTGGAAAAATCCACGAGTTAAGAAAAAACCCAGCCCTATTTAACAGACAATGAAGGTTTCAGTGTTGGGCGAAAATGACAAGGAAAATATAGCTTTAAATACACAATAAGCTTGGATTATTGTCATTTTGGTCATTTGCATCACAAAACTGGAGATAACAGAGAGGACATGGAAAATTGTCAAAAGATCACGGGGCAATTAGTTGAAGAATGCTTGTGTTTTGTTGAAGATTATCCGGACTTTAAAGGTTACTGTGCAGACTACAGTAATGTTATTATTATCCCCATTCTGAAAAGGCACGTCTTTCATTTTCAATTTGAGCATAATGCGCCAAGCAATAATTGTGTGTTATTGAGACGGAGACACCTGTTTAATATATTCCCATCAAAATTTGGGATTATCTATTCAAAAGTCGACTAATAACATATAATAGGGGGTAACAAAATCTCCTCCTCTTATAGTCTGTTCAGTGTAATAATAATTCAAGGGGACTAAAGAGTGTAGAGTCATTATGTGCAAGGATCTATTATCCTCATAACACCTTGGTATGTGCACCAACGTGTATCGAACACCTTTTATATTATCACGATGATAATAAAGAAATACGATTACTGTTTATAATCTGTGCCATTACGAACCAAATGTATCGATAATCTATGTTTATTTCATACATGTTTTTTTGAAATATATTGCGAGTTGTTTATTTTCCTCTCCATAGATTTAAGATTCAATGTTTTTTTTATCTATACCATCTTTCTTTCTTTCTTTTTTCTTCTAGATAGGACACAGGTAGCACTGATTACCTTCAAATGTAAGAAATCTTATCGTTATTCACTGATTTGTATACATGACGGAAGTCCTCCTTCTTGTATTATGAGTACTCGAGCTATATAATTTCTGTTCATAATAGTTAAACAATATCATAATGCATGATGTTCGAGTCAATGTTTCAAGGGACCAAATTACGCAGCGATTCCATATGTCTCGTTTGTTGTATTTTTTCCATTTTATGTAGACCCCGGTCTATATCCTTTTTTTTTCGGGGGTGGGGATAATTTTTTAATGTAATGGATATAATATTTTTCTTGTACTGTCCTGTTTATGCAGGCAGTAGTCTAGGTTTAGATGTTTCTGTTTTATGTTGTTATATTCAATAAATTAAGTATGTGACAAATAAAAGTATGCACTGTTGCAAAACGACAAAGGAATAGAACGGCCGCAGATGGCGCTCTTGCTCTTGCGGAGTTCAATGAATTGGGAAACGCTTGACGTTGCTCCTTCATGCTTGGTATTATTATTCTTATCGTTATCTATTATCGGTTTTATCATTATTATCATTATGATGATTAGATATTAACACTATTAGTATCATCATCATTGTCATCATTATCAAAGGATATGGAGACCGGGCATTTTTCTATATTGATCCTCGCATGTGGAACTCCCTCCCATCATTTATTCTCGAAATTGACAACCTGGACCACTATAAAGCTTCCCTCAAGACTATTATCTTCCTCCAGACATTTAAATGCTAACTCTATTGGAGGAGCTCGCGCCTTTGAATGTTTGTTTTAACAGATATATCGCGCCATACAAAAGCTGTGAATCATCATCATCATTATAATCACTAATTATATTATCATTATGATCACCATCGCCATCACACTTAATATCTTCACTGTTTCATTTTTCTATAGGCTTTTCTTATTAGGCAATTTTTGTATTTTTTGTATCCTTAAATTGCCAAAAAGCATTCAGAAGCTGACATGCTAGCTCATTCCATGGGAGGATAAAAAATACCAAATTAATGTTTACTTCTTTCAGATTTGTTTTAAGTTCATGATTACCATTTAGAAAATCATTTCATAGAAGATAAATGATGAAAACACAAATATCCTAGAAAGGTAACTGCACTTTTGGTTGACTGATGTAAAAACCAAACCCGGTATCCTTCGGAATATATAATGGCGATACTTCACTCAAGTGCACTTTCCATGTCATTGTGCCCCACCTCTAAAAGAACGATGGCATGCAATCAGGAAATATAAGATCTATTTTTTCTTCTCCAAAGAACAATTAAAACCTATATTAAATGGACAACGTGATCTAGATATTTCGCTCGGGAGGATGGATATGTGAAAATAATAATAATAATAACAATATTTATAAAGCGCAACATATCCAAAACAAAATCATAATCGCATCATGAATTGCAATCTCAAAATTATAAGCAAATAAATAAAAACACATGATAATGCGTTAGCTAAACAAGAAAATCGCAAGGAAATCATAATTGTAATAACATTATGAATTGAAATCTCTTAATATTACAATATTTTTTGTTAAGCGAAGAAATATATAACAAATTATGAAATTAATACGGATGAAAGGAAACTGCATAGAAATAGGGCATCCGACCGTTCAAGTGTAGGTAAGCAGGTGATCGCCGTTTGGTTTACTAACCAATCAGTATATTCCCATATGGTCTACACCCTGCACGTCAACTACCCACATTGTCTAATGATCATTTCGCTGCTCATCATTTGGTCTAATGACCATTTAGGCTAATGGCCATTTGGTCTATTGTTCATTTAGTCTAGTAACCAGTTAGTCTAATTCCCAGTTTGTCTAACGTCTATTTCGTCTACCATCCATAAGTTCTAGTGAGCATTTTTGTTGGCTGTATATTATTATATATCTGAAGAAATGAAATTGAAACCGGTCAAAGAATAGAAAAGAACTCTCAACGATTCTTAATAGAACTTTTTCGATCTCACCCGAGCGACATGTGGATGAGAATCAGTGGGGGTCTGATCGTAAAACACGGGGTAAGCTTTAGGACACCGTCTTAATCAGCCATCCGCAAAAACCTCACCCGGGTAGGTTACCATAACAACCGCACCTGTCTCATCGCGATCAGCTGGCGCGCGCTGTGTACATGTATACATTTTTTCACGGCGATGACGTAATTTACCTGGGTAGAGTTCGCGCGCGTCTTAATAGGCCGTTTATCAGGATGTCATCCGGACGACGGACGGACAACACCTCCATATCACCCTGGCCCGACTAGGGTGAGATTTACCTCGATATTGTCCGGACGTTACCCCGAATGACGCGTCTTAACTTAACAGGAAGAAGGTAAATATCATCCGGACAACGTCCGGACGGCACCACGACTTTATTTTCCAGCTAAGACGGGGTTTTATTTCAATTGTTTTAATTAATATTTATATATGAAATTTTATCGTACGAAGAGCGATTTAAATTGTTTAAATTCTTCAGTGACAGCACTTGGGGCGGCGGCACTTTTGAGATGTCCTTTGGCGGCATCTTGAAAGAAAACAATATAACTTGCCACCGGGCGCTCTTAGTCAGCCGCGCGGTACCTTTCATGTGCGCGTATTTATAAACGGAAATAGTGCGCGCAACGTCTGGAATCCATATACGGCATGGTACCAGCTGGGGCGTTTTGATTCCCACGATGCTAGGCCTGGGAATGTTCATTCTACTTGCGGATTTGGTAGAGGATGGAAGCATACATTGATCTGTCGCAAATATTCGCGTTTATATGTGTATGTGTATAATAATGTAGAAATATATACGTATAACGGGTATTTACGCACTGCTGTAGAATACCTCATGGGAAGTTTGTGTTGTAAGAATATGATTGGAATTGGCCATTGTATCTTGCAGAGCACCAATTGGTTGTATAAAAGTTTGTTGCCGGTGGGGCCCCGATGATACAGGCATTCCGTCCTGACATGCACAGAACAGTGTAGCCTTTTTATGGGGGGGGGGGGGGTGGACAAAAGTTTCGTTTGTTGGTAGCCTCGATGCAGAGATGTATGTATATGCAGATACTTGTCTAAATTGATCGAAATAATCTAGAGTATTACCCGGGTGATTCCCAGGGGTGGATTGTAGCAGTGTAACATATGAAGTAAAAGTATTACGACTGTTTATCCTTCTATATTCAGTTGGGAAAGTTCGTGTGGTAATTATTGTTATTGTCATGATGTTGATATTCAGGTAACAAGAAAACATTCTCTATTAAATCTCAAGTAACCGCATAAAACGAATTCTGTTTCCTTTGTTACTGTGAATGTAAATATATATACAAACACACTGTATATTATAATATATATTTCGACGACATTATAGACATGCATTGTGTATGTGCTGAAACGCATAACACAATATTCATTTGATATACTTCCAATTACCCCAAGGTATGAGAATCACCGCCGATCCTTCATTATTTGATGCTCCAGAATCCGAATTCATTTTGAAGAGGTAGAGTATAGGATGTCTCATGAAAATGTGAAAGTAGAAAGAAGGAAAATGTATTTATTTTCTTACATGGATGGCAACAAGCAAAATCGACGGTTTTTTGTTGTTGTTATTGTTGTGGGAGGGGGTGGGGTCTTATGATACTGGACGGCAGTGGCGTACGCACGATTTTTTCAAGGGGGGGGGGGGGTTTAAAATCCGGTCCAAAATTTCGCAACGACTCAGGGAAATTTGAAAATCGCCTCGAAATTTGAAAATTTGACATTTTGCTCCGTGGGGGGGGGGGGGGGGGGGGGGGGGGGGGGGGGGGGGGGGGGGGGTAAGGTCACCTTTCTTAGGTCAGCCATGGGGGTAATTTTTTTTTTTTTTGTCCCGAAAAAATCGCAACGACTCAACCGACCGCTGAATAAGTGGGGGGGGGGGGGGGGGGGGGGGGGGGGGGGGGGGGGGGGGGGGGTAAGAGGACACTTTTTTTTTTTTGGTCTCGAAATTTGAAAATTTGACATTTTGCTCCGTTGGGGGGGGGGGTAAGGTCACCTTTCTTAGGTCAGCCATGGGGGTAATTTTTTTTTTTTTTTTTTTTTTTTTTTTTTTAATAATTAAAAAAAAAAAAAAAAATCCAAAGGGGGGGGGGGGGGGGGGTTTAAGTGATTTTTTAGGGGGGTTTACACACATAAAAATACCAAAGGGGGGGGGGTTTAACCCCCCCAAACACCCCCCCCTGCGTACGCGCCTGCTGGACGGCCCATTCACTAATCTGAGATTAAATATCTAGATGCAATTGTAATATTCTTCTCTCTCCATCTCTCTTTCTCTCTCTCTCTCTTTTCTCTCTCTCTCACTTTTTCTTTCTAAAATTGTTTCTTTTTGTTGTTGGTATTTGATGTTGTTATTGTACATGACTTCATTAAAATACTAAATGTAGACATCAAGCGTTCAGTGATCCCGCAATTTCTGTACGCGATGTATGATACATTGTATATGATTAAAACCTGATTTCAACTACTTTCGAAAAAAAAAAATCAGGGGCTACTGCAATACCCAATTGTCTATCCCCTAAAAAAACATGTTCGTGTTACGTAAAATGTCCTTGTTAATGTTCGAGCATTTTACAAGGCGATGGATATGCTATTGAAACCGCATGAAATTGATTTTTTTTTCTCGGAAGGCTTTGCAACCAAGCTTGAAATTCAATTAGCATGATAACAAAAGCTTAAATCGCAATTATGAATGAAAAGAATTCACCCCCACGGAACAGCTCTATAAACAAAAAAATCAGTCTACAATCTCCATTGTCTCATGCTATAGATCTATTGAAATTTTTTTATCGACACACATTGTACTTGTTATAGATGGCCTTTAAATCACAATGGAGAGCTTTATTCAATCACGGTTTTGGTGTGGAATAACGATGGGAGATATGAATAATGCAATAACGGAAGGAAAGCGTATTTCCGTTGCCGTAACCCCATAATATCCGATCTTATTTAATATCGCCGGCGTGGATAGTAGAACTCTATGAATTTAGGTTGCTAAAAGTTCATTTATTCCGTTTCCCGTCATTCGGAGCGTATTTTATTGAATATTGAATTATCCTCTTTGAGAACTTTCCATTCATAGATGTGATTTGATTTGATGGGTCTTTGTGTTTGTGTATGCATCATATTTTCATTATGCATCGTTGCCCGTGAGGTGCAATAAACGTGACCAACAGTTTAAAGATAAACTTTAGTACTGGTAATGCGATTGCATTGTGAAAGAAAAGGTGTGGAAAGGATCAGAAACAGTTGATCATAGTATTGGTGTGCACTGCAAGGTTCTGGAGTCATCAAAATCATAATAAATTTGACCGAGTCTTGGTAAAGTAACAAGCACTCACATAGAAAGCTATATATGGGACAACAGTCACAACACACATGGTGTCGGGGCTAGTACTACCTTGATTTCCTTGTCTTTCTATGCTCATTACTCAGCCAGTATACATTTTCTTCCAAAATTGTTTGGCACATGTCATTTATTTGTAATGTTGAACATTCAGTGTAAGTTTCGTTTGATTCTGTGAGAATTATTATTTTGTTTTTACCAGTACTGGAGTTTATCTTTAATATGCAGAGAAAACCGACTATAAAAGAGACAATGTGGATAGAGGAGGAGTGAAGAGGAAAAGGTGAATGAAGGTGCATATGAGAAAAAGAGAGCGAGAGATAGAGAGAGGGAGGGAGAGAGAGATGTATAATGAGAGAGGGAGAAAGAGATAATGAGAGAGGAAGAGAGATATGTGAGAAAGTCCTTGCAATCTGCATCTCAAAACCTCCTCGCAGCTACATCATTTGTAAGAGAGGCAGAACAAAAAGATTATGGGGATAGGGCTTTCCCTCATATAGCACCATTTTTATGGAATTTCTCCCAAACTCCTTACGTTGTATATCCAATACTGAAACATTCATATCTAAACTCAAAACTCATCTTTTTCCAATTAATAATAATAATAATTACAGTGCTTATATAGCGCCTAACACTTACTTTGTCAGAAGTCTCTAAGCGCTCTACAATAATGCAGCATAATTACCCTGGCTTTAGCAGTGCAGTGCAGTACAAAGGATAAGTAATGTTGTATTTTTTATTTTTGTAAGAACTGTATTTTTTGTCTATAGGCGCTCAAGGGGGGGGGGGGGGGGGGGCTGCGATTTTTTTCAGATTTTCGAGGGCCAAAAAAAAAAAGAAAAAAAAAAGTGCTCACTACCAGTTGTTTTCTTAACAGATTAATCGTCAGTAATATTATGTTTCTATTTCATCTTCCTTTTATAATCTTGTTACAGGCCTACTTTATTGTTAGAGAGAGAGATAATGAGAGAGGGAGAGAGAGGGAGAGAAAGAGAGAAAGAGAGAGAAAGAGAGAGAAAGAGAGAAAAGAGAGAGAGAGAGAGCAAGAGAGAGAAAGAGAAAGAGAGAAGAGAAAGAGAGAGAGAGAGAGAGAGAGAGAGAGAGAGAGAGAGAGAGAGAAAGAGAGATACTAGATACACTTTTTAACTGTTTTATTTTCATTCGAATCACACACGATTAATTACCATCATGATAAAGCTTTTTATCTATTGTTCGGCCTGCAAACTTGTTCCCAAATATCTGAGTTCATGGATATCCAACTTCACTTTGCATGTTCATGATGATGTTACTGTTAGGTGATGTTGATCATACGTGGCAGAAGAAAATGTCCAATATTATGGCGAGAAAATGTTGAATACGACACGCGTGCCATTGCCTGCTCTAAAATGCATCCTGAATAATATCATGGCTATGAAAAACAAACAAGACACCGTGATCTAATACAAATCAATCTTCATAATTTCAGATTTCATCACTTCACCATGTCAGAAAGTGATACAAATCCCCCAATTCACTTGTGCAAATAATGGAAGTGGGCTATTTTCACGGAGGCGCGTTCGTGTATTCTCAGGTCATTAAAACGCAAATACCAGAAGCATCTAGGGGCGTGCGCTTCAAGACCCGGTATAATTTTCATCAAACATGAGATTGTTTGAAATGCGCATTGTCCGAAAGAAAAAGGGGGAATCGAAGAAGAGAAGGAAGAGCTTTTTGACAGCTCAATTATCAATGGCGGCGTAATCGGCCAGAAGTCTTTCATCAAGTGTTACCATTAGATCAGTCTTGCGAGTAACAGCGATACATCATCGTTTCATTATTGCACCTTGTATCACAACACACGGTCAATAAAGTAGTAAGGAGGCGTTTAGAGATGGAGACGCATCTCTTTCTTCGGCGAGAGGTCCCCGCGGAGCGCGAAGATCGCCTACCCGCTGTCGTGTCTATTCCCCGTAGACGATCACGGAGTGGGAAGAGAGAGTTGTGTTCGTAGAGCGCGCAGACGATTTGGGAGACACGGGTTTAGATTTTCACGCACTGTTCAGGCCAGCGCGTAAGCCCCAATTAATGGCGGACGTATTTACTTTCAATTTTGCTCGATAATGACAGCAAATCCGTCCGGATGTATTTAAACACGAAATCCGTGCCTCCCGATAGCTACTCGGCTGGTTCTGGCATGTTTTCTGGTTTACAGCACCGGAGGTTATTGGACGAAATACTGTACCCCTCTTGGGCATTTCACGCGCTTGAATTACCCTTGCAGATGCAGCGAAGTGACATTATACTGGTAAAACCGAAGAGCAACGTCATTAAAATGCTCGTTAAGGAGAAATCCCACTTCAAGCTTATCGTCTCCTCCTCCTCCTCATGTCCTCAAGGAAGAGAATTGGAAGAGCAAACCATTATCTTATTGATTGCTTCTTTGAGATGCTAGGCCTAGGTGAGAGAGCAGTTGAACATCCTGCAAGATAATGCAAAGTACGTTATGTATTTTAGTTATCATAATCGTGAGTCAGAATATTAACATACATACATTCAAAACAAAAGAAGAGCGTAAAAATATTATAGCAATATTTTCAAAGACAGTATCATTATCAGTATTTGTATTATCATTATCATTATAATTTTGTATTACTATTACTATCATCATGATTATTATGAGGATCATTATTTACCGTTTCAGGAAATAACGCCAAGGCAGCGATAAGGCAATTTCGATAGCGTCGCGTCCATCACCGTTTTTAACGTGACAACAGTACAATGACGTAACACGAAATCGGAACATCATTTCATATTGAAATTTCCCTTGAGTTTATTTTTCGAAAGAAGTTTCTAAATGCGAGATTCTATAGTAATTGCAACATTCTAGAATGTGTAACCTGTTTACTGTTTGTCCGATTTCGTTTGAATTGTCAAACCTTCTCTGATTGTTCTGCTATCTTATGGAGCAATTTGCAATAAAGGTTGGATTAAAAGCTTTTGTGGTAATGAAGTGCTATGATAATAACACGAGTTGAGCCAAATGGACCAACGTCGCCAGTGAATCATCAGCTATAGAAGGTACAGCAATTACAATCATTGCATATATTTTAAAGAAAATACGCAGCTTGTGAGATTTGTTTTTCTATTTCAAAAAGAGCTACGAATCTATTGTCTCGGTTGCGCTTCAAATTTTACTCGGTCTACATACAAAATGAAGAAAAAAAAAAACATATTCAGAAATAAGTCAATGAGTTTGTGATTATGGTTAATTTACAATCTCTTCTGATATACTAACCATTTTCGATCCTGATAAATAATTACTCTAATTAGAAATGAATTTCATGAATAATATAAAGCACATTGTAGATGCTATTACTAAAACCCTCGAGTTGACGTCTGTTCATCATCATTACACTTATAGTGTAGAAGTAGTAGCAACTTTGCTGCTGTAACAAGCACAAAATACACTGATAGAGTATACACTTGGCATGCTTAGTGTATAATTAGTAGCACCTGTACTTGTTGTATAGCAGTACTGCCAGTGCAGTCATCGTTGAAAATATCTCTACCGGTGCTGAAATCGGTGCTTAATTTCATTTTATTTTTAGTGTAGTGATAACACGGCCAAATTGGGTGTAGGATGGAGTTCTTCTTCTCATTATTCCCTATACCCCCTTCCTAAAATCCCTTTCCTCCCACTTCTAATGATTATAATAATCAAATCAATTTATAAAGCGCAACTTTATGAATACACTCTACTGCGCCGTGATGAAAAAGAACACAAACTCCTATAACAGTGTTTTTTTTTGTTTACAGACTCATAATAACAAACTATTCAAAAGCTCCCGATAGTCTAGTATAAATAGGTTATTCCAAAGCTTTGGATCTCTAAGAGCTACTTTTGTTTTTATGTGAAGTAGATTTAGAAGCAGCTTGTCCTGTGTAATTTGTAAGTTATATGCACATGAATTTGATTCAAAAGATAATAATACTAATAAATGTAACAAATAATTCGGAGCTTGATAATTCAACGCTTTGTATACTATAGAATACCTTAATTGCAATACTATGCCTTATTGCCAGCCTGATTAAAACAGGTGTAATATGGGAACATATGTTGAATAATAGTTGCACCTATACATATTTTTTTTTTCATAAAAAAGTACCCTGGTCGCGCAGCTAAAGTATCGTACTGATGATGAGCCTTTATTTTGCCTCAGAAATAAATTAAACAGTGAACCAATGAAAACTAATTTTATTAACAATATAGAAAAAATATGCAATTTAACATTTTGTCAGAATGTCAGAATATGAAATCAGTATATACTGTAGTGGTCCTAAAATAAAGCACAGCTATGCAAGTTGAAATACACTAAACATTACACGTTTTTGCAAATTATGGCAAGTACCGTGATTCAAGTGTACAGAGGCGAATGACAAACACTAAAAACGGGCGTAGATGGCGACATTTCATTACAGTATTCAGTCTCATAAACCTTCCTCTACGGTTATTTTGATTATACACTGTTACATGCAAGAATTTTTCCCCCTTTTTTTTCTATGTTCATTGATTGATGAAACTCATGAAATGTCTTGTATCAAAGATCTTGTTTTATATTGCTTAATTTGATAATTTCTTGTTATGTGAATTTCTTGTTATGTGAAATTATGAGGAAGGAAATAAAATATCATTTAAAACAAAAATAAAGTGAGAGCCGTGCCATGGCATGTCAACTGTCAGAGCTGTCAAGATCATTACCGACGAGAAATAAAACAAATCCAAATGAGAATCGCGTTAGAAGAATTAAATGCATTGCAAGCACTAGATGTACTGATAAATTTAGTCTCCAGTAGGGCCTTCCCAACAAAACATAGAAAGGATAATAATAATAATAATGATCATAAATAATTAGCTGAAGAAGAATAGTAAATGTACACAATTGCTATAAAAAAGAGGATAAACGAAAAAGACATAACAGATGAAGTTAGTAGGGAGTTGAATATGAAGAATTGGTGAGAGAGAGAGAGAGAGTAAGACAGAGAGAGCGGGAGATAGGGAGATAGGGAGAGAGAGAGAGGGAGAAAGAGAGAAAGAGAGAGAAAATATATATATATATATATATATATATATATAGAGAGAGAGAGAGAGAGAGAGAGAGAGAGAGAGAGAGAGAGGGGGGGGTGAAGGATGGGGGCTGTTGGATTGACGGTAAAGAAATAAAGAGAGAGATCCCACTTCAGAACGGAATAGAACGAATATTTAAGGTCATTCAAAGGGGGCATCGAGGGAGTTAATTCAGGCACTACATCAGAAGGGGAGGGCGGCTCCCCAGTTCTCACCCCCGAATATTAAAACTTTTTGTTTAACCATGATTGTGTATAAAAGTTGAAGGACGAACAAAAACGAAGACAACACATTAATGAGGCCCTCCTTTTTTTCTTTTTCGTTCGATGAACCTCATTATTTGTTTAATGAAATGTTAGCCTACCCGCCCAGCCCCCCCCCCCGTTTATTTGAAGCTGTGCCAACACCAGTATGCCTGTGATTGCCATGTTTGGAGAATCAGTAATTTCATAACTAGAGATCCTAGATCTCCCAAAAGAATTTAGACGGCGCCATCTACTGTCCTGTTCGCACAGCTATAATTTCACATGCAAGTTTACACGATACTAGAAAACGCAAAAAATGATGTCATTAAGTGTCTTTATTTAGCATGTAAAACATAGTTGTTTACTTATCATCGGTAGTGTATATATAATTATTAATTATTAACCCTGTCGATGCTTTCCGTGTTTATTTTTAGGCCCGCGATACGCTAGAAGGTATGACGGAGTTTAATATGAGACAAAATAGGCGATATGTTGTAATGAGGGGGGGGGGGGGGGCTGTCTTTGAGTGGGCATATACAAACATTAGGGGTTCTTGTGGAAGCCCAACGCGTAGTCGAAGGAGGAGCCTTCTCGGTATCTATAATTATATATAATTTCATAAATTCACTGCAAGCAAACCATTTTTAGCAGCGAATGTAAGCCCCAAAGCACAATATCTTATGTCATAATATTCATCTACATGTCTACATGTAGCGAAGCTATAACCAGACTATCAGCGCCAGATATATCCAGTCGAAAGTTGAGAATGCAAACCGCTCAAGGCAAACGTCCGAGGGGTTCTAATGGGTTAGTGACATACAATGTACATACTCAGCCCCCCCTTTTTTTTTTATATATACTACACCACCCGTCGCTGCAAACCATTCTGAATTCTAATTCTTTTGAATCGCTACTTTTTTTCATCAGTGGAGAGTGGCAAACTTTAAAAACAAAGAAAAAACTCTCTGTTTTTAACATTGGTGAACGAGCAAATGAGTAGGAGCTTCTACAAAGAATAATAAACATAGGGCAGATTGTAACCCACTTTGCGTTCATTCAAATGTCCCTCTTAGAAAATATCGATTTTAATCAACTTAACCAGTATTGTTTTTGCCTATTTTCGAGAGCTCTCGGCCTATTTAATCGAAGTTGATATGCATTAGTGTTCTACTCAGCTGTCTCCCTTTCGGCATGCTAACGATGGGGGGCATCATTCAGCTTTTGATCGTGGGCGAAAACCCCCTATTAATTGACACACGGTCTCCTGGGCAATTTAAAAGAGTATCATCGTAATTAGTTTAGGTGGATTACATTTCTACAGGGCTTTCGAAGTCCTCGTTGGGAAAACGCTAAGCATGTCCTTAGTAATTATGTTAAACGTTAATGACAATTAATGATAAGAAACCCATTGCAACGAATTCGGAAGATGATGGGTAATGAAAAACAAAAAACAAGTCAGAACTATAAAAAAAGTCACGATGTATTATCAAAATGACCTTTAGTGAATTCTATTGCTTTCATGTTGAAATCATCTATTTATCATATTTTTTTAAAAATTATAAACATGAGGATAACGATATCTACACTTTTTAAATTTGAATAACCAATATTTTTCTTTGGTCTTGGTGTGGATACTATTATTTATACTTGAACGTTCAATCTTGTTCAGCAGGTTCTATTTTTTTCTTCAATTATGTGTTAAATTTCGCGGAGCCTAGATTTAAGGATACACTGCCTTAATCGCAATTTCTAGTTAATGTTTCATGCTTAATTTTTTGTTTGCTGCTGTACATTAATGTTTTAAAGACATTGTATACAAAAAGAAAGTTTTATGTTCTTTATGTTTTTCTTTCGTTTTCTTCTTCTTCTTCTTCTTCTTCTTCTTCTTCTTCTTCTTCTTCTTCTTCTTCTTTTTTCTCTTCTTTTTCTTTCTCCTCTTCTTCTTCTTCTTTCTCCTCCTCCCCCTCCTACAAATCATCATCCCCTCATCATCGTCAGCCCATATGATGATAATCATAACATCAACATCATCATGATCACCATAATCACCATAATTGTACTACCACTACCACCATCATCATCGTCATCATCATCGTCATCATTATCATCATTATCATCATCATCATCATCATCATCATCATCATTATCATCATCATCATCTAATAACGTCACATTCAACTTCATAATAACAATCAACATCATTACCGTCATCATTACCACTAACATTATTAAGAACACCACCACCACCACCATCATCATCATCATCAGCATCATCATAATCTCATCATCGGTATCATTTTCTCCTTCTATGTATCCTTCCACAGGGTTACTTTATTAATTATCAACATAATCATTTCCACAAAAGATCGATACAATCACTTGTCCATGACTTGTCATTTAAATATTAAAACAATAACATATTGCAAAATAAGCTCGGCCGCACGGTAACATATGATATCTATATTAAACTTGACAACCTATAATGTGTACACCAAATTCTATAACATAAAAAGAAACAAGCTAACTAAACATAGACACTCAGAAACATTTGGTAAAATGAAACAATTTTTTCACGAAACTATTTTCTTTAAGATTTGTTTTTGCTTTATATCTTTCCATATCATAATAAGTTTTAACAGCTGACTTAACTTTTTCAAACAGGGGTATCTGATGTTTGCATTTGGCTGAATAGATTTATTTTCTTATAATAACTAGTATTACTGAAAAACCATTAGCTAAAGTTTTGACCATATCATACTTGAATATGGGCAGTAACAACAAAAATATGCATACTTGTCTCTTCACTGCTGTTACAAGATGTACAATGTTTTTCAGCAACTATTTGAGATTTTAGCAAGAATTCTTCATGTAAAGTATTTTTGTTTAACATTTTAAACTAAAACCACCTTATATTTGTACATGTATCAACAGTTGACTGATAAGGCATATCAGACAATACGAACACAATGCTTTATCTTCTAGATCTGTTTCCATTTTTTGAGGCTGTTACATTATTTTACATTATGGTTTAAGAACGACTGGCAAATATGAAAACATTCTTGTTTTCATTTGTAATATAAGAAGTAATGCTTCAGGTATTATACATGTAGGTTCCATCAGTATCATCATCATCATTGCAATCACAATGATGATGATGATGATGAGGGTCATGATGAAGATTATCATTATGAAGTTGAATGTGATGTTATTCGATGATGCTGCTGCTGCTGATGATGATGATGACCAGGCACGTACGCAGGGGGGGGGGGGGGGGGGTTAAACCCCCCTTTAGTTTATTTATGTGTGTATTTTTTAGCAACCCCTCCTCCCCCCCCCCCCCCTTTGTGTTTTTTTATTTTTTATTTTTTTATTAAAAAAAATAAGTAATAAATAAAAAAAATAAAAATTATACCAATGGCTGACCCCAAACTAAGATGACCTTACCCCCCCCCCTACGAAGCCAAATTTCAAATTTTCAAATTTCGAGACCCCCCCCCCCCCCTTACCTTCTAGATGATGATGACGATGATATTGATGATAATGAGATTATGAGATAATGTGATGATGTGATAATGATGATGATGATGATGATGTTTATGATGTTGATGATGATGATAATGATGATGATGATGATATTGAGATGATGATGGTGTTTATGATGATACATAATTATATGATTACAATCAAAACCATAGCATGATCATGGTGGTCATCATGATCATATAATCAACCCCAATGTTCTCTTCTCTGACGTCATTCACTCTCTGCTATGAACCCCATCGTCATCCTATTCATTCTCCGTATCCTCCTTTCCTCATCTCCCCGTGCTTATCCTAACGATATCCTTCCTGCTCCGTTTCATTCCCGTAGCTTCCGGGCCCCTTTCCTGTCGGCTCCCTGGCCGACCTCGATTCAGCGAACACACGACGCCATCCAAGTCACCAGTGGCGTATATCCAGACCTTGAATTTCTCGTGGAAGGGGGGAGGGGGGGGGGGCGGGCGGGCTAAGAATGGGAGGGACATTACACCCCACGTTGTGGTAATATACGTCTTTCTTGGCTAAATTGGCGTCGGGGGGGGGGGGGGGGCTGTGGCAGTTTCGTCTTCATTTGCATTTAAAAACAAACAATCATTGTAGTGGCTTTTTAGCTTTTTGTGAGCGAGCAATACATTCGCATGGTGGCATCATTTCGTTTTAATGGAAAGTTCCTGGATATGTGCATTCTTCGTCATTTATTCATAACATTTGTTCTAATACATTTTATTCAAATGCGTAGCATGGGACAGACGTTCAAATTCGAATTACTCGGCTTAATTGATACGTGCCCATATCATGCATATGGAGATTAGCTTCAACACGTATCATGTAGCTTGTGATGGAGCAAGACAAAATGCTCAAAGTATCCGTAAGCTGAAATTTTACAACAAATTCAATTTTAAAGCAATTTTCATTTCAAGTCCTTTTTTTCATGGCTGATATTTGTCGAGGGAAACTGCCCCCTTGACCCTTTCAAACACGCCAATGCCATCACTCGTAAATGGAGAAAATTACCTGTGTCTGCATTCAGTTCCTGTTACTGATGGCTAACCCACTCAGCTTCAAAGGGACCGCTTAATAACTTTGGTCATGATCAAAATTGTTTAGATGATTTGATTTTGCAAACCGCGTCCATTTGTATTGGCTTGAATCTTAATTTGCACCAAATAATACCGTCTGCCGTGTACCACATTAAAATATGATTTAGATAAACACTGAAGCAGTGACAGTGGTTTTCTTTACTGTCGTTATTTGTGTAATATCTGTACATATAGAGCTTTGTTTTGAGGGTGATAACAACACAATAATTTGTATAAATAGGGTGTCCTAGAAAAAAGGAAATCGGATTTCATGGCAGAAATGATGTATCACTATTGATACATCATTAATTGTCACGCATGTGGTTTTATGTTTTTCTTTATCAACAAAAATAAATAACAAATTTTATTTTGGGCGTGAAAATTAATTTTTGGTAGCACCCTTTAATCATGCGTAAATCATAAATGATGATTTGTACATCGAATTAAAGAAGGAAAGGCAGCCTTTCATACAACTATATCCCATCAAGAAAATGATTAATTGTTTTACAAAATTTCTACCATGAGATCCGGTTTCCTTTTCTTTCAGGGACAAACTGTTACTGGTTAATTGATTCATAACCACCGTCCGTGACATTAATTATTACGAATCTTATGTGTATTATGATATTCATTATTATTTTTTCTTCAAATTTTCGAAATGTGAAGTATAACAAAAAAGTAAGGGACGATACCGTTTTATTAGCTAAAGAGGGGCCTCTTTGATTACATAATATTTATGTGAACACATATAAGATTGCTTTGTAGCCAATATACAGAAACATTGGTCATGTAAAGTGATTTCTTTCTTTGGGATCCTCGATTTCACAATCGAGCAGCGAAATACCCGAATATGTAATTTCTGTTTATAATATCTTGTATTTGATCATGACATAATGGTGACATAATGATGAAGGATGTGTTGTGATATTGTGGTATATTCATTTGTCTCTCTATCCTATAGGGTTGAGGGATCGAATCCTAGCGATGTATCAACGTCCTTTGGCAAGACATTAATATACTTTAACCACTCCCCACCCATGTGTAAATGGGTACCCGATATGCCAGAGCCCTACATATTCGGTCGCCATCCATGGGCAGGGTAATCATGGTGGGGCGCCATAACTGTTATTATTATTATTATTATTATTATTATTATTATTATTATTATTATGAATATTATCATCATTATCATTATTATTATTATTATTATTATTATTATTATTATTATTATTATTATTATTATTATTATTATTATTATTATTATTATCATTTTATAATTATTATGATTATTGTCATTATTATAATTATTATTATATCATAATAATATTACTACTAATAATAACAAGAAGAAGAAGAAATAGAAGAAGAAGAAGAAGGAGAAGAAGAAGAAGGAGAAGAAGAAGAAGGAGAAGGAGAGGAAGAAGAAGAAGAAGAAGAAGAAGAAGAAGAAGAAGAAGAAGAAGAAGAAGAAGAAGAAGAAGAAGAAGAAGAAGAAGTAGAAGAAAAAAGGATAAAGAGAGAAGAAGAGAATGCGTGTCACTCAAGCAATGCATTATCATGTTAAAGTGATTAACATAATGAGTGAACATGAACAAAAGAACCGTCATTCCATCATGTAGTTTCGCTGTAATAGCAGGTCTACGCGGTACAAGCTATTGTTGTCATCTTGAGCACACAGTAGGTATACCTGAGGAGAAATACTCAGAGGCTAGCAAGTTGATTGAGGTAGAACCGTCTTGGATCTGGGTGTACGAACTTGAAACTTTATTTTCCAACGATTGCGTGGAATAAATCATGGATGTCAGGATGTTCAACCTACTTAGAGGGGATCGACGACAAATGCGGAAGCTTAGAACTTGGACGAGGTAGAACAAGTTTGAATTTGAATGTTTGAACACGAGACTGTATTTTACAAGGATCACTTAAAACAATCGATCTCATGAAGAGAATTCATAGGAGGTCTACCATGAAAAAGATGGTTCGGGTATGTGAACCCGGCATACGTTTCCCGGTAAGCCGAATACATGAGAAGCAACAGACCTACTGGCAATTGGGAGAAAATGGTATGTTGAAACTAAATTACAAATTTATGAATCAGATATAGCACTAGTCTAGATATGTGTACAATGTTGATTAGGCATACGGTTGTCTCTGTGCATGAGGATGATAATTCGTTGACCTGTATGTTTAGAATTTATAGAGCGCAATTTACCTTTGAAAAAAAGAAAGGTCCCGACGTCTTGACAAGGATTTACCAGCACTCCTTGGTCTTGAAAGCCTGACATGAAGCATACATGCTTTCAATTTATTAATGTATGTGTTTCCGAGCATAGCAAAACGGGCTTTGTTGTTACCTATGGCAACGAGGTCGGCCAAATAATGTGCAACAGACGGAGGTTTTGGGCAAGGCAGGCAAGCTAGGTAGATACTGTATAAGAGTGTAAGTCATGCACGTAAATAGCGCCATCTCATGACATGACAGGATACATCTTATAATAAAACCATTATGAAAATGATCAGATGCAGAAACATCGATTTAATTTCTCATTTTTGCTATTTTTTAACATTTCTGATATACGTCTACCTTTATGGTATTGAACCAGGCAATTCCAAATTATTTTTTTTTGTCAGTGGGTACGATCGTTTCGATATTTAGTCAGATTGGGGTGTGTCTGTGGTGGGGGTTTTTATCTGTGCATGCATAATTGTGTTTTAAAGACATTCTAAATCAAATTTGATTATTTAAGTGCAGAGACTAACTGTAAACATCAGCATCCGAAAGCCACAATTAACCCCCAAAACAGTTAACAGTGGGAAAACACTTCGATGATTTAAAAGCTGTCACGGCCCCACAACTATTATCGTTAAGAAAAGTAAACAATAGCTATTAACCTTTAGATTATGATTTTAATGATCGTTCGAAATCAACGTGTAGCGTGATCAGAAGGGGTGTCGATCCATCTTCAGGATCGGGTAGGTGGAGGCGGGAAGGGGAAGGGGGCAAATGGCAGTGTAAACTCTCATTTCCGCGGACATGTCATTATCAATCTAATGGGCTTTTAAATTGTTTGCAAAGCTATACTTGTGTTTGTACCAAAAGCAAAGCCACCGTTAGCGTGATAATGCAGGAAGGGCGTCAATCCATATTCATTTTTTTTTTGGGGGGGGGGGATGTCGATAAGCGCGAAAATTGTATTTTACACTTAAGTAGCAAACAGGTATTTTACCTCACAAAGAAAATTCAACCCTTAAAGGGATTTGGTAACATTGTTCAGATGAGAGAAAATGGTGCTAAGGTATTGACTTCAATGATAGATGTACAATTAAAGATGAACTGAAAGTTTGAGTGAAAACAGACCATTATTAATGATAACAATTGGAAAAAAGTGATCTGATCGATTTCGTAATTCTCCCAACTATATCATTACAATTTAATTAAATTTTAGGTGAATGTAAATCGTCACAAAGCAATGAATTGGCTTTATATATCTTTCCAGACACTAAAGTGTTTTACAAAGATTTTTAAAAGCCTGTCTTAAGTTCATGCAAAAACGGTTGGGAAAACTCAAAAATGGTTGGAATAATTTACTGTTAGAGGATTTCGCACAGTGACGCCTTCAAAGAAAACCATAAATATCTTTGTGGTTTGAGAATTTTTCAGGATTTTTTTGCATGTTAGAGGGTTAGTACAGTAGAAGGAATAGAATAAGTAACTGCTCATACAAAAATTGCGTAGTTTCTTCATCAACCTTCAACAATGTTACCGAGTCACTTTAATGCTGCCTTTACAAGTATTGCTATCATCATTTAGTCATGAATATTTCATCCCACATAATGATTAATTTTTACGTTTGATAATAAAAAAGAAATTGAGCACTTTTATCATTGCACTTGATATCATTTTGATTAGTTCAAGTGATGTAATGCAAATTGATTGCTATAATTGTCAAAGCCGGTGCCAGTTAGGATCTGCAGCAGGGTAGAACAAGGGTAGGACTGGATAGGAACGAAATATAACCAAAACAATATGTGTCATTGTAATTTGGTTAAACAAAACCACCAAAACATTGTGTAGAATTTTACTTTGAACCCGCCCCCAGAAGTAGTTCGCATCGCAATGTATGATCATAACAAATAGGGCAAAGGAAATACACAGGATCACATGTTGATCTCCGCATGAGAGGCTGATTATGATATAAACTCGAAAATGGTAAACTCGGTTTAGTCCATGATCTGTCTCTTGTGTATTATTGTAATATCATTTTTATAAAACAAACTTTTCTAATTTCTCTTGGCCTCCTTCTATTTGCCCTTTTCTTTTTCTCTCTCGCTCTCTAACTATCTGCTCGTCAGGAATTCCACGATGTATATTGACATAACAAACGTGTTTTGTTTATTAATTTATGCATTTTATGTTTCAGGATGTTGTAATTGCTAGTTTTCCCCTCATTTAAAAATTAACCCGCAACTTTGTGTTATAAAGCAATATCTGTAGAAATATATGTATTGATAAACATAGAGCCTAATGCCTTCTGTTAAAGAAAGTATCTTTACCATCTCATATTGTATATATTTACCATATTTCCCCTTATAATTATAATTGAGCTAAGCCCTATATTCTTATAAAATTACTTTACAAAATCGTATGAAAGTTTCATGATGATTATTTCAGGTGATATGAGGTTTTGTACACACCCTTTATCCGATTAGTCTGACTAACTGAAGGTAGTTTACCATTCTACATCATCTTTTGTCCTGTTTATGACATTTAACAATTCTGCAAAACCACTCATTCTAACACAAAGATCTGCGGTAAAGAACACTTATTTCGCTAATAGTTTAAAATGCTTAGCATGAGATACTCCCTATTCGGCATTTTCATTTTTTTTTTTGGTCTTAATCGTCGTCAGGATAGGAATAGAATGAATGTGACCGCAAAGTTGTGTTTAGATGCCTCCCTTTCTTTAATTGGGCACTTTACTAGGAGGACATAAAGCACAATAACCATGGGCGTAAGCCCTCGTATGTCTCCTGTGTAAGCCCACTGCTTACAGAACTTACAGAATCGTACACAAAGCGTGATGGATGGAAGGAAGATCCAGTTTTTTTGTGAAGGGGTGGAAATGTAATCTTGTGAAATGAAAGTGCCTGTAACAAGAAAACAGAGAGGGGAGCTGGGGGAGGGAGTACGTTTATTTAGGGGCTCTATCTGTCCGGGGAAGGTAGGGCCTCGGTTATGCAGTAAATGTCCATATCTTCCTCGCGATGTTATATTCCTACAAAAATAATGTGCCCTCGAAAATTTAATAACATAATGATGTGTAGATGTTTACACCTTCCATGTTTCTGGTGTGCATGTATGTGTCGTGTGTGATAGTGTATCGTATTGTCTTCTGAGTTTTTTTCTTTATTCTCTCTCTCTCTCTCTCTCTCTCTCTCTCGATGTCTGTGGAGTTACATTATTTTATCGCCATGAATTGTTTGTTTTGATATTGAGCTTTAACTTTGTGCCATAGGAAACAATAGTCAGGCAAAGCGGAAAGACATTTTGAGGGGGAAGGTGGGGGGGGGGGGGGGGGGGATAAGAAAATCGATTGTCACCAGCAATATACGAAAATTAAAGTTTCACTTCCAATAACATGATTGGGGAGGGGTCGAGTCAACCCAGGTGAGCACAATCCCCTACAAGCGACGCTCCTGAAACTTTTAATATTCACCAAGTAGGCCCACGATTACAGGTTTATGTGAACGGACAGAGCATGTTGGAAGCCCAAATATGAATGACCTTTGATAATGGTGATCGAAAAAAAAGAATGAACGCCTACCGAGGTGAATCGCCTTTTTTTTTTTATTCCGGTTCAAGGGCATTCGAGAATCGATCATATTACGAAAAAGATTTCTTGAGCATCTCCACAAAAGTATGACATTTCAGAGAGTGTCTTTCAGAGAGGGGTATCCAGTTCTTTCGTTGCACTTTTCGATGCTTCACGTTCAGATATGAAACGTTAGGCAGAACAGTGTGCTTGAGCGGAGGAGGAAGGCACTGATATGGAGCTGGACAACATTCGATGGGCAATTATGGCCGAAAAGAGGGTAATTTCGAAGGCATCATGTCTCAGATGAGGGGTGTGAAAAGAGCGAGAGGGAACAATGATAGAGATGGAAAAGGTTAAGTCCAGGGTTCAGTGACACAGAGACGAAACTCCATATTTTGCCAAAATGAGTATTTAATATCAAAATGTTCAGATAAACGTGGGCTTTCCAGGAAACACGAAGACTTAACTCCAACCAACACCCAATTGAGGTCAATGGCTAGTGAAACATAGACTTAACTCCTTGAGGCCCAAGTGCTCAGTGACACATAAACCACTTTTCCTCTAAATGACCATAATGGAGTTACGTCTTTGTGTCACTGACCCCTCGAACGGATGTAAGGAATAAGAAAGCGAGAAAAGCTTAAGAATGATGAGAAGACGAATAAAGAGAAAAAAAGAAGAAAGACAAAAAAAAAAAAAAATAAATAAAGGGAAAGAAGGGTCGGAGGGGAAGGACGATGTGATGAGAAATAAATGTGGGGGAAGAGTAGGGATGAGGGGAGAATAGTAGGAGGGTGATAAGGGGGACCAGCGCATGAGAATGTGGGGAGGATGAGAAGGAGGAAATGGATGATATAGGAGAAGGATGATAATGAGAAGGGTGAGGTGAAGGAAGGGGAGTAGGATAAATGAGGAGTAGAAAAAAAATGTTAAGCGGGTGAGGGGTGAAGAGGAGGAAGAGAGGGATGGCGAGAAAAGGGATAAGGAGCAGGACAAGAACAAAGAGGAGGATAATGAGTATGGGTAGGAGAAGGAGGAGAATGATTGGGAGGAAGAGAAAGATGAGGTAAAGAAAGATGCAAAAAAGAAGGATGAGGAGGAGGAGGAGAGGGAGTGGAACAGAAAAGGAGGAAAAGAGGAAAAGGGTAAGACAATGGGTAAAATCTACAAATTAAACGGAAGAGCGAGAGAAATGTAGAAAATATCACATGAGAAGAAGAAGTAAGGCGAAAACTGATAAGATCGTGAACTTGGATCGAAATTAAAGCTGTTGAGCACAAAGGATAGACATAGATGCGGGTTAGGTGAGTAAAACGGATTCATTAAATAAAAAGCAACAGAAATAAATCGACTCGAGACAAACACCAGAAATAATTTCACGTTTCAATATCCGATGTGGAAAATGTTTCATAACGCAACAATTTCAGCAACGCTATTTTTTTTTAAGGACAGCGTTTTTTAAAATTTGTATTATCTCGTTGTGTCATTACTATCACAAATCCCTACAGCTCTGAAGATTGAGATCTAGGGGGAGTCAAATCCAAGTTTGAATTTAATTTGAATAATGCATGATGTTGCTAAGCCAGCAGTAATAGAAGCTTTGAAAACACAACTTTCTTAATATGCACTTTACATTTGATCGAGGGCACGGGATTAAATGCGATTGTAATGAAACGTGCGAGAGCAAGTATGTAGATCGGCTTTTTGGAAATTTTGATTCGCATTTTTAACCATTAAAAGTCAATATCTCTTATGCAAGTTACATTTAGTGCAAGTTAAAAAAAAAAAAAGTCCCGGTAACGGATTCTCGAGTGAACAAGATATTTCCGTAAAAACTACTTTTCATTGTCCTTAATTATTTTTTGTATTTCTGTATATATATAAATATATATATATATACATATTTTGTTGTTGATGCTGTTGTTGTTGTTGTTGCCTTTTTTAGGGGGTGGGTGTTTTATTGTTTTTCCTTTTGTTTTGAATTTTGTTTAGAGTCTTGTTTTGATATTTGTTTATCCCCCCTTTTTTTTGTCCAAACATCATGTCCTTCGGGGACACATATCGTATGAGCCCCCCCCTCCCCCGATCTGACAGTGGGGTTTGCCGAAATAAATATATTTGGAGAAAGTTCTCAAAATATCTTTTACAACACGCTTGACATTTCATCGGTAATGTTGGAGTATTACTTATAGCAAATGGTGAAAAAGGAGTCCAACTTGTGACAATTCGGATGTATATGTACATTACATATTTCATTTATTCAAAACAGGAAATATGATATTTCTTTCTTGTTTCCCTTCGTCGAAAATATACAATACAATATAATTGAACACACTTCTTTCGTTAGATCATCACTACACTCTAGAGTTTAATGTCAGGTCGTCTATTCAGAGCCAGAAGGGCGTCAATGCCGTGTTTAAGCACAGTAGGTCAATGGTTTAAGTATGGGATATGACGCCCTTCTGGCTCCAAACAGACGAGGCCATCACACTACAGAAATACAAGAGTAAAATCAATGTACTGTAATTCAAATCCTTTTCCAGAACCTTTCGAAACTGACTGGACAGCAAATTCTAAAACTCAATACTGTCATGTATCCATGGCAATACAGAAACAAATAAATAGACACAACACCCATCTTGACATACTAACCAACCATCGCCACCATTTTGCATTATCGATATTATTTCTGACAATCAAATTCTGATAAGGAACCCATTAAGTATTAATGCTCCCAGGTGGTGATTATTCCCATAGTTGTAATAATAATAACAATAAACAAAATCAGATAATATTGTTGTTCATACGGGGTTAGCCACATTTTGGTATGGTAAAGACTGAGGGGAAACAACTGAGAATACAAGGGTTGCAATATTTCGACACACTACATTTCGCTGTCCATGTTCTATCATATCACATACCCTACTCTACAGTGATATTCTACCCAGTAGGGAGAGCGGAAAAGGCAGATGACATTTCGTTTTCCATAATTATGCTTTTCAATGCTACACCATATAACTGTAAAATGGCATGGGACACCGAATAGACGGGCTGAACTGTGCTGTTCACAGAGAAAAAAATGTAACATTGTTCTTCTATTCTACCACTATATATATCACACAGTACGGGACAGCAAATGAGTTTCAAACCAGATCTAATTATCATTACAAACTTTATCGGAGGATTATATAATCACAATAATCATAATAATCATAATCAAAATAAGACATGCCTAGAATCGCCTTTTTAAATATCTGAAGCACAATTATCATCCGGCAATGTTGTCTTTCTCGTTAGTATACTTTAATGGAAGCAACTTACCACATCGTCTCGTGGTGCTAGTTTGGCTACTAACACTGCATGATTTCCCTATTAACAAACACGGTTCTTAGTTTGGTATTTTACTTTATGAAATAATAGCCCATGGGGAGTGTTTCACAAAGATCCTAAGTCGAACTTAACTCTTAGTTGGACTTAAACATTATGGAGAGCCATTTGTAGCCTTAAAATAAAATATAGTCAAAAGCAAAAATTCAATTATTTTAGACATTTCATAAATTCCGCATCATGACCAATTAATTTCTTTTATAATAAAAAATATGAATGATTTGAATCAACATTTTATGCCTTTTAAAGTAACTTTTGCACAATATTTTCAAAGAGGCTAACGGCTTTCCATAATTTTGAAGTCGAACTTAATCATAAGTAAAAATTAGGATCGTTTCTAAACACATCCCTGTTCTTCAATCACAAAGTTACTGTATCAAATGTTTTACCAAGACGATTAGCTTTTCAGAAATGTAGATTGCAATGTACGTGTACCGCACAAACGTGTATGAACACTCCAAGCCATTTGAAATATAATTTTGTTTTTACCTCAACAATACCATACATATCTTGCGTATTCTATTTCATAATCAAACAACGTGTAAAACAATGATTTAGGGACACGAGTACAAGGGTAAAGGAGATTATAAATGGACCACTACATATGAAACTGATGACTGATAGTAATGGTCGTTAATAAGAGATATCTTTTCGACCATAAATAATAACATTGTGATTTTAACGTGTCCTTGATACCTTTAGGCTTTAATAACAGTAGTTTTTAATCCGTTTTATCAAGCGTTGACAATTAAAATGCGTCACCGCGCATGCTCTCAAAGGAACAAATCCCTTCGCGCCTTCAACGTCGAATGATTCTGGTTTATTGGCAATCGCGGAGAGAATGCTAACTCATCTTCCTGTCAAGGCCCCGCAGCTATCAACGGGGGATAGGACTAAAGTCAGAGTAATGTCTTCCGATAAATTGGTTACGTGGAGTCAAGGCAATGTTATGGATTTTGGTCGATTGACGTTCCATGATGATGATTTGATTTAGGATTCATTTTGAGAAGTTTTCTGGCAAAATGCGATGAGAGGGTGAATGATCCGGTAAAATATGTTTTAGCTATTAACAGTGATTTAACATGGATTTGACCGAGTTTCACTGACAAGGTTGCCAAAATTTACAAACAAACATCGACAAAAGACAAACAAAGAAAACAGAACAATAATATCGCAGAAAAAACAAGGAAACAACACAACACTACACAAGGTTGCGAAAACAAACATACAAATACGTGAATATTATAGGTTTGCTACCTTAATCATTATCCGTATTGTGAGTTTGAAATATATGAAATAGGCTCGAGTACACTATTCAATCTGATGCTGCTACAACTTCACAAGTAACGCAATTGGCATGTGTGGCACTTCTGTTGCGCCGCTAAGCCGATACCCTTATCAATAACTGCTGGGTTAGATTTATCTTCTCAAACCGCCAAGTAATACGATTTAAGCCCTTCCGAAAATAAGCATTTCGATATTAAATCCTTAGCTAAATTTTTATTTGTCGTTTGTTTTCATATTCATGAAATTCTTACCAAACCAAGAATTAAGCAGATTCATTTGGAAATAAGCCCTTGACGTGGTATCAAATCCGCATGGACCACATGTTACTATGTTTTATTTATTGTCTTTAACGCGTTGAGCTGAGAATTAGATGTGGTACAAAATGTAATTTCAGACTCCGTCATAGTTATATCATCATCATGGAATAAAATCAAAACCGTGAGGAAAACAATAAAGAAAAGTAATTGTTATCATAAAAGAAACGACGTCGACGACGACAATAACGCAACAAAAAGAAAGAAAGAAAGGAAATCACTGTTTTGTCATAATTCTGTGGTCGTAGTTTTGTCATGAAAGAATAGGAGAAATCTCGATGAACGAGATTGTGGCAGACCGCGAGAAGGAGAGATGGTAAGCAAATGAAAAACAGAGGGAGCAGAGTAGAAAACAAATAAGTATTAAATGTACAATTAGGTTTTTTGTATGGGGGAGGGAGAGATATATAGATAGATAGATAAATAGATAAAGAGAGAGAAAGAGAGAGAGAGAGAGAGAGAGAGAGAGAGAGAGAGATTGACTTACATGCAGTGTACCTTTAACAACGAATATGAAAACAAGAAAGAAAACGATAGAAAGAGAGAGATAGATATTAAAGAGAGACTGACTCAAAGGCAGAGTAACGTACACACTGAATAGAATAAAGAAAAAGAGAACGAGAGAAAGAGAGAGAAAACAGATCGAATAGGATGAAAATTGAGAGAGCAGATATCGTGAAATGTGGATGACAAGTTTGTCCATTTTTACTCAGCGAAGATCTGGTAAAATGATGAAGATAACACACAGAAAAACCATGAGAACGAATTAGAAAACGGTAAGAAGCATTCATGTTCATGTAGAACAGGTAGATAGACAGAGATTGCGATAAAAGACAAAGAAAGTGGAAGGGGGATGGTATGAACATTTAGGTCGGGTGTACATCTCTTTTCATTTCTGATACCAAGTCATTAAGAGTCCTCCAGGGTCCTCGTCTTCTTGTGACGCAACTAGGGAGTCAAAGATCGATACACCGGCTCTGGTAGTCGGTTGACCACGGCCCCCCGCGGGCGATAGTTTTAACGGATTGGAAGAAAAAACAAGACAAATAATTGACACCAGGGTTTGCAATTAAGAGGTAGATGACTCTCTCTGGAACAATCCTAGTAAAGTTATACTAATCTTCTAGAGTCCAGACAGATCGTCCACTTTGCCATCGAGATACTAGTCAAGATTATGTCCGTTTATATATATATATACAGGGCGTATCATAATAAAGGATATTGAAGTTTAATGACGATTTATATGAAAACTACTGATTTCATAATCAAGCATTTTATGTCTGTTGTAAAGGACAGAATGTCCTCTTTTTAATGACACCCCGATCATACTACTACTGTCACAGTTGACTGAATAACAAAGCATTGCTGTCCACCATGTGAAAGGTGCACTGTGCCAAGTTTGATAACATTTCCTTCTTAGACACATAATCCACTCATTGTTCAGCATTTCAATATGTCTGGGCTGACACAAGCACTAATCTTTAGAATTTATCTGTGAATGCTAACTTGTCACAGTGCACCTTTCACATGGTGGACAGCAATGCTTTGTTATTCAGTCAACTGTGACAGTAGAAGTATGATTGGGGTGTCATTAAAAAGAGGACATTCTGTCCTTTACGACAGACATAAGTGCTTGATTATGAAATCAGTAGTTTTCATATAAATCGTCATTAAACTTCAATATCCTTTATTATGATACACCCTGTATATATTTGTATTCTTCAGTGATCTATACACCCGTCGGTAAGAATGAAAAGCAAGTACTATCTTCGTTATAGCGTTGAGGGTGAGTCAGCTGATTGGGGGTGCGACACGGAAACAGTCCAGGCTGTGGACTACCGAGGTTTAGGCCCTTGGAATTTACCAAGTAAGGTTCGATTCTATGTCTCGTACAGCCAAAGATAATAGAGACTTTTAGATTTGAACGTCGACATAGTGGACTGCTACGTGTGACGTCCTTTTAAGGCATGCAGTGCCTTAAAAGGACGTGTCTTAAAAGGACGTCACACGTAGCAGTCCACTATGTCGACGTGCAAATCTAAAAGTCCATATTGTCTCAAGGCATAAACCTACTCTGGTCAGGGACTCTGGTAACCGTTGATGTGGGGACTTCCCCGTAAAGACAGTTGTCTAGTAAGTCGGTTGTCTAGCATGTAGCGCGATTTGTCATGTGGTTGTGGTGTCGGTTGATGGGTGGACGAATACTGTGAAAGTGTGAGTAATTTCCATAGGCCTTCGGAGAAGGTCGTGTTTTATGGTCAGGGTTGGTTGATATTTTGTTGATAGGTTGTCGGAAGACCAGTCATGCCAGTTGGCATTGCGTACGTCGTAACAGAAATTCCAGGTCAAGACAAAGACTAGTACTATCGTACCCTAATTAAATAAGTTTTTAAGTATAGGCCATGGATTATTGTTTTGTCCCACCAGTTCATGTAACTGTTGGAAAGTCATAGGGTCAGTTAAGTGGTGTAGTGGTGGTTATTTTACCTGATTTCTAAGAAAGCATAAATGCTAGTTAGTAAAAGCAACCAGAGGACCGACGGCTTTAGGTCCTCTCCGAGGGATCTGGTAATGAGGATTAATGCCTGACCAAAGTGCATTAGCGCATCGACGTGGTTTCGAACCTGAGTCGCCGGATTACAAGACCACTGCTCTACCACTGCTCTACTAACTGATCTATCGCGCCTCCTCGAAATTGTACTCTTGATATCATCGCACACGGGCTACACTGATGCCTTCACAGGTACAACCCCACGATTCCGCCCTTCTGTTTATAATCGAATTCTTGAAACGCCACTGTCACGATGAAAGTATAGTGGTTATTCAAATTTTTGACAAGAACTTGTCTAACCGCCTACCATGCTTCTCCTTTTCGCTGAACCCTTAACGGTTAAGATCTTTCACTTGCGACACTTGATACGCGTGAATTTTCTGACCAAACACCCACTCACCGGCAGCGGTTTTAACAGCAGCGACTGGCCGATCGGTGGCGCCACTTAAAATCTCCATTTTTACACGTGGTTATGTAGCCTGATGTGGCGTACCACGAAAACTGTTTATCACGGGGTGGGCCGGATTGCTATACAGACCTGTGAGGGGTGGGGGTAGCATTATTGTTATACCTGGGTTGTTGAATCGAGTGCTTTGTTTGGAAACAAATAATATATTTTTAATAATTTAAACGGTAGTGCTAGGGGTGTTTCGGTTTTAGCATACACTGCGTTCTCTATTCGGTTATGCGATTGTGCGAATGTTGGCGGCTAAAGTGATATCAAGTTGGTTCTATGTCGTCATGACCCTCATTTACTCTTTGGTTTCAGTATATTTCGTTCGGTCATGTTGGTCTTGTCGTCTTTTACTGTATATTTATTCAAAATAATTTCGAGGGGTAAATATACAAGTTTTATAGGGATTTAATGGATATAAAACAAATTACCACGTTTAATTCCTTTAGGCAGTTAGAGTTCGCAGTCATAATTATAGAAAGTAGAATCCACAGTCTAGTACATCCTATGTTTAGTTGGTTTTTCCAAGTCCCGTATGCGTCATGTTAAAAGCACATGCCGTCGGTTGTCCGGTCATAGTTACTCTTCTGAAAGAAAACAAAATATGGAAACAAAAAATGCGAAGTCCGGTTACAGTATCGTAAGTCAAAGTAATAACAAATTGAAAATAAAGTACACTGGACTTTAAAAGACATAGTGTGTATGATGCAATTATTTGTTAGAAGTCAGTGATTGAAAGAGAAAAAAAAATGAAGCCAATACAGAATTCTGTACTTTTAACTGTTTTATGTTTGGCATGTCCCGACAAAACATGGACTTCCGCACGTCCATTATACCACCCAATTCAGTACATGGACGCGGCAGCTTTTGCACATTTCTATTTTGCGGGCGGGGGGGGGGGGGCATTTTATATGACTAGGGCGAATTTAGGCCGTGGAATTGGTTAGCTTATTATTTTTTCTGGCAGGTGCCAACAAAATGTGAGACGCAAATGTTGTAACACGCATATTTATTCAAGACGGGAAAGGACTGTGGTCAATTTGCAGAATGCAGTTTCGCGTTTTTTTTCATTCTTCTCAGTGAAAACGGAAAGAGAAGGGTGAATTCAGTGAGGTTTGGAATTCTAGCCGACTATATGACAAGGATTTCGATCATCCAGACAACCTTAAGGCGACTGAATGTTACACTATACTTGCTAAAATCCACGTCAGAGTTTGACATTCGACAGGTTGAGAGGAACATAACATTCATAATTTGATATATCAGTGGTGTAATATGTGCTGAAAAATATTATCTTCCATCGGGTTTGTAATCGATCCGAAGCCAATATCAAGGCCACTATTAAAAATTAAAAAAATAAAGATCTTGAGACCGAATTCGACTGCACGGCTTGTATCGGTTTAATTATAATTGAAGGAAGAAAATTATGATTCACAAATAAAAGGTAATACGAAAGGGAGTAGGGAAACATTTGCTTGTTCTACTAAAAAAACAAAAATATAGGCAATACATTTTATAAGGTCGCATAGAACAAAACAACGGACGAACATGTTATTTGTTATGAAAATACGTTCTTGAATGAAGACAATCATAAAATATGCTTTGAAAGTAACATCATAGACAACATATCTTTTGAAATTAACCTCTCCGTTTGTCTGCGAACATGTATTTTAGGCGATATGAAATAAAATAGAATATGATTTTAAGAAAAATAATTTCATCAAACATAAATGAATAAAACATAAAAATCTATATGGATATAGTATAGATAAATGTTCTCTGAAAGG
This sequence comes from Strongylocentrotus purpuratus, assembly GCF_000002235.5. NCBI lineage: Eukaryota > Metazoa > Echinodermata > Echinoidea > Camarodonta > Strongylocentrotidae > Strongylocentrotus > Strongylocentrotus purpuratus. The sequence goes on from NW_022145595.1 coordinate 13,796,529, forward strand.
TACATGCACAGTAATTGACCAAGGTAAAAAAAAAATCCCACGCTCCATCAGTAACTTTCTTCTTGTTTACCATAGGACAAATGGTGTCAATGACTAAGGGGTCCTATCATAAAGATTACCACGTTCAGCACATTTGCTGTTCGTTTACTTTATCCCCTCACATGAGAAACATGATTTCCAACCTTCACATTCTTACGACATTGTTTATAATTTCTGTTGACGACTTGTTTATTTCATAAAACTCATTACAAGGACTATATTTTCTCAGATTAGTGGATCAACAAAATATATTGACTTGTCGCAGTCGATGAAAAGTTGATCTTATAACAGCTTTTCCTTTATCCGCGAGTTTGAATACCTAATACCCCGGGGACAGATATACCTAGGAATTGTTGTGATTTGCGTAAATCCGATTTTGGTTGCCATAGTTTCCGCTCACTTTTTCTTCTACAGGGTAGATTCAATTACGGGGACGCGATAATTCCTCTCGCGGTTATTTAAATGTTCGTTATATAAATTTCCCCATATCTTGTATTGTTGAATAACAATAAGCAATCCCTATTGTTTTGAAATAGCCAAACTAGAATTTCCTCTCAAGATACGTTATATTTCAAAACCAGTAGCATCCTTAATTTTGTAAATTATTTTGACAATTGGGCAGAATCAAGCAGATCCTTCGATTTTGAAGTGAAACATAACGTTTGATTTCAATCAACTATCCTCAAAATAATCTCCCTTTTCCTGATAACTGTGGTACAGTGTCGAGCGTACCTTACAAAGTAAATGATAACGTTTCAAATTTCGATAGTTTTCTTGTAGAGCTCTTAACATTCTTAATATTAATTACTTCTGCCTCAAGTTTACCTGCATTCATTCGTATTTTCTGCCGCTTTTTAGATCTAATTTTATCCAGGGTTTGTCCACTCTTCAATTTCAAAAGTAAACGATGATTTGTACTTGAACCCTTACAGCATACACCTTACCATACGATAGCTAAGCACGAAAAATAGATACTAGTGTCGGCATGAACATTAATGCAAAGTTGGGGTAAAATAAGTCCGGAGGCAATTAATCAGCTACAAATGAAGTGTCGTTTTGCACTGCAGGGTTTAGGAAATTTGAGATTGCCGGGATATCCTACAATCAGAAACAAATGTCTAACAATTACAAACTGAATTCATATCATGTCGTTCTAAAACATAGCATTTTGGAAGTCACATGAGAGCCCGCTTAGAAATGCATGTAATTGGTAAATTAGAATAAACATGAAGAAATTGCCCATGATCATTTTATAAAGGAACGTAAGGCGAGGCGTCAAAATATCGATACCAGCAGGCTGCCGCCTCACGTATTGGCGCATCGAGGCTGCAATTACGGCCGAAGCCTGGCTGGGGCAATTATTTTTCACTTATTAGCCCAGCCGGCTTGCGCCAGGCTGGGATCTGAGGCTCGGTTTCCATTCGAAAGGCGGCAGCCGGCGCATGCTTTTGAAAGCCATTTCCTACCGCCAGCGGTAGCCGGCTGAGCTAATTTAAAAAATGCAGCCAGGACGCACAAGTGCAGTTACCTGCCGCTGGCTGGTATATTTATTTTTGACGCCTCGCCTAAAACATTTACATATTTGATAACAACAATCATTCCTTGGACTCGGATTGAGATATGTTTCCTCGGTGATTAAACAAATGGAAAAAAAAGGCTTAATTTTAGCAATATACTGAACTTTGGATATGGGCAAAGCAATTATTTCGTTGTGGATGTGGGTGGGTAGGTGGGTGTTTGTAACTATGGTAACTTGGTATTACACTTTCTGCAGAAAACATTCTTTTTGAGAAAAGCTGAACATCACACACAATACGTGGACTGCTACATACCATCGTATGTTTAGTTAGTATCAATAAGATTCTGGTATATCTCAGGGCTACTAGTTAATTAACATGCTGTAAAAAAATGTCATCAAACCCGCATCCATTTTCGTCGACAAAATAAAAGTTTTTCTCAGTGAAAAACAGGGTAAGGATGTTACAGGTAGGCCACTTGCCTTGTAGTTCTTATCTTCAACAATCCAGTTCCGCGCGAAACACATCTCCGCATATCGGCATACGTTCGTTCGGTCGACTTACTTCGGTCACTGTCGGTATCACTTCGGGTCACCAGAGAGAGAGAGAGGGAGCCGACGTGCGCGCATCTAGACATCCCATGGTTTTTCATGTTCGGCAAGCACCTTCGGCATCACATCGTGTCCTCGGCAGAATCGCTGGCCGATGTTATACCGACCGAAGGCATCCGATAAGACACGGTTCTGTGGTCTTTGCCGTTGACGATTCGCTGGCTGCACATGTAGTTGGTGGTGTTGGTAGCATTGGAGCTTGCGGGGACATTGGAGCCCTGCTGTTGGCTATACCCGTTAATCCGGATGGGTAGGAGGCAGAGGAACACACGCTTGAAGCCGTATCGAAACCTGTATGATGAAGAGAAAACAAGAATGCATTTCTTCCTAATTCTTTTGAAAATACAGGCTTTTAAAGCCCATCTGTATTAATTTGTCCAGGAGGGATTAGACCACCAAGGGTGGTCACTGACAGGTGGCTATCTCATCAACTCAGCTCTCAATTAACATAACAAAGAGAATCACGGGGGACCAACGGGCTCCGCTTATGCATTATTTTCTATATAGAGGGAGAAAGTAACTACATGTACATGTATCGCTGTGGGGCTTTAAACCAATCTTTCAAAAGTTGGAGGTATTTTCTTACGAAAAATTGCTTAGGGGATGATTGTGCTAACATGTAATTAATCGTTCTAGGTGGTAATTCCCCAGTTGGTATGTTACCAGGAAATTCGACTCACACACATAGAACAAATATTTTGAATTTCCCTACGTCCTAAAATACAACGACTATTCATTAAAAATATTACCACCTACAGCGCTGGAAGGGCTAACAAATACATTTGTTTACCGAACAAAATATGCCTTCAAAAATTACTCTTTATGCTTGTAAACTATCGTTGCAAAACAAAACCATAATCTAAGTAAAGGGTATTGTGATATTCGGATCATCCCTCGGAGAAAATAATGTTCCATAGTTCGAACAATACTCCCACGTGGAATTAATATATTACTTTTTCATCTAGCAGAATTATGAAAACAGGCTACATGACGGATAGAGAGACATAATTGATGTTAATATAATACACTGACAGACAAATACAAATTGTTAAACACTGCCTCTAAACAGCGAGGGGGTCAAACATTATGGTGCAATACAAAATCGTGATTGATTTATTTTTGTTACATCCAATGTAAAATTGAATTTGCGGATGCTGGCCTGATTCGGCTATGATTTGGGAAAGCACGGATACGACCGTCTTGTTTAGAATCGCCGACCGAGACTTCTTGACGCCCGCGAGTGATATACTAGACGAGTTGATGAATATAATGAAGTTAGCTTTTCTTTTTGTTTTCTTTGTTTGGAGGTGAAAAAAGTCACACATTTGCAGATGGACATCGGGTGATTTTTAGGAAAGTTGGAAAACACAAAGAAGTGTTAGATTTCTGCGATAAACGGTTGGACGCTGAAGATAATCGAGAAGGATGTGACTCTATGGAATTAAAAGAATATCAGGGAAGGGTAGCTGATCTTTGATGTGGGGGTGGAAATAGAGAGAAAAGAGAGAAGAAAGAAAGAAAAAGAGAGGAAGAGAGGGGAGAGAAACGTGCAGAGAGGGAGGGGAAGAGAAAAGGGAGGAAGATATATATATATATAGAGAGAGAGAGAGAGAGAGAGGGAGAGAGAGAGAGAGAGAGAGAGAGGAGATGGGCGAGAGACAGAATGGGGGAGCGAGGGTTAAGTTTGGGAGAGAGAGGGGCCCTGGAAGAATGGGGGTGGAATAGGAAATAGAGAGATGCGATGGCAATGATATATATCAAATATATTATGGAACAAATGACAATACACAGTAAGCAACAAATATTGATTTCATTAATTTGAAATCGTGTGAATACGTTTCATGTAAACGATCCATATATATATTCACACCTCAGAATGTTTTTGTTTCGTACGCTTAAAGGCATCGTTTAAAAATGCTTCCAGTTTTTCAAATCTGAGATGCATGGCCCTACGTGTTATCAGTGTCTGTGATATGATGTAATATTGAAGCTCTAACAAAAATTGCGCTTCAAAATGATTGTTTCGGTGAAAATGTCACTTTTCATTTGTTATTTGTCTAGTAAGAATTTAGACGATTTTGATTCTGGTTTTGTTGTAGAAACACTTCAATTTAGAAAGTGGGTAAATGAAACAGATGTTAGTTTGTATCAATTTTACATTGATAGATAATACAGTGAGAATATTTGGACTGAAGAGGTCATGATTTTATTTCCTTGATTGTAGTCTAAATATATAAGAACAGGTTATTAAACAGGCATTACTCAAGATGAGATTAGAATGGATATTTAATCTTTATTGCAAATATTCATTTGACATTTAAAGTGAATGATGAGAAGTACATTTACATGAGGGCTAGGTTTGTGCACAATTGGCATATACAAAAAGAGGATTTTGATGCAAAGTTGCAAACTAAGGATAGACTATACCTGTTTCACAAAGTCATTATTTAATGGTTTGATAGAACGATGTATTGGTGATTAGCAATCGCAAGACAACGATGCTAAGGATTTCTTCATCTTTTATTTTTCATACAGATTGAATAAACACTCGATTTATCGAGGACTATCCGATTCAACAGGACAAACTCGATTGAGCATTCCTTCTTTCCGTGATCCAATGATCATGAGGTGCCTCAAAAAGTAAAAGTCTTTGAGTGACCGCTTTTACCATACTCATATACCCCAGTAGACTGTAGTGTTATAAAAACCGTCGGGAAAACGGTTTTTGAAATTTTGAATTCAAACCATAAATATTTTGATAATCAGACAGGCGGTCGATTTGTAACAGTCATGGTATTCCTGCTGACCTAAAGGTTTATAATTATGATTGCAGCATGAGCTAAATCCATGATTTTGTTTAGAATCTGAGACAAAGATACCCAATCCCTTCAATGGAAATGATCAGAGCATACACGAACCGCACATCACATTCAAATAGTATTCTGTGATAATGCCCCATTATCTTTATTCGTTGTTTTATCTAGCTTCGTGTTTACGTAGAGGCGTAATAGGTATTCTCAATCTTTCTACCACTCGATTACCATGACAACGAAAGTTTATCTCTCATCCCGCTTCTTAAACATCCTTCCCCCTGTCAAATCCATCACCTTGTTTTATTTTCTGCATGTCCCCAGTTTTTGGTTTCAATATCCACGTTTCCTCGTTCTTCAAACGGATTTCATGCATGTATCTGCGCTGGTCTACATTTTGCAATCAACCCCTCTCCCTCCTCCATCTCTCTCCTTACTAGTTCCTCAAACGACAATTTCCGTTTCACGATCTCGATTACATCTTAACGGTTTAACAACACGCCACCGTTTCATAAACGTGGCCTGAGAATGCATTTCCGGTATGTTTGTTTCTCCAATTTCGACTTTCTTCTTTAACCAGATGCCTTATTTTCATAACAAATAAAAAGGAAAACGTGTCCGTCTTTCGTATTTCTTTGCTAGATACATCTTCCTATTAAATGCCCTGGGGGTATCAGGGAATTATGGAAATCATTTGTCACGTGCACGGGTAATGGGAAACCAGCAACTCTTCAACCAGATTTGTCGTCTACTATTTTTAATGTTTTATCGTACGACATGAGTAATTTGCACTGTCATGCTTTTAAGCACCCCCCTTTTTTTGGGGGGGGGGGGCCAACATAAATAAGGGGGAGGGTGTACTGAGATGGATCATCATTCTCATATGTTACTGGACGTAAAAGCCCTTAAAAACAAATACAAACTATTTGAAAACCATTTTGTTAATTCAGCCATTATAGGAAAGCGTGTACAAGATAGGTGGAGAGTCTATACAAAGCACTCTTACACATGAACTAATCCACAGCTGAACTCCGTTTCGTTTTTTATAGATAAAATATAATGCGATATTCAAAATCTAACCATATTATCCATATAACCAGTAACGATAAACACAGTGGCTAACCTCAGTTAACAAAACAGTACGTGTAAAAAAGTGTACCCAACTTTGGTAACCAATATAACTTTGAAATCTATTTTATGATGAAGAGTACTTTTTTTTGTCCAATGATACCCTATTCATAATATTTCTGCCACGGGTGACTGAGCACAAGGGATTTTAAAAGTGTTGTCAAAATCGCCACGTACCAAGTTTGGGCCTTTAAAGTTGGTGTACTTCGATAACCCATTTATGTGCCCAATGCATGCCAGTCACTTTCTTTTCTTAAAGCCCATCTGTACTAGTTTGACTAGGAGGGATTAGACCACCCAGAAAGGTCACTGACAGGTGGCTATCTCATCAACTCAGCTCTTAATTAACATAAGCAAAAGAGGATCGATTAGGCATTGTCTTCTATAGAGGGAGCAAGTAACTACAAGTAGTACAGTGGGCCTTTAATTATCATTCTACAAGTTCCATTAAGTTTACACACATTCTTAAATGACCACAAGATTAACGTTTCCCTATTGCTTTACAACATTTTCTTTCAAAATATAACTACTTGACTGGAAGTCAATGTTTTCTTTAATGTTGAAATACTTTTACAGAGAATTTCAATCATGTAGAAAAGTAATTCAATTGTATGGTATTAACAAAATGTATCGAATGATGTTTTTTTACGAAGAACATGGACTGTATATAAATCAAAATGCTTATTTCAATTCCATTGAATCCTTTAATAAGATGGGGGAAACATAATGCATTAAACAAACAGCCTTTTGATTTTTTTTTTTTTTTTTTTTATTTTTTTTTATTATTATTATTATTTTTTTTTTTCGGGGGGGGGGGGATAAAGTACGCATATTAATTGTTTGCATTTTAATTGTTTTGAAGTATAACTACATTTTTAAGTCATGCGGTTGCGGACTTGTTCCTTTAATTTATGAAAACTGTCGAACGTAACATAAATAAGAAGTTGTCTGGGTAAATAAATATCGTTTATATTTCTATTATTCCACCTTCTTTCTACCTTTCAGTCGCGTCACATGTGGGGGATCGGTTTCCAACTGCCCTTAACACGAGTGGAGTTTTTCGAGTTTCAGGTTGCATGTGCTTTTCATGGCTAGCCTGAGGGGGCGGGCTTTATTTCCACAGTGCTTCCTTTCAATCTTTGTTGCATGTTCTTTTCCTCACGCAACTCTCTGTCCCCGATCCATCTTTAAGTTTCCATCTCTTCTGCTCTACATTGCCGAGAGGAAAGAAGTGTCATAATTATGTAGATATCAAAATTTAGTTTGAAATAATTTCAAAAAAGGAACAATCTGAAACACCAAACATTTTACGTTAAGTAATTTTTTCTTCCGAGTGCTGTCTATCTTCTTTATGAAAAAGTCCAATGAATTTTGAAACGCTTCGATTTGTTTTCTTTCTTTAAAATAACAAATCAAAGTTGAATTTGAGCAATCTGCCACTTGAGTGCTTTCGCAACTGAACCGCACATCTCAAAGGCCCACATAACATTGCGTATGCTACTCTATACGTTCTCCCATCGCCTGTCTTAAAGCTATCATCGAGATACACATCTTAAAAGGGATTACAGCATGGGAAGCACATTTGAAGTATCGTGTTGGTTTTGTATTACCGCTGCGTTGGCGCCACATCGTCTATTGCGCTTCTCCTGCCATTGTGCAACACATGCACTTGCGTGCGAAGCCTTTATTATGACAACATGGACGGGGGTAAAGGGATCGACGTGGGGGGCGGATAAAACTACCATAATATTAAATTAATCCATGAAATTATGCAATCATAACCTTATCTTAATGTCCTTACTTTTTAAATTAAATTACCAAGTGTTCATTATTTTGTTTCATGCAAGCAAATTTCGTTTGTTTATTTAATATACACTGTGACTTTTTCTTGTATCAACTCATTCCATCACCTTAATTTAAACAAAAATCTATCTAGTCATCGTCAATTATCAATTTACTTAACATACACAGATATATAAGCCTCCATGATGTCATTAATTCACTCGTGCTTACATTTTTTTTAGTTTACACCGTCAGTCTTGGAGAGTATTCCTTTAATGTATTTATAAGTATTTATATTAATATCTCATTCATTGTTTTTCTCGTTTACCGATATTTTTTTCATTCAGCAAACATTGTCATGCAGTTTTTCGCTGTCTCCTATTATTATTTATTAATCTAATCCTATTTCAATTCATTCATCCACACACAACTCCAATTGAAATTGTAAAGTAATCGCATTTCGTAAACAGTAGTTATAATGTCGTAAGCAAATGACTCTTCTCCGTATAAAGTATGATTTTCCAAAACCTCCGTGTCTGTCTCACCCCCTTTCGTTCTTACTCCATCTTTTTTCGGGGGGGGGGGGTGTTCTTTCTTGATTTCTTTCTCCTCCCCTCTCTTTCTCTCCTTTTCCCTCACACTGTCTCTCTCTTTCGTTCTCCTTTCACTCTCTCTCTCTCTCTCTCTCTCTTTCTATCTCTCTCTCTCTCCTCTCTCTCTCTCTCTCTCTCTCTCTCCCTCTCTCTCTCCCTCCCTATGTCACACACCCACACGACTAAATGAAGAGTATTTACAAACAGCCATTACTGATTTTCAAGCATACTACTCAAACGTTCTAATAATGATCAAGTGGTCTTGACTCCCTGCCCCGAAGACCGGCCATCGATCAGTTGATAGGGGGCAGTCATACTCCTCCAAAAAGCATTCATTCTGAAGCTCAGTGTCAATTCTCTCACTCAACCTATTAGATGTGTGTTGAGTAGCGTATTCAGCAGAGCTAGGGTGGGGCCGGTGTTTAGTCTTTCACCACCCCCTTCCCTGTTCAATTGCCCTGGACAAAAATAAAATCGATGAGCTGCCCGAGTACCGTCTTCATTTTCTTCTATTTTTATTTACGCAAGAGCGTCAATGGAACACGTATCACTGGTGCTTTTTGTATGTTGCAATGTGGAAAGGCAAAAGTAATAATTGGGTACTTAATTATTGTCAAACCAATTTTTTAGGGTACTGTATGTAACATATGACAAATCTTTGTAGGAATAAAGACCCCCTATTAAATAAAAATGCATGCGGAGATGGAACGGACCCAAAGGGGTACGCCCCCACCTGAGTGAAGTCAGCAATTACTTAATACTTATGTTTGTAGCTCGTCGAAGACATGACCCATTTTCCATTTATATATTTGAAAAAAAAGAAAAAAGGTCTTATTTTACTACTCAGATGGTTGGAATAGGTACCATTTATTTTGCTTGATCATTATGCTTCACAGTGGTTCGGTAGATAATAGTGCCCCCGACTCCGCCTCTGCCCCGCCCCCAAATCTGCCTTCGATTTTGTTAATGCACGGTTAAAATTTGTAGGTCAGCTGTCTCGACCAAGTCGGTTAAGTATTGACCATAATTGATCGTCACCACTTGTTATCAAAGCAGCTGCCAACTAGGAGATTTTGTTTGTAGGGGGAGGGGTGCATTTTCCTGGTTATTCAGGTACAAGCATTGAACTTCAAAGTATTAACTGATCTTGTCATCTTATGACGCATTATCAATGTCGTATGACGACCGCAAAGACTGTCGAGAATTAACTGAATAAAATGTTTAATACCCTTTTGTTCATCAAGTTCGGAGTAGGTAATATATTACTGTACTGCACTGTTTGTCGAAAGTTGTTGTAATGGCGGTTAAAGGGAGTGTAGCATGACGAGACTACGTGTCTTTCCCATGACCTGACTCGGGACCAATCGGGTATACGCAAAACCGAAGCGCGAGGAGAAATTAAGTTGCTGAATATCGCTCGTTAATCAAGTCCTTTCGTTTACGTGCAGTTATCCAAAAGAAGACGTAAATGGCGTTAACCAGTATTTGCCAAGCTACAATCCCTTTCATTCAGATTTAACAATTTTTATCAGAAGAACATTTTTTCTTTAAAACCACCAAACGAATTTATTAAACCTACAGTCAATGAACCAAGCAAATATCTACGAGAAGAAAAAAAAGAGATACACGATCACAAAAAACAGCAAAGGACTGGCAGTCGCAATTCACTTTGTTTCCAAGTGCTTTAAAACCCTTGTACAGATGCATTTCATCGTCTGCCAGTCACCAAAGGCAAAGCCCGAGTTGACAGTACTGAATTGCGATGCATCAAAAGCGACATCCCTCTTCGGTTAAACCCATCAAATCTATACCTTCCAGTGCTATCAAATGGTAGGGATCAAATTAAACCCATCAATTCTATACCTTTCAGTGTCATCAAATGGTAGGAATCAAATTGTAGGAATCAATAACCTCTCCTCTCTCTCTCTCTCTCTCTCTCTCTCTCTCTCTCTCTCTCTCTCTCTCTCTCTCGAGTCGTTAGGGGAAAGTGAATCGAAAAGGAGGGATCACAGAAATCATTTGTATACTGTGACGAGTGGTTACTTTTTTATTTAGAGACTGAATATATCAAAATGAATATCATGAAAGTGATTTGATTAAGGCCAACCGGAATGCATCGTGTCGCCTGATTATTCCATGTATAGTCGATACTATTATCATTATTTGTATTAGTAGTATTAGTATTATAATCACTATTATTATCATTACAAATATTATCGTTTATTATAATTATTATCATTATTATTGTTATCATTATTTATATTGATACTATAATTATCATTGCTCTATCAGTATAGCGTTAGGGATATTAGAATTTTAATCTATGCCAGACGGAAAAAAATGAATTGAATGTAAGTCTGAATGTATAAATAGAGGATTACAATTATCTTATCCATCACATACTTTCAAACAAAAATCCCTATACAAGATTTTCAACAAACCATCATGATTGTAGTGCATGATTCAAGCGATATCAACAAAATTGTTTTGTTGTATGTATAATCTGTTGATTGCATATTAATTGAATCATCTTTGTTACGATATCAGCAAATACGTTTGAGTACGTCATGTATTTGAACAATTATCTATTTTCCCTTATGTAGGACCCGAGCGCAAACCCACGAAAACGTATAATTGACAATGGGAAGGAGAAAGAATATGATCCTGGTAATTCCCTACGTTCATACGTCTATTGCTCTCTTTTCTTTATTCAGCACGCCAGAATATTACTTAGCTCGCAAATCCACGTAATATATCATTCATCTTAGAGCTATACAGATCATCAAAAGTTAAACATATTTTTTCACCCTAGAGTTTAGTTAGAAAACTCATTTAGAACAGTGTTGTTTAATCAGGTAAGCTTAACTTTCTCTCTTCTTCTAAAAAGAAATATAGGCGTTTTAACCTACAACGATTATTCCTGGAAACATCATGTGTTATCCTTTCCTCGAAAATAAGACCAGACCATCGGTCTTATGTGTCTGGCGGTCTTCCGCTCTCTTTGTTGGACAAATTGATCGCTGCGTTTCCAATTATGCTTTCTTTATTAGGTACATCTTCAAATATAACTAAAAACGTTTTTGAAAGACACCTCGAGAGGGTGCACTTCAATGATTTCTTTCATTGATGGACATTGTAATTATAAAGTTAATTATGCTGACACACCGATTGATTGTCTAAACAAGCCTCCATGTTTGGAACTGAGAGGCGACTTCCTATTTTTCGTGATCTCCAATTGTGTGGAATCAATCAGCGAAACTGTGGATAAAAATGAAACTCGTGTTCTCGGGGCACTTGACAGTAGATTACCCCTTTTGTTCTCAGGTCTCTTGTAAAAAAGGGGAAAATATATTTCAAAAGGGCTTTAGAGAGCCGACCTCCATCAGTATCGTCCTCCACATCATCATCGTCGTCAACATAATCATCATCAACTTTGAACATTTTTAAAGTTAAGAAACTTTTTGCAATCTGAAAAGAAGATGAAATTCAGATGTTGTCGTTTTCTTTTTCCATTTGAGGTAAATTTGACAGATTATGGTAATTGATCAGGATGATGTTTGCAAATACCGGTTCCATGTGTAATTGGTATGTTACTCAAAATTGACGTATAATGTGATACTTTCTTATTTTTTTGCTCAATAAAAAACCTATCCCTCCTTCCCAAACGAAAGTAGGGCGGTTTTTGTCCCATTGTCACAACGAATATCTGTTTCTCGTGAATATTGCCTGAACAATGTTGGTTTCAAGTGCTGTACCATTGGGATATAAAGCTGTATTGATTATGCAAGAATGATTTTCTGGTTATATTACCTCTAGATTATTCTGATAACTCTCACATTGCTAATTCATTCAGTTATCCATATTTTCTTTTAAAAACACCAACACACTTTAGCAATAGTATTATCTGAAATCATGTTTGCTGTATAGAATATACACAGTCCTGAATATACAACTGTAAATGCACAGGACTTGAATGTACTTTTCGTAGTGTCGATACAAATGTTGTGCGTTTGTCCCTTGTCTACAACATGCAGTAAGAAAGTGATATTAACGCTATAGTCGAAATTACTACACGTTCATGGGACTGCATGTATTTCTCTAGACTATCTTAACCGCGACCCTGTTAATGAAGACAAAAAAAAAACATTCGCAAATTGTGAATATAGTCCCCACACGTGGTGTCTATAAACCCCGGTCGCCAGTAATCGTATAAAGCGCCATTTCGGACGATAATGGATAATTCCTATTCTTCCTGACTATTATAATACGCGAGACTACCAATCCAGTTTAAGCTTTAGTCCTTACCCTGTCAAATAAGTAAAAAGATGTTCCCAAATTGTAGCTATTTGATTACGTGCTGAGGGTACCTTTGACAATCATGTGCGATCGTTTGTTTTGTCTGATCGATTTCTTGTCGCGAATGGGAACGATGGGTGTTTTGTGGAAATAACACTCCTCCTAATCCCAGCTTTCCTCCAACCAGGGCAATAGTACGTCCATGTCTACAACAGGCTGGTGTATGGGGACAATGAAATAATACATTCACACACTTGGTCGTAAAGGTCGTAGCAAGGCTACGAAAGACTAAACTCTAGAATGATATTAGGTAAGCGCGATAGAAGCAGGGAGGGAACGAGAAACAGAGAGAGAGAGAGAGAGAAAGAGAGAGAGAGAAAAAAAGAGGCAGACATTCAGGCAGACAAACATATATACATACACACATACATAAACACACTCACATACGAATATAGAGATAGAGAGACGAAAGGGGAGGAAGATGTAAAAATAGATGATATCGGATAGACAGTAGTGTGAAAATGTTCCATTTGGTTCACCCTCGTATATCATGTATAGCAACATTACTTGTCTATGTTATACTGATACGTCCTCTACTACCATGACTATTACTACTACTACTACTACTACTACTACTACTACTACTACTACTACTACTACTACTACTACTACTACTACTACTAATACTACATCTACTACTACTACTTCTACTACTACTACTACTACTACTATACGACTAATATCAGAACGTCAATTATGATAATGAGTCAACAAAGAAAGATAGGGAATGGCGAGCGCTAAGTTTAACAAAGAAGAACTCCTTGAAATGCTATTTTTATATGTCTTTTATAACCATAACCAATGAAATAAATGGAGGCAAAGAAACGAAATGGAGGAATTTCATCCATACAATGACCGCACGACAGGGGTTCTTGCGTTGCTGTTGAAGCGAACAAAACCACTTCCAAAATCAGCGAGAGTTTGACGCCTCGCTTTACCATAGTAACGTGATTCCCGTCAAAAGCGCGCCACAATGAATTTAATTCCAAATGGTGTAGATGGCGTCAGAAATTTGCCAATATACATTCTTTCTCTTTCTCTCTCTCTCTCTCTCTCTCTTTCTCACAATGGAAGTCCAACATTACGTAAAATGTCTAGAGTAGATGTGGACTCATTATAAGAATATTCGCTGCTTAAACGCCGGCATTGCGCAACGTCTTTCCATTTCTTTGATCAAAACCAAATAATTTCGGTTGAGTTTTATTTTTCACTGATTCTCCGATAGAGCGCATTGCTCTCTTGTTTAAATATCCTTGGAATAATGAAAATTTCAGCAGTAGTTAATTGTGTTAAAGAAAAACTTCATACTGAGAACATGAATAGTCAACCTACTTGTTTTCACACCGGGTCCATCGTATTTACGGGCTTGATAATATTCAGGAAACAAACTATTGAATTAAGTTTCTTCCTTAGATTGGAGGCTATTATACGTGTTTTGATTTAATGCTGATAAATACAACCATGCTTTAAAATGCATCAGCATCTTCCATTTGATAACTTTTCTTTGGACACTTTGAGTAAGCTAGTAAGACCTATTTTGTATAGATGGATAGTTGCTACTTTTAAAAGACAATGCAAGATTTCGTACAAAGGCCTTAAGCACCTGACATCAAATGATTTAGTAAAAACAAAATAGGCCAGACATGTTTTAAATGTTCTTTCTATAAATAAGTCTTTCTTCTTCTTGCCTTACTTGATTTCTTTCTGGTTTACACTATCACTTTCGCAACATCAACTCAAGGGCAATTTGAAGACCCTATCGTATTGTACATCCCATATGGTAATCACATTAGGATAACGTAATACGTCATTGTAATTTGTGTACATTTCAAACGGTGATGGACATGATGGAAAGAACTTCTGAAATTGACGTAAAGGGAGTGTATAGCCTGACGCGACTACGTGTCTTTCCCGTAGCCTGACTCGGGCTAATCTGTTATAATACGACTACGGACGACGCGACCACAGCAATCACGTGCGTGCAACACACGCGAAACCGAAGCGTGATGAGAACTTCGGTCTCTTTCGCGAACGCTGACCATGTAGAGATTGAGTCGCTGACTACCGTTAATCAAGTCCATTTGTTTATAGCTACACTCCTTTTAGGTTGATTATTCGAAAGTAGTTGAGATTAAATTATTTTTAGTTAGCTTTCTTCATAAGATGTGAACAAAGTATATACTAATTTATATCATTCTACTAAGTATAACATTCCGCAAGAATCTAGATATTGCATCGTTAAACAGTGAATTATTTGGACTTTCTTCTTTTTTAAATGAGTTTTTACTTATTTCCCACATCGACCGTTTTACGTCAACCTCTTCTCGGGAAAACGTTTTATCGGACACCCCATCCATCAGCTTAATGGAATAAGAACGATTTATAAAATACAGTGTGCCATAAACGCATCAGGTGTTTTCGACCCGCACAGCTCTGCGGTGGTAATATGAGCCGGCAGCCCCCGTGTACAAACATATCGATGATTAGTCATTAGTGATAAAACAAGGCCAAGGCGCTTGCCGAAAGTAGGTCGTCATTCAAGAATACATCGTTTGCTCTGGGGTGACATATAAAAATCTCCGATTCCTTAAAAACAAATAGCTTAGTATCTCGAAAAACGGTTAGGAAGACCTTCACAATTAAGTTAGAGAAATATAGAGAAACGAATCAGTTCACAGCGTTGAGTGTAAAACAATTTAGTTGGGATTATCGTAAAATATGTATACTCATTGACTTCGCTCTAGTACGGAGCTCACAATTAGTTATTCTCTCAAATATGTCATATGCCATGATTGAAGTTAAGGAAAATATATTATAAAAGTCTTTATTCCGTTCGAAATTGTCTCGATGTCTGTATGTCTAAAAACAAAAATCATTTGTAAAGATTTGTAAGTTGTAAAGGGCAGCTGAAATGTGATTAGCATGACTGTGACAAACGGCTCATACATACTTTATGACATGACGTTTGAAACACGCATCATTTATTTGTGTATGGATTTCTTTTTAAAATGACTGATTACGCCTTGTACCTTCAGGTTATTTTTCCTTATATACATTGTTGCACAGAAAATGGTAATTCGACGGAATAAAAAGAGAGACACAAAGAAAACGCGTTTGCAAGTAGAAGGTTACAATCATTTACGGGGAAGAAATTATGAATCCGGTTTCAAAATGTTTCGGATTTGGAAGTGAGGGGTGCAATAACGATCTATACCGTCTAATTCGTCTTGTGCAAAACATGTTTCTACTTAAGCAAGAAGGTTTATTTTTGCAACAAACCAGATTAAATGCCGGCGTGACAAAGGCCAGCAATACATCAACGATTCTAAGACATTGCTAAGATTGCATGTCTCCCGAATAATACTGCAACACGAGCTTCAATCTCAGAACTCGTTCCGAATAATCACGAATTACTTCAAAATATCTGGAAAAAATGGAAAACAAGAAAAAGGAAAATACGAAGACGAAATATAAGAAAGTATGCAGATATATAAATATAAATACATTTAAGAAGGAGCAAATCCAGTTGTGGTCAAAGGAAAAGATGATAGACGTGAGAAAAAACAACTTTAAGATATAATACGATTATGACTTGTGGTAGGAAATATAAAAATATTGTAAAAAACAAACCAAAGAAAATTAACGTGAAGAAGATGTCGAAGAAGATGATGAAAACAAATACATAGAAATCATAAGGATGGAGTAGAACAAGCAGAAAAAAAGAATATAAGAAAAAGAAGAAGGTATAAACATAAATGATATTAAAGTAGAAGGGAAAAAAGAAGAAGATTAATACCAAGGACACGGTAATGTTAGCAGACAAGAGGAAGGGGAATACGACATATAAACTGATATAGCGAAATAAACATGAAAAGAGAAGTCCGAAAGATAATGATCAAAAACAATTACGCCATTGCTAAAACGCATGGATTTTCATTGGCAGCTTACGAACAAAACGTCTATTCTAAAGCGATCGAGACAGATTTCTATTAACTAGCGACATGCACTGACTGGGGACTCGTCAAAATGCGGCGCGAAACATGTCAACAATAAATTCGTTTTCCGTGGTTGGAAATTCAATAAAAAAATCATTCAATTAGAGCTTACAGCACAGATAAGTAAATAGTGGTTCGGTGTACGTCTATGTCTGCGTGTACTTTTTACGAGGCATTGCCCGCCGTCTGTATTAATGTGTACTGGACATTCAAGATCTGCTGCCTGAGTAATATAAACTGCTCGACACTTATCCATTACGTGCATGTCAGTTTAATAGAGTATCCAATACAATAGTTTGATTTCCCTATAGGCAAACTAAACAAAAATCATGCTCATAAATTGGGTTTCGTTGCACAATATGCTGCACCGATTTTAATTTACTTCCGAAAGACGCTACATCTTAAGTCTTTTACTAGGAACTGGCGATTCCAAGAGCAGCAGGAGACACGTAAAATAATCACCTTGTGACCTTCACGCTCCTAGAAAAAAAAAATGATTTGCCTCACTGCGTGCTTTGTTCTTATGTAGAATACATATTTCTGTTCCAAAACATGCTACATCTACATGCTTTTAAAAGTAAGATAATAAAGCAATTGCAACGATTGCGGTATCTTGATTTTTAAGAGTGCTATGTTATTAGACTAAGATGAGGGTGATACTAATACAAATATCCACACGTCCATCCAACTGGATAGTCAAGTCATCTACGAGGTTGTTGTTGTATAAAGAATAAATTTGACTCAAAACCAACGATGAACACATCCAAAATATTGTACTGGAAAAAAAAAGTTAAAGTAGTCACCCGAAGAATCAAACGATGCAAAATTCATATCATTGCAAGGAGGATGCCTTACTGATCAAATATAACAAGTTCCCTCTTGAAAATATGTTTGAAGCCCGCAGTAATCATCTCTCAAAAATGCTATTTTTGAGATCCAGATTTTCTGCCTTCAGTGGTCCTCCGTAGAGCGTCAAGATTCATGACGTACATGCAAGACACAGCTAGCCACAAAATTGCATTTTACGCCTTTCCATGATATCAATATGAATTTTCCAGCAAATTATTCGTGTTTTTCAAGAGAAAAGCTTTCCATTCATATATGATTTGTCCATAATTATCAGTTGTCGTGAATTTTCTTCGGGTGACTACTTGAACTAAGACTTTTATAGAAGTAGCATGTTTTGGAAACAAAATCTTCTATGCCGAGTGACACCAGCTTACCTGTCGTTTAGCCAGCAGTAAATGAATGGGTTGTACATGGCGCTACTCATGGCTATGAGCCAGATTGTGATGTAGATGTGGCGGACTCCCTTAACAGTCAACGCGTCAAAGTTTAGGTACGTCATGAAGTGGTAGGCGTGAAGTGGTAGCCAACATATGGCGAAGACCGCCACCACTATGACTATCATCTTCACGATCTGTGCAGGGGAGAAAGGAAAAGAGGTGCGATAATGACAACAATGGTATAGAGAGTAAGAATCATTCTGTAACTATTTACGAAATTATCTTCTTCTCTGATTTCTTCATTCGCTGCAGATTGCAACCCGAGGCCGCCACATTGTTTGTGGCACTACGTCCGGTCCTCTTTTGTTCTATTAGTCGACCACATTGGAGGATATGTGGAAGGGGGCGTGAATCAAAAAGTAAAATCAAATTTCTATAAGACGTGTGTGTGTATGTTTTTTGCTTTAGCGAGTGAATGGTGTACAATTATCACACCACCAAATGTTACACATTGGTAAATGTTTGGAGAGGTAAATGTTTGGAGAGGTAACTCCATTAGAAGAAGGGTAAAGGCGAACAGCTGGTGGGTTTGGTGAAACACAAATTATAAAGGCGTCAGGCTATTGACTTGAAGTCCAGAGAGAGAGAGAGAGAGAGAGAGAGGGAAGGGATAGTGTGAGAGTTAACAAAAGAAGAAGTGAGAGAGAGAGAGAGAGAGGGATGAAGAGATAAACAACATAAACATGATAAATACTATTTATCTTATTATGAAGAGAAAAATAAAAGAGGAAGAACGGCTAAGAGGAGAGACATGAAGCAAAGGGAGGGGTAACATGGTGAACGACAGATAGAGAGTGTGTGAGGTAGAAGTATACGACTCCTCGTCAACATTTTAAAGTGTACTTCACATTTTCTGTAGTATGTGGTTTTATGTGCTATTTCCCCTTTTTGGGGGTGCTGAAAACGAATCTACCTGTTGTCAATTTTATTAATGACGTCTTCGGCCGTTGTCATGGAAACAAATATTTGTTTTATCTATACATCTCCTTTAGAAAGTGTAATTGGTACCCAGAACACTCGCAGCGTGTTCTGTGCAGACGATACACATCTATACATCGCATTTAAGATAAATAGTGACGTAGATGTCACTACAGAAATATCAAATTGCCAGCGATCGGTCAAAGATTGGTCTCAAGTAAATGGTTTGAAACTCAATAGTACCAAAACTTAATTTCGTCATGTTTCTTCATACTACAAAACTACAAATTTAGTAACCCAATAATGAAACTGAATTTAGATCGCACTCTCGTTCATAAATAGAAACATATGACATGTTCAGAAAGTAATTTTAAATCATATAATTTTAGCACTTTGTAAGATCTCACATTTATGAACCCAGCGTAAAATTTACAGTCCTTCTATATAATTATTATTATTTCTTTAAAAGCATATTTATTTCACATCAAACAACGAAATTATATTTTTACTATTTTCAGCTACCCCTTTGAATTTGATAAAACTTTCAGTCTTACTAGGTCATTGTTATATGCTCGAATAAGTCAGTTGCAATGGTAGCGCCTGTAATTTTTAAAGGTAACTTTTTTCTAACGAAAAAAATGTAAACAACATATAGAACTGTTTAAGTATATCCATTTTAAAACTTGAGCATGAAATGGATATATTTCGATAATTATGTATGTTTTAAGTTTTTATCGTCAGAAATTATAGGTGCAATACCATGGCAACTGCACTATTCAAGCATAATTATGAACTGGGTAAATTGTTTATTTTTTAAATAAAGATTAGATGGGTACATGGAAATATATTCACTTAAATTATATTTGTTGGTTGTTTGATGATAAAGATTTGTTTTTAAAGGAATATAATTCGTTACCTTGCCAACGGCCAAAGACGTCATTTATAAAAATGGCAAAATATAGATTTGTATTCAGCACCCCTAGAATAACGTCAAAAACACATAAAGCACGATTATAGAATACATTAAGTACACTTTCAACTTAATACCCTGTACTATAGAGGCAGACAAAACGAAACACAGATAGACTGACATAATTATAGAGATACATGCGATACAAAACAGGAATGAAGAGTATGGGAGAAAGAACAAAAAAGTATGATCATGCTGATAGCATAATCCATCTATAGACTCTTTAAAGAAAATTGAATCGTCTGCTGGCTAAATCTTTTTTTTTAATCTTCTTTTTTAGGAACAACATTTTTCTATGCCGCTTATCTTCGTGTCCTAGGCGTTACGAATACCCCCGAAGCTATACTTGTTAAAAACAGAATAACTCCTAAGGTCTACGAATACTCAAATATTTTGCAAAAGGTACTTTCTGACCACTCGTCACTTTCACCGGTCAATTGATTCCCTTGCACTGACAAACTAGGACATCATCTGAACCAAAGCCCCTGACTGCTACCTGACCATAAAGGATATCATCCACCGTTCCAAACCAAGTCGGATGTGGTTTTGGAATACATTAATAAATGAATAAGATAATCATTTTCCATGGGATTAAAAAGAAAGTTTAGCAATTCATCATATCGATTTCCCGTCCCCTGGGAGTGGATATGATGAGGCTCATTACGACCACTCCTAAATGCAATTATTTATTTATCCCAATCTTCCTTTAATGATGACGTATTTCGTGGTGGGGTAAGTACCTGGATTGGTGAAACCTAATGCGGTTAATCATGTTTCGACCCGCACTTATCTCGTATCGAATACGTATTGTTGTTTTCTTATTTCCTTGTCTATTTGTTGTGTTTTACGAGGCAGAGATTCTACGATGCTTTAACGCGCTTCTGCAAGATGTTCGAATAAACTTTATTTTTGTTGAGATTGCATTACACAAAGAAGATAAACGGATGGCAAAGGACGGGAGGGGGGGGGGGTGGACGGCAACCTACTCTTTCTCTTATCCATCTTGTAACTAGACTCTGTTCAAAAGTAGGGCTTCGGGATTGGATTTAGCCAATTTTGCATCCCCTATCGAAACGAAAATCCTATCGGTCTGCCTATCTATCATTCTGGGAAAGCCTCTGATTGAAATATATAAAAGCACATTCTTTAATCAAACAGTTCTGAAAATGGCAGAAATGGGCAAGACATCTAGGGAGTTTGGGACTTAATTGTGAACACAGTAATAAAGAAAGCCCTTTTGTCCCCTCAAAACCTCTTGAAGCAATGACAATTTTCACTGATCGCATGTATGAATTCCGAAATAATCTCAGCTTTTAGTATACGCTTCCATGATTCGCTTATCATTTAAATGTCAATACGTCCAATGAAAGAAATATTGCTTTTGAAATATAAATAAATGTATTGAAATAGATTCATGCCTACAGGGAGAAATCAATCTACTTTCCAATGTTTGTCGCTGGCAACTCAGTAGTGTAAAATTGTAGTGAAACATACATCAAATGACAAATTTTAATATCTTTGCGGCAATTTGGTTTTGTCGCCAGAAGTAACAGCAACTTGTCTATTAATGTGGATGGATATGTGGGCATTGGTATTGTAATTATTTTCACTCACATTTTAGTAATTATTTTCAGGATCTGCATAACTTTCCCTAAGGGAAGGCACCAACAAATAAGATGACAAAAAGCACTTGATATCATTGAAAAGGAAACATAAAAGAGAAGAAGTAGTAAACTTGTTTCGGTTTTGTATTTTACTTGCTATTTTTCCCTGCGATATAAGCCATAATTTAACACGTCAGTTTCATGTTACTAGTCATTTAATCTTTAAGTTGCAGCAAACAAAGCACCTGAAACAAAAATTAGATATTTGTAGATAACACAATCCCCCTGTCTGTATGTCACTGTTCCTCTTTTCTATCGCTCTCTATCTCGCTCTGTCTTTCTCTCTCTCTCTCTCTCTCTCTCGCTCTCTCTCTCTTTCCCTCTATTTCCCATCCTCCCACTACTTCTCTCAAACCAACCGTGGGTCCATGCTCTCACCCACTCCACTATCCGATGACCACCCACACACCCCTTAGCCCTCTATTATAGTGTTCAGCTTAAAAACAAAAAAAGATGTAGTGGTAAGATGGGTGTGGGTGAGTGTATGTGTGGGTGAGAGGGAGGGGGCTGATAGCTTAATCAGAATATGCCAATGAGGAGTAACATAACTTTATTTACTCTCATTATGTGGACGTTCACCATTTTTATGTCATATCATAAGTTTGGAGTAGATTTAAGCCCTTGAAATAGAGGATATACTTTGAAAAGATAACTCTAACGTCGATCTGGCGCTGCTCAGTGGCTGCCGGGCTCACGATCAATTGGGCAAAAAGAATTTCCATTTTCGGTTTAATTTAATAAAATTTGGAGTGGACTTTAAAAGATTATTATTATTATTATTATTATTATTATTATTATCATCATTATTTTACAGACTCGAGTGGGTTTCTTGGTAATTTTTCAGCGGATTCAACTCCTAAAAGGGCCATTTCCAACCTTCTGCATTGGCAGGGTATTGCCAAAAGACAGGTACATAGATTATGTATGAAAAACCTTCTTTACTATTTTTTATCATTTTTTTTTTTACGTGAGAGGGAGGGGGGGGGGGGGGTCACTCGCTCCTCTGCGCCTTCATTCTCCTGCGCTAATGGAACAATTTTCCTATCTCTCATAGAACAGAGAAGATTCGATCTAATTCATCCTAACGAAGACACTATACCAGCACTTAGGAATGTTAACTTAATCTTTAGAAGCTCTCTTCATATCGTATTTTCCGTCAAGTGATTCAGCGGGAATTTTCGTTTTATCTGACGACCGTTCCATATTGGAGAGTACTATCGTATATCACTTATCTCTTCTCCATCCTCCTCCTCTTCCCACTTCCTCTTCTTATCTCTCTCTCTCTCTCTCTCTCTCCCTCGCTCTTTTTTTTTCCCATCTCACCTAATCTCTCTCCCCCTTTATCTGTATACCGATCTATCCACCTTATCTATCTCGCGATCTGTCTGTCTCACTATCTATCTATGTCTCTCACTTTCTCCACTCACTTTTTTCATTTTTGTTCTTCGCCTCCCCTTCCCACCTTCTCTCTTTCTCTCCTTCATCTGATTGTTTTATTTTCTTTTGAAATTCTGTAGTAGCAGACATGATTCTGTTGGAAAGCGTACCTTGATTCAGCTTTTCGTTTATAGTACCCTTGATCCTCTCTCTGGAAACAATTGCATTCGGTTTTCTTTGTTGTTGTTCCTGAAACAATGCATCATACTCTGTTTTCTGTTGGAATTCATCGTTCTAGATTTCCGTCTCTTCATTTAAAGGGCAATACAAACAATTTATAGTATGACAACGATGACCTATAAATGACTACCACTGAAATCCTACACTGTCCTGCATTTTAAATCATACACACTCTGGAAAAAATGAGACCTACTATTGACACAACAGGGTGATTTTAGATTATTTAATCAGACCCTCCTGCACTTCACAACACATAAAAGGGAAATGCAGAAACAATATAAAAAAAAAAAAAAAAAAAAAAAATCAGAATATCTAGTACTTTGACAGTAGTGGGTTTTTAATGAAAGCCCCCCCCCCCTTCGCTTCCTCATTCTGCTCATGCGCATAATTAACCTACGTGAATATGTATAAGGTTCGTAACACAGTCATATAAACAGAGAGAGAGAGAGAGAGAGAGAGAGAGAGAGAGGGAGCGCGATAATTTTGAGCATCTGAAAAGGGGAGGGAAAAATAGTTTAGAAACAGTCATCCAGAAAGACAGACAGATAGTATGAGAGATAAAAAGAGAGAAAAGTGGGTGAGCATCGATGGAAAGACAGTAGAAATGTAAATAAATACGTCTAATGAATAAACACCGATATGAGGAGAAGACAACAAATACATTCCAAAATAGAACAAAAGGGACACCTTTCGTTTAAAAATTTACCCTTATTTGTATGTTTATCGTGTAATTAATCATGTTTCTATTCTAATAATATTTTTTTTAAATAAATAATTTAAAAACCCTCAAAATTTGCGACTTCTCTAGCTTTGATAAGTTGTTATTGAATAAAACCTGGAATCCTTTCCTACGTATAACCACCTACGTAAAGTCTTTTTTTTTCTTTCTTTAGTGTATTCTGAGTTATAAAAGAGCTTCACTATTCTTACCCTTTCCGTGTAATTTTCTTGCCAAATAAGTATGGTTGCATTAAAATAAGGAGTCCCTTCCAACATGTTCAAATATTATTTCATCCGATTCCATAGGCAACCAGCGTAAGCACAAAAGTACAGGATCCCAAGGACTTTTTAAAATCTGAGTATTATTAAAACATTCAATAGGATTAAATATTTTGTTTACTTCAAAAGATGTTATTTCCTACGATCATAACTCAGGCGAAATGCTTCTATAATCCTTTTTTTGTGTACAGAGAAATGTTATTCGAAATAAATAATGGCATGGCATGAATTAAAACGACCTTGCCACTCAGCAAGTGTGTAGTAGTGGCGCAACCAACACTCACTGAGCGGTGGTGGTGGTGGTGGGGGGGGGGGGGGGGAATTCAGCAAAAATATCTTTGAAAAGGAAATACCAACAAAATGAAAAGGTTATTAAAGGTACTATGTCCCATTTGCAGGCCAAAAAAATGAAAAAGTTAAATTCCAACTGCATTTGAAAGATAATACTAATTTAGAACTTCCCTAAAAAAGATGGGGCTTGAAAATGTCTTCAAGTGGGAAAATAACGACTATTAGTTGTCAAATTGACTTTAGGGCTATAGAGCCCAAAAGTAATAGTCTTGATTTTCAGACGATTGTACCGAATGGTCATACGTTTTATGCTGCGCGAAGATTCAATCAGTTTAATCTTGGCCATCACAAGAAGTGGGTTATTTATGTAGACAAATGTTCATGTACTCTTTACAACTCTTTTATGTATGTTATTACCAAAGAAGAAAAAAAGCCAGTCAGTCACTCAATAGTGTCTGACAGTGAAGTCTAGCAAGTAAACGGGTTTCCTTGCATAATTTGAATATGAGGACACTGCTAATGTTTAAATTTCACAGATAGGACATACATGACATATTCATAATTCCTGCAAAGTTCTACAGAATTTGAGGTTGGCCGCAAAAGGGACATAGTACCTTTAAAACACCTATTTAAAATGCTTTATTCGCCAAAGTTAATAATAAATCATGCAAATGTAAAAGAGTATTACATAAATGAATAAATGAATAAAATGAATATATGAATACAAGGATATAGGAAAAATAAAATCATAAATAAAATCATAGCTTTTTCGATACCCAGTAAGAGTAATCCATGTAAAATATGGTAAAACATGGTAGCGTGGGTAAAATCGCTTGTTTCACTACTGAGCCATTCATGTAAGGACGAAATAAAAAGGCAACACCAATCTGTCCCCCCCCCCCCCCCAAAAAAAAAAAAAAAAAAAAAAAAATCAAGCTAGTTGGCCGGGCCGGGCACTCACCTTTCGTTTGGCAGTAATCTGTCGGGCTCGGTTGGGTATGTTTTCACCGAGCAGTCCGTTGCCCCACAGCTTGGTGCTTATAATGGTGTAACATACAGCCATGATACCCAGAGGCACGCAATAAGTCACCACAAAGTTCGCTGCGTTGTACCTGAAAAAAAAAACACAGAGAGAAGACATTTACATTGCAATTAGTTGTCAAACGAGGCAAAATGGGGATAAGCTGTACCAGAATCATGCACACAAGGTTGTTGGACAAGAAGCGGCAATTTGATTGCGTTACTAGCTGCGCTAATTAAGCCTATGATCGAAGTCAATACATGCGCTATTAATCCGAGGCAACGTTCATTTGGTTTATTTTGCAGAATATATGCACAAATGGATGTTAGACACGAAGCGGCATTTCGATTGCGTTTCTGGCAGCGCTATTCAAATTAAGCCGGTGATCGAAGTCAATCAGTACATGCGCTATTAATCCAAGGCAACGTTCGTTTGGTTTATTTTTGCATTCCCTCTTTTTATTTCGTTTCTTTTCTTACACGCAATTCAAATCCCACTCCAGTATCTGATTCAGATCTAGGCCTGAAGATGACACCTTGCACAGGCCATTTTATATTTTTAATTGGAGTTATTATGTCTGCTGCGCACAGCACGTAATTTGAATGGCGTAGGACTGCGTCACCGGCTTCACTGGTCTTCGTATTGACGCACCATGAAAGATGACATCATACAAGGGGGTGTTTTTAACATGAACACTTTAGATTTTTGCGTTTAGTACACCAGTTAACTAATTTTATGCATACTAAAACTTATTTTGATAACTTGAAAGATTGTCCGAGCTTTCCCGACATAATAACAAGTGTGTACGCAACGTAGATCCCATCCACAGAGGTGCCATTTTAACAGGTGAATGAAAAGGTGGTGAATGAAAAAGATTGGATTTTGAAATTGAAACTCGTCTATTACCTATAGGCATATACGTATAGGCTAATTACCGTCAGACTTTACACTCCTGGCTCTCTATCACATAAAACAAACGAACAACAAAGTATAGAATTATACCGTCTGGTCGGTTACCTATCTGGAACCCTGTGGAATGGAGATTGAGGGCTATAAGTGAAGAATACGAATGCGGGGACTGGAGTGATACTACCTTGTGAACCCTTTTCTAATTATCTTAATTATTATTTCAGCAAATAATTATCGAACGTAGAATATTAGTTCTAAAACTTGCCATATCTTTTTAGCATGTCAAGGGGAAAATTTGACCAAACCAACACCCCCCTCCCCGTATTCAAACGGCTGGCTGCGCCGCTGCGTCACAACGTTCACTTGTCACACGGGAGCTGCAACTATACAACCCTATCAATGAATTAGCCTAATTTCGTCCTGAAAAGGTAAACTTTATCCATCTGTGTAATCAAAATCAATGAAAGCGCCTCGAGTCAAGTCTACATCCGCCCGCCTATACCAAACATCTGTCTAATGGGAAAGCAAGACATGGTTTGGCGCCGAAAGGGCGCATCACGTGCTGGATTTTGGGTACAATGTGTAGAGACCTGGTTTCTGATGGATGATCAATAACATAAGCTTGAAACTTTTCAGTTGAAAATGTGGATGTAGCTATCTTATCCCAGAGTCTGTCTCATAATAGGGACTTTTAGATTTGCACGACGAGAAGGTGGACTGCCACGTGTGACATCCTTTTAAGGCAATGTGACGTCCCTTTAAGGCAATGTGACGTCCTTTTAAGGCACTGGCAGTGCCCAGCAGTGCCTGAAAAGGACGTCACACTGCCTTAAAAGGATGTCACATGTGGCAGTCCACGTTCTCGTCGTGCAAATCTAAATGTCCCTAATAATAGAGAACAATTGAATATGAACAAACTGGAAACTTTAGGTAGTTATTGTTGTTGCATACAGCATATATATCGATTCGGGAAAGTGATTCTTAATCATGTTTATATAATATGAAGTTCCAGATTGCCATTATTGCAAGTGATTGAAGATATTATACAAAATGGGATCAGCCTTCTAGTATCCTCACTTTAATAACTTAACTCGAATTACGCAATCCTAAAATTGCATGATGACAATGTGGATAGAGAAGAAAAAGAATTAGACAAAACAAGAAGAAGAAGAAGAAGAAGAAGAAGAAGAAGAAGAAGAAGAAGAAGAAGAAGAATAGAACTGCAATCGTATTAGAACAATAATATGCATGCATTGATGCCCGTTTTTACATGGCAGACGAAAAAGCCTCTCGCGGAATATCAAGAACAATGTGTTGGAAGTCCGTAGCATCTCGGATGATGGAGATAGTTAGACCGAAATAAAGGCTTAAAAACCTGTCTGAAAAAACAACATGGTGCCTGAACAGTCACGCATGAGTGATTTCGGAGATGCCTACGAATGCCAACGAAGTTAGTAAGAATTCGGGATCGAGCAAGGGAACTAGGTAGGGCTCGCCAGCCGAATGGGATTTCGGAAATAAGAAGGAGAGGAAGAAAAAGAAGTAAAAGCAGAAAAAGAAGAAGGAAAATTCAGAACACGGTCGTAAACAACGCATTGACGAGAAGAAGTCGTCAACGCAAAGAAAAGGAAGAAGAAGAGTATAAGAGGGAGAAGAAGAAGATGAAGAAGAAGAGTATAAGAGGGAGAAGAAAAAGATGAAGAAGAAGAGGATAAGAGGGAGAAGAAGAAGATGAAGAAGAAGAAGACGAAGAAGTAGAAGAAGAAAATTAGAAGAATAATATAAACAAAGAAGAATACAAGAAGGAGAAGACGATACAAAAGGAAATGAAGGAGAAGAGGATAAGAGGGAGAAGAAGAAGATGAAGACGAAGAAGACGAATAAGTAGAAGAAGAAAATTAGAAGATTAATATAAACAAAGAAAAATACAAGAAGGAGAAGACGATACAGAAGGAGGTGAAGGAGAAGACTAAAGGATACGAAGATTAAGACTAATGATTAAAAAAAAAAAAGTTTGGGAAGTGTGCAAGAGGGAGAAAGAGAAAGAGAGAGAGAGAGAGAGAGAGCGACAGGGAGAATGGTATCACACGTGTCATCAAATGGAGAAAGCATCTTATAACATGACCTACAAAACAAAGAGCGGTGGGGGGGGGGGGGGGGGAAGAGGTACCTCTGTGTGTCTCCCTAGGCTGATCCTATTCTCATTAGATGAGAGAGGTTGATGAATTGTTCGATCCATCAGCGTGTGACTGAGTTAATATCAGTGACAATACATCGCAGTTGAGTGATTTGGGGTGTTCGCGAAATGTCCAATTATCGGCAGATTTAAGCCCGCTCTATAATCTGACGTATAAAGGGAAGAAAGAGAAATAAGGGGAGGAGAGAAGAAGGGAGGGAGTGGAGGGGAATGAGGGAAACGTCTTATTTCACCTTAATTCCTAGAGTATATATTTAAGGCTCGTTAAACATGTTTAAACATCCCACGCTTTGAAAACAACACAAAACATACAAACTAAAATCACGGACCGTAGAGCGTCACCTCTGGCCAACGCTATATTTGATTATTGCGTTGAAATTATTGCGTTGAAACAAATCTCTACAACCTAACACGTTTGAGAAAGTGTTTCTCCCACCTCTCGCACCATGATGAATAATTACTACACCCACATAGGATGCGTAATTTATTGTAGTTTGCTTTAATAGTTTTTTGAGCGTCTTTAGAAATTGAATAGTGCCTGGCTGGAATGCTCCCCAGGAAGTATAGAATGTGATGCATTGACTGTGGACAAGCCTGACTGAGATGATCGTGGTAATATCTGTAAAACGCTTTAATAGCGAAATCATCGATGTATCAATCGTTCTATAATGCCATAATATTATTAGTATTTTTTAATTGTAATGCTTCCTGGGAGAAAATCCAATTGTTTAAAACATACTTGTGGCTTATCAATCAATCTTATTTACTGGGTGTAAGTCACATATATGTTCAAACAATTATTAGTATTGTTATCATAAATTTCGATTAACCAATGATCATTTAACAATATACCCGTGGTGACAGAATAATATCAACGCCTTTTTCACTAAAAAGTGCGAACATGTTTAGAATTTCGACCAGTCTCCTCTCAATCGTCTAGCTCTTTCGCATTTCATCTAAATTGTAATAAAGACCATTGCCTCTCCGCCACTAGTGTCAACACCGGTGCCCCGCACTGGCCGGGCTACGCTACTGCCCGTCCTTCAACTTCAAGATGCGTGAGGGTGATGGGTAGTGCCATCTCTCAGCGGGTTATTGTGTTAATGTCAGTGACAATCTGTCCTCTATCGTTTTCATTCCACAGGTAATGAGAGCAGCTTGACGCCTTGGGAACCCGGGGCCGACACCCGGGGCCCACCGTTGCGTGAATAGTTATTCACCAGTTGCAAAGCTACGATCAATCATAACTCGAAAGCGAAACCAGTGCCAAATCGAGGGGCGGGAACACATGTCCGCATGACATATGCATTCCCTTTAAATATGTATCAATAGAATGTGCCCCAACATATGCCTACAGCAAGCATTTTCTTGTACTCCCTCCCTCTCGGCCAGTGATTTTAAACCTACATACGCAGCAGATGGAGCCGATACCTGGTCATGCTATTTGAGTCGTAATTTGTCTGAAGTATTCAACTCGATTTAGTTGGAATAAGACAAATTTATCATAATAAAAATTAGATTTAATAACAGAATAAAACGAGAAAAAAAGTATTTCGATAAAAAGATATTAACGGGAAAACTTTCAAAGCTAAGAATGATTCGAAGCCGTGGCGTTTTGTTGATTTAGCATATTCGAGGCAATTATATCATTTAGATCACAACATGATAAAGTTATACCGGACACATCTGCATGTAAAATACCAATAATCATTGAAAGTTAAACATTTAAATTAGTCCTACATAACGAAAATGAATAATTTGGGATTTTAATCAAGTGTAGTCGTTCCTTTAGTCATTATGCATGGAATCTTTTCATGTCGAACAATTCATCATACCTTTAATGAAGAATTGTTACTATTCAAAGGGCAATGCAGTAGTGACCCTTTTTTAAACCTTCCCCACTGCGGGTAGAGTTCAAGTGAATTATTATGAGAGAAATGATGGGCATGCTTTATTTACCATTCGCTTTACGAGTAAACATTTTTCAAATTTCATTTATCCATTCATTGCCTGATACCTTAATGCAAAACAAAATACATAACCAGCAACAACACACACCCCCGCACGCACACACGCACATACACACGCACGCACGCACGCACACACACATCCACACACACACTCATGAGACCCAGACAATGCAATGTCTTTCCTCTACTCGTATTGCGACTTAAAAACTCGGGAATTAATCTAAATATGCGGTCGAAAAGACGAATATGGCCCGCATGGAAGCCAAGTCCCACCATGGTTCCGTTTGATGTAATCGTTTATTTCCTTTATACTCCATATACAAGCCATTAACATAATGTCAAGTAAACTTTGTTTAGGCTGATTTGTTTAGACATTCTGAGTTAACATAAATTTTGTTAATGAAGGTGATTGGTATACATTAAATTAAAAGGGAAGCCCATGCAACTTAAATTCAGCTCACAATAAATTTGTATTCGTCACTTATTGCTTTAACATTTTAAATTTAAAGGGTAATACATCCTTGAAAGCAAGTTACTCTGGTGAAAAGCAGAACAATCAAAACGGTATAGTCTGGTGAAGGTTTGAATGAAATCAGACAAACAATACAAAGTTTTGAATTTTTGAAAGTTGTAATCACTGGGGTCATTAAAGTGGCTGAATGGGTTATTTCTCTATGATGTACATGTATATGTTTCCCATTTGTTCCAACACAAAGAAAACGACTTAACTTTTAATCTTCCAGAAATTATGATTCTGGAAGGTCTTTTAAGAGGACCTATAATAATATGATATTCATAATATATTTTCAGTAGTACCCCAATGGGAGAAGGCGCTTTAGAGAAAAACAGAAACTAATGTTTTTGTTGGTACAAGATAACCAGGAGACTTATCCGCGACTACGTCACAATCCACTGAACAAAATGCAAATTTAAGATTTGCGTATAGTTAGTGATCTCATATTTGAAGCGTTCATAGCTTTCTTTCTATTGGTCCAATTTCTTTCAAACTTTCACCTGGCTTTTTGTTCTCTTATTTTTCAACATTCACGCAAATGAACTAAGGGTGAATCGCCCTTTAATAATTCACATGTACGTAGAAGGTGTATGTTAGTCTAATTTGGTGGAATACATTACTAATTGGTTCGGAGTCGTTGTTCTCGCTGACATTTTACAAGTGTACCATGAACAAAGACCGAGTAATGGTTGTCATGGTTACCTACTAACTGTTTGTACATGTCACCCTGGGAGAGGTAAGCATTCTCTTGGGTTAATAACGGAAGGATGGTTATTTAATTAATGAGTGACATGACCGAGCTTGTTATCATTATTTCCTGACATATGGGGTGCAATTAATCACATTAAACTTAAAAATGAAGGCAGTAAATTGACAATTAATTTCTAACGCAATACTTATTTTCAAACTGAATAATGTTCAATGAATTTAAGATGATCATTGGCGAGATAAAAGGCACTGGTGTAAGAGACTCGGAGAAAGAGGGAGGAAACTGAGGAAGAGATGAGAGTGAGAGGGATGGAGGGAGCGAGAAAAAAAGAAAGAGAGATAGAGAAAGGGAGATAGAGAGGGAGAGAGAGAGAGAGAGAGAGAGGGTGAGGGGTTATAAGGGGATATAAATTTCGTACAGTTCATACGATTTCAGTTGACAATAAATCAATTAGGTAACATTTTACAACCCAATAATGTCCTTTTAATTTATTGTGGTAATTGAATTTATGTCAGAAATTACATATATATCATTATCGCGACGTTGCAATGCAATACAGAGACATTTTCCAGTTAATATTCGAGTCAATGCCTCAAACCTATTAGGATATTTAACAGATAGCTATTTAATGTGATAGACACGTATACATTTTTGTAATTTGTTTTGAAATTAAATCGTATGTTTTAACAATGAATTACATTTTATTCAGTGGGGCACACGCCCGTCGTAACTCTAATGTCTGTATTAGTCGACTTTACCCCTCTCTTTCTTCATGTTCTATCTATCTCCAGTCGCTTAGTTACAACACCCCTCTCGCGTCACGCTTATAAGTAAATGGGATAACCTTGTATCGCATTTCTAGTCTCTTCATGGATGTTTTAATTAATCTTGAGCTATATCCATAGGAGACTGCTATCATACCGCTGTGCATTAAACTGCATTTGAACCCTTATGTATCACTGTGCACTCTCGACGTCTCCTAGTCTCCATCGCAACCCCTCTCCCCCTCTTTCTCTCTCTCTCTCTCTCTCTCTCTCTCTCTCGTCATTGTTCCGCCCCCTTCACCCCCTCCTCATTCTACCTACCCACCCTTCCTAAAATATATATTTGCTTATGCGATCAATATAATATATATTGATAAAGATATCCATATTAAAAATCTATGATTACTTTAGAGTGCAAGTGGGTGCATCTGAACCCTTTGTCTTTATTTTGTATTTACTTCACTGGGCTCTCTCCATATTCCATGCCTCCTCTCTCTCTCTCTCTCTTTCTCCCTCTTCTTCTTCTTCTTCTTCTTCTTCTCTCTCTCTCTCTCTCTCTCTCTCTCTCTCTCTCTTCCTCCCCCTCTCCTCCCTTCCAACCCCTTTTCAACCAATCTCATGACTTACCCACCCTTTCCTACAATATATATTTGCTCATCTGATCAAGATGATATTTCATCCTACCTCGTTTGCTAATCCCGTGCCCGCTCCATTTCATAAGACCGTTACCAGTAGGGCCGTGCCCAAAGCACGAACAGTAATAACGCGTTCTGACTCGGGCACATTTATACTGCATCCGTATAAAAAGACACTTCGTATGAAGCAGACAAGAAGAAACAAAACCAAAGAAACGTCGTATAAAGAAACTAGTATTGAATAGGTCACTTGAAACGATAGCTGCGTATTAGTGCTGGTTCGCAATAAGCCTCATCGAGATTTACGATTTTTGTAGATAGGACGTTTAGACGTTTAGACATTCGAAACGATGCTCAAAGATGCGTTACATTATCTACCGTTCAGATTAGAAGAAAGAAATAAAATCGATGAACTTCGGTAGTCTGAACGAGGGTTGGGTGATATATTGAGGAAGAGACTATAGAATGAAATCGACTGTAGCCCGTCGCAAGAAAAACTTTTGATTAAATTACCCTGTCCGGCGTGTTGTCTGGTTCATGTCATCTTAAGGAATACCTGGAGTAATAAGCAAGTTGACAGCAAAGAGCTACAAGCCAAAATGATAATATTGCAAAATGCATCTTTGCAGTGCACATATTTTTATTTTTTTTGGAGAGAGGAGGGGAGTTCAATCAGACGCCAAGGGTCCCTAATATTAAGAATATTTTGTCTTCAGGTTTCTGATAAGCTTATCAGAAAAAACTCTGAAACCTCAAGACATTATATTCTTAATATTAGGGACCCGTGGCGTCTTACTGAAACGCCCCTCCCCCCTATCCGATGAAATATAGAATTATAGAGCAGGCATTTAAGGAGGAAATATTAACTAAAGTCTGGGACTACTTTAGGAGTGATTTTGAAAAAAAATGCGAACTGTTATTTTTTTCAATCTTTTTATGCGCATCTCTGTTTCTTCATATTTATATATCACGATAAATGTGTTATAGTATTGTGCATTTAAATTATATGGTGTCACATTTTTTCTCTATCCCAGATTTAAAAGCCCCCCCCCCCCCCCTTGACAGAAAAACGGAGAGAGAGAGAGAGAGAGAGAGACCGCGAGACAGAGAAAGAATACTAAAGTTACATAAATATTAACAGGAAATCGTTAAATATATTTAGTTTAACGTGCGCTATTTAATTTTTTTCTTCAAAGAATCAATTTTAAGATCGCAATCAAATTTAATCTAAGAATACATAAAACGTAGTTAAGAGAAGAAAGAGAAGATGTGGAAAAGAATTAGGGAGGAGGTTGCGATAATTTTGTTTTGGTTCCAATACAGGTATGCAGGAGTCGTAGTAATTCGAATTCCCCTGCCGCATATCATAGCATGCTAATAGCGAGGGTAAAGAGACGCATGCGCAAAGAAAAACCTTCCACCGTTCCGAAACCAGTCCCCGGAGATACATTATCATTGATCGAATCATTCTAATTGTGTTATCACCGATTGCGTATCGATTGCACGCATAGTCCTCAATGGGTATACCAGCCCTTCCCTTCGCCCTCTGCGCCCCGTGTGTCTGCGAAACAATGTGGGCTAAGCAAAGTTTGCTAGCCATGCTACTGGCCCATTTAAAAGTACACTTGGAGAAACAGTACACTTTCGCCAAGAAGAACAAAATAAAAGAAGAAGAAGAAGGAGAAGAATAAGAAGAAGAAGAAGAAGAAGAAGAAGAAGAAGAAGAAGAAGGATAAAGAGGAGAAGTAGGAGGGAAGGAAACGAACAAAAATACTTATTGACACCACTATGAATATTATTTTTAGTCCACCAATTTTAAAGGCATCGTTTAACAATGGTTCAGTTTTACAAATCTGAGATGCATGGCCCTGCGTGTTATCAGTGTCTGTAATATGTTGCAATATTGAAGCCCTAAAAATACTTGCGCTTCACAATGGTCATGAACTGTCTTAAAAAGTTTAAATCTTTGAGTTACCGGTTTTACTATACTCATTTTCTCCAATAGACTATGATGTTTAAACAAAAATCGTTAGGTAAACGATTTTTGGGATTTCGATTTTCAATCATAAATATCTTGGTAATCAGACAGACGATCGGCTTATATAATTGATGGGATTTCTGACTGACCTAAAGGGTTATAATTATCATTGTAGCATGAGCTAAATCTAGGATTTTGTTTTAGAATCTGAGACAAAGATACCCAATCCCTTTAAGTAGATTATTTGAAAGTAGTTGAGATCGAATCATATTTAGTTAGCTTTCTTCATAAGATATGAACATAGTAATTGAATATACTAATTTCTTATATTACAATATTACAGGGAACGTCCACCATGACATGAAGTTTGGTTTAAAAACATCAAACGACCTAGAGAATCAAGTTGATAGTTTATATAAATGAAATGCTTTCTGGGAGATATTTCAATTGCTTAAACATTTTACTGGGTGTAAGCAACACATATCTTTAAACAAGTTAAATTGGTGATGAATAAGGTTGTTCGAGCGGTTTTAAAGTGGTTTTAAAGTTGTGATTGTTGGAACACATATTGTTAACTTGCTGGTGTCCTCTGTAATTTGCCTAATGCAACGGCAGCAAATACAAGCACACTGAAAATGGTATATTAAATTGTAAATATTCTTTAATTCTTTGGATGTAGATGTCGCGTGTTTGGGACAGAAAACTGAGTCCAAGATACGCTGGAAACCTAGTATAAGTGTATAATCATGCACGTTTCTCGTGCTGTCCTGTTCTTAGTCAGTAGCGAAGAAGGCAGTTGTTCTTTTAGGGCGTAGAATATTCTGAAAATAACCCTTATTTAAAACTTTCTAACACTGCTGCACTGACAACCATACACTACCAATTTCAAGTTCATTGACCCCGTATATATTTAACATCGGACTGATTCATATCACATTCGAACTTGAACTTTAACAGATGCACCTGTCTTATTTACTTTGGAATCTTACGAGTGGAGAGGTATGGGTAATGCAATAATCACGTGACAGCCATGTAATTGGTTGCCACTCAATGCCCAACTCGTTGCAAATGTGTTCAACTGTTTGTTCGGAGGCGTCAGGTTTCGTTAAACGAGACCTCCCTCTCCACAACACAATCATTGAATGCAAGCGCCCTAATCAAAGCACAAATTTACTCGAACCGCAGATGCAACGCAGACAGGGGTGTATATAGAGATAGGGTGCGGTCGACTGGGATGGCGAACGAAATAGAGGGAAGACGGAGAGAGAGAGAAAGATAAATAGAGAGAGGGAAGTGGAGGCATCGTTAAAAGAAGATAATAAAACTCCCTTCAGTACCATCGTTCTACCCAATTACCTATGCATCCACCTAGAAAAACCAGTGCTTCCGAGACCCCATGACACCATTGGCCCCTCAATGATTGGAACCCCGTGTCGCGATGACACTGAACTACATGTAGAAGCAATTAATACACTTGCGTGTGATGTATAAAGCTTGGATTGCAAATGCACTCGATGCCGTCTTGAAATCTTTAAATTCAAGAGCCATTGAGTACGGTAATGGGAAACTGGATGTGAAAAGAAAACAATCAAATCTAATTACCATAAATTAATCACCAGAACTTGCAAACCAGTTTCTCGGAACTTCCAAGTGTGTATTAGGCATTGGAGCTCTTAGCCAGTGACCAGGGTTCGATTCCCGGCAGAGACATCTTTTCGACCCTTGCAAGCAGCATTGTTCCCAAGAGGGAGGACAGCAATAGAGAACTTTGATTTAAAGCCCATCTGTACTAGTTTGGCTAGGAGGGATTAGACCACTCAGGAAGTTCACTGAAATGTGGCTATCTCATCAACTCAGCTCTCAATTAACATAAGAAAAAGAGGATCATGGGGGACTGAATAGGCATTGTTTTCTATACAGAGGGAGCAAATAGCTACAAGTAGTACAGTGGACCTTTAAAGGCCGTCTATACTAGTTTGGCTAGGAGGGATTAGACCATGTAGGGAGGTCACTGACATTGTGGCTATCTCATCAAACCAGCTCTCAATTAACATAAGAAAAAGGAGGATCATGGGGGACCAATGGTCACCGATTAGGCATTTTTAACTATAAATATAGAGGGAGCAAGTACATGTAGATACAAGTAGTACAGTGGGGCTTTAAGCTACGGTACCATTATTCTCTTTTCTTATTTCCTTTCGCATTGTTTTGATTTCAATGGACAATGAGAGTTGCCAAAGTTGTTGTAGTATAACTTATTTCTCCCCGCATATATGTGAGTGTGTAGGTGCGTGAGTGCGTGTGTTCTGTGTGTATGTACCCACGCACACTCACCCGCATACAATCCGTTACATTTTCTGTCTGTTCAACTAATCTTATGGCACACGCCATATCCCCATTAATGGATTAATGTATACTATTTTCGTACTATCTGTGAATATTTCGCTATTTTATGGATTACTCTAGCAACTACTACTCAGGCATATAATCCTAAGACCTTATTCTTTTATAGCCATCACGACTTCAGTCTAATCGCATTAGAAGGCAAAACTAAACACGTCTGCTTTGGTTTTCTCTTCAAATGCGAGTTAGACTGAATTATGGACTTGTCAAGGCATGATGTTGAGGAGTGACCCACAAATTTCAACTACAATAAAACAAACGAATAAACAAACAAACGAAAAAAATACAACGAATAGACAAGAACATGTATTTCAAACGGGATTGTCAAGATGATTGTACCGCAGAGGATGCCGAGGTTTTGTGATGCTTTGCCATCGATTTGAAGAATTCACACGTTTTGTTCTTTTGTAATTATGCAGTTTTAATTTATAGAGTTGCGTTTTATTATTTCGATCTAAGGACCTATAGGGGAAAATACAATATGACCAGAACACGGTTCCCAGATGTTGGTTGTTTGACTTGGTTGTGTAGAACGTTATCAGTTCTTATTAACTTGGAATTATACAGTTGCATTACATGTATAGAGGTGAACCTTCAACGACTATCTTTGTCAAGGTTACCAATCAATAATTTCCAGTAAAAAGAAAACAGAAGAGAAGATTAAAGCAGTTCTCAGATGTGATAGTGACTCGTGTTTCAAGGACACTTTTCACCGGTCAATACAGTTCTAGCGGATAACTTTCATGAGCCATCTCCCTAAGAGAACAAGAGTCATCTGCGGAGGGAGTTCAAGTGCCTCAGTCACACCATTGCGTATGTTGCTGCGTTTTGCTGCGTTTTTGCCGGGCGCAGCAATACGCGGCAAATTTGAAGGTAGCAGTCACACTATTTCGTATCCAGCTCGTAGGTAGCTCGTCTGCACTCGTACAAAGACTGTCTACGGTTGCCTATGGTTAACTATGACCACGCTATATAGCTCGCTGTTGCTCATATCAGTACGATTCAATACGCAGTCTGCTCGCCACGTTGCGTATGTAGATTGTTTTTTGCTCGTTTGCTGCTCGCTAGTCGCTCGCACCAGTTGGTCTCGTTGCGTCTCACTGCGTATTCGCACGCTTTAGCTCGTCTGTTGATCGTACTGCTGCGTGCCAGCTCGCTCTACAGCGTACCAGCTCGTTCGGGATGTGATCTTAATTAGCTTCTGACGAGTCTACATCTACAAGAAAAATCAATCTAATGACAATAATGGTCCTGCAGCAGAGCTCTTCCTTGAAAGGCTTAAAGATAAAGTTGAGTTCTGGTCATGCGATTGCATTGTGAAAGAAATGGTGTATCATCTAGCATATTGGTACTGGTGTGTACTGCATGGTTCTGGAGTCATCAAAACGAAAATAAATTGTGGCCCAGTCTTCTTAATGTTACAAGCACTGTACACAAAAAGATGTAAAGCAGGCCTCTGGCACTGAAAAGACTACCCTGTTTTTAAATAAAACTGAATTAATAAATAAATAAATGGGACTACACGAACATGTGTCCCGATTTATATGCTGTTACATGCCATGTTTAGAATAAGAAGGCATTTGAAGAGCCATGCTTTTCTGGTAACTTGTTTTATCCGATGTTCTTAAAAACTTGCATACTAACAATGATGACGCTCACACATTTTTGTTCACCTCTTCCGGGAACTCAACCTTCTCTTTAAGCTTTTGGTTGATTGGTTCAGCTGGAAGAAGCAGGGGCGAATGATGATTATGTATTGCCGATACACAATGCAGCGACGGTGGTCGGTGCTAGACATTTTAATCGCAGTGCGATCAGCGAATGCAAGTTTAAGCGAACGGCGTACGAGCTAGACTCGCAGCGTAGCGAGTGGCAATCGCAGCGGCTCTTGCTGCTGCGAGCGGTAGGCGAGCAACGGCGCATCTATACGCGCAATCATGCGAACGACAACGGTCACTAGTTGCCTCTCGTATCCACTCGTAGGTGATTTGACCTTGCGTTTGCTTGCGATATTTTAGAACATTTTAAAACTAGCGAGCGATCAACGCAGGCCTATGTGCTAGTCTGCGTAGTGAGTACGTAGTGAGCACGCTTCACTGCGGTGTATTGGGTATGACTGCCTATGTCTGCGTTTGGGCAATACGCAGCAATACGCAATTCAAATACACAAAGGTGTGACTGAGGCATATCTGTTTTGAAAGAAAGTAGAACAAATCATCAAAAGGCGTTGTAATTCTGTTACGACATCCGGTGTCAGGTTTTCTTAATTCTTATAACCTGATTACCATTTTCCTGAAAATGTATTTCTTTCTCACTTTATAAATAAGATTTTACAATTCTGGCTAACACACAGAAGTAAAGTCCTTACCCTGTGAATTATTTTATTTGTCTATTGAATCATCGATTTTTGTTTCTAACCCACCAGTGGTCACTCCGTCATGCGTATGGTGTATACATTTCGGGTATAGTTTACATGTAAGCAGATCTGATATTTGTGTTGTTTTTTTTGTCGCTGAATGTAATTCAACTTTTGTTACAAGTGCTACACTTTTCAGTTTTAAATACTCCATTATCAGATTTCATACTGGAGATTCAAACATAATATTAGAAGTGTGTCTTTTTTGCAAGATTAAAAAAGTGTATCTCTACGTAAATGGACCTTTCTCAATTATTTTCGTTCTTTCACCCTCCTTCTCCCTCTGTCTCTCTCTGTCACTCTGTCTCTCTCTCTCTCTCTCTCTCTCTATATATATATATATTATCTATCTATCTACCTTTCACCCCCTCTCTCTCACTCCCTCTATCTCTCTCCCTACCTTTCACCTTGACTAGTCTACGTCTCTCTATCTATCTCTCTCTCTATCGCTATTAATCTCCCCTTCCGCTCTCTTTTTCCCTTTCTCCTACCCGCATCTACTCCTTCCTCTCTTCTCGTCTACTATTTGATTATCTAATTTACCTATTCGTTATATTTCCTTAGTTTTTAAGTTCTGTCTAAATCTTAGTTTTGTTGAAATGCTTTTTAAAAACTGAGCTTGTAAAACTTGCAATGTAATTTAGCTCCCCTCATACCATTTTGCAGTTGTTCTAATAAAATCATTCTACTACTTTATTTTTTATTTCACCCCAGCTAGCTCCCTTCAACATGTTCAACTTTTCAACCCTGTAATCATATTATTTTAGATCGTCAAACGCTATTATTTACGTCACATTCTTGATTCAGTTGCTATTCCTTAATAGCTCGCCCCTCCCTTCAACACGTTTAACTTTTCAACATGTAATCATATAATTTTAGATCGTCAAACGTTATTATTATCTACGTCACATTCTTGCTTCATTTGCTCTTGGATGAAGAAAAAAAGAAGAGCAATTCAATTGAAGGAGGTCGAGTGTTATTAGAGCTAAATGCTATATTAATAAATAGTATGAATTGCTTTTCTAAGGTATGAATTAAGAACACGATCTTTGCATCAGATAATCATGCAAGGTCTTCACTTTACAATTCCTTTTTTTCTGAAATCATTATTATAAATAAATATTTATCTTACTCGTATTTTTTTATCCACCCATATATATACTAAGCAATAATCAAATGACATCATGCAAAAGTAATGTAAGCTGCAATATGGGAAAAAGCCATAGCTTATTCTGCGAGGACGATTACGAAGTAAAGGGGGGAAATAGTATGTAAGCGTTTTGTTTTTAATAATATAAGATAAAACATAAGGTCTAAATAATAACTGGAAACTTAAGCATTTGGCGTGAGACTTTCATTCATTGTTGTAATTCAATTCTCGTCAAATTTATATATGCAAGCATTTCAAGAGCGGTACAATTTTACTATAATATAGTTTCACAAGGGAATACAAAAATGATGATACTCAAATAAACACATTCAATTCTCGTCAAATTTATATATGCAAGCATTTCAAGAGCGGTACAATTTTACTATAATTTAGTTTCACAAGGGAATACAAAAATGATGCTACTCAAATAAACACAAACTAAACTTCCTCTTTCCACAAATAAATTTCAATATAAACTGACATCTCTTACCCATAATTGAATTGTTCACAATTACAATTATTGCAAAGAAAGAAAAAAAAAAGGGTCATGTCCTTCAGAAAAAAAATCTTGCTCTAAGATCGGTTAACCAAACTCCTGATTTTTGATGTTGTTTTTGCAAGCGCGCGAATCGGATTGACAGCTTTAGTGGACTTCTTGAATGGAATATTCCCTCGCTGTTTATGCTATTACGAGCTTTACTTATACAGCATTTCATTTCCTGTGAGGCCCTCTCTGATTCCCAAAGAAAGAATAACCGCAATTCATCTTTAACCTTCGGCTCGAATTGGCATTGATTCTTGCCTCATCGCGTGGGAGACATACAACCCCGCTTTGAGTATTATAGCTACGATTCTTTTTCATTTTAAGCGATTTAATTTGTAAACCATCTATTAAGCAGTTTACCTTTCATCTCGCCCTCAGGCAAAGTCTAAAGAGCGTATTCATTGTGCTGATTCTTCAAATGCTCTTCTGTTTTTCTAGTTCATATTGAGGTCGATGACGTCATCGCCCTATTGTTTACCTGGAATCCATGACAACCCTTGAGCATTAAATTGTTTGTTTCATTCACATGATTGCGTCGGAGGGGCTCTGGATTTTTTTAATCA
Organism: Strongylocentrotus purpuratus; assembly: GCF_000002235.5. Taxonomy (NCBI): domain Eukaryota; kingdom Metazoa; phylum Echinodermata; class Echinoidea; order Camarodonta; family Strongylocentrotidae; genus Strongylocentrotus; species Strongylocentrotus purpuratus. Next base: position 13,838,878 of record NW_022145595.1, read on the forward strand.
GAAACAACAACATGCAATAGAGATGATACACCAACACCAAATATATTAAAAGGCAATCCAGTAGACGATGAAAATAGAAAGAGATAGAGAAAGAGTCTAGGTTAGGCGTTTCGAAAAGGAAAACAAAAATAACGACAAAAAAGGTAAAATAGATTAAAAAAACAAATACCACATAAGCAAATAATCGAATAAATTAATAAGTTGCTTACAAATCAATCAATGGATCTATAAATCCATCATAGACAATTTTTTAATTGATTTCTTTAAAGAAAGTGTATTTATATTCTGTGAGGAATCTAGGTCATATTTTGTTAATGTCAAAACATACTCAATTTATTGGAGCATACGCTTAAAGCTTCCATAGTCGAAAATATGAACGACGCTCGTTCAGGGATAATAAATTTAGTTGAATCGACAACAAGACATGGTGGAGGAGGGTAGCATCAGAAGGAGAGCGTCGGACAGATAGAGATAGAGAGAGGGAGAGAGAGAGAGAGAGAGAGGGGGGGGGGGAGAGAGAGAAAAAAAAAAGAGAGAGCGAGATAGAGTGAGAGAGAGAAAGAAAGAGGGAGAGAGAGAGAGTGAGAGAGAGAGAGGGGGAGAGAAGGAGAGAAGGAGAGAGAGAGCAAATTGAGGAGGATGAGAGGTGAGGTTTTTTCGAATGAGCGGGGGAGAGGGAAACATTAGTGAGAGGTGTATTTTAAAGGATGAAAAGCATTGGGGGAAGGTGGAAATTATGTACGTGGGTTAAACGCGACTGTGGAGGTGCGCGTGTGGATGTCAGGTGAGGAAACCAGAACGATATGAAGTATAAGAACGCGTCGAAAGAGGGAAGATATTAAATAGAGGTTAAATTAAACAGTCGGCGGCGAGGCTGAGAAGGAATTAGGTTCTAATAATCGGGATACTCTAGCCTGTGATTAATCTCAAGATTGCTGCGTCTTCGCTCGGCCAAAGGACGGAATCCGCGGCCACAAATCCGTTCTGGAAATGGGGCGTATTAAGAAACCCACCTCCGAACTCATTTCGAATGCAAACGTGCAGGAGGGGATGAAAGGATATATGTCGATTAAAAGTGTCAAAGTGGAACTCTGAAAGTCTACTCGCCTACTATTTTTTTTATTTGAAACGCTTAAAGAGGATAAGGTGGGGGTGGGATGGGGCAAGTGTGATCCGGATGTTATTTGCTTTATGGATCTGCACGTTCGTTTTGTATTGCGTACGTTGAATGCAAGTGTGTGTACGAGGGTTGAGCCTGTATTTAGAGAAAGGAGGTCAATAATATGTTTGTTTTTTCTTTGCTTTTCTTTTCCTTAAAGGTAAAACGTGTACTTTTTTTCCAAACAAGAATGCAACGTGCAGTAGACAGGTGAAATAGTAAACATGGAAAAGAATCCTTCAAAGTAACCTTTAAATTCTATTTTCTTTAAATTTCTATTTTCCGTTCTTTTTCTTCTTCTTCTTCTTCTTCTTCTTCTTTTTCTTCTTCTTCTTCTTCCTTTTCTTCTCATTCTTCCTCTTCGTTTTCCTCTGATTCTTTGTACCCTGTACTGGTTCCATAAAGTTCTACGAATCAAAGTTGTTATCTGCAAAATCGCTGGAAATGCCTTCCTTCGTATCTACAGGCACTCGAAGGCAGAAGAATAATTGAAATATGAAATTGCCAATTTTTAGGAGATTCTTTTTGTTCTTTAGGTACCAAAAAACATTCATAAAATTAGCAGCTTTATTCTCAATTAGATACTCTTCTGAATTATATGGATGACTTGTGATAAAGCAACTTTGTAATAACATTTTTTAAACAATATTTTCTAATTTTGAAATGATATGACTTCGGTGTGAGAAGTCATTCACAGTCCAGTAAAGGTTAAAACCGAACTCTGTATAGAATGATATGAAATATCCCTCCCTTACAGTGCTCTCTCTCTTTCTTTCTCTTTCCATCTCTCCCTCTCTCCTTTCCCTCTCAATTAACGAAATTCCAGAGCTGAGAATCAAATCATAGACCGACTACCATGATCAAATCATGGCAATTACAGTATCTTTATTTCGTCGTTGCCCTCTAAATTTGAAAACGGTCAAGACGCGGAGGGAAAATTTTCAAATTGCGGAAGTATACATTTACTAATTTACCTTGATTGTAACGGCCTCGTATAATCATCGTAATAATAACAGTTACCTTGCACGATGATAGGAAGGAAGGGCAGAGGCAAAAGAGAATAAATAGAAGGTACGGAGAGAGAAAAAGAGAGAGAGAGAGAGAGAGAGAGAGAGGGAAAGAGAGAGAGAGAGAGAGAGAGAGAGAGAGAGAGAGAGAGAGAGAGCGGGAAATGAAAGAAAATAAAGATGGAGCCGAAAGGAAGGGAGACGTGGATGATACCGTCGATAGCAGTTCCGTGCAAACGAGAAGATGCATTTAATCGTGACTAATTCGAGTGTTGGCGTTCGATGTCGCTCTCTCGATGAGGAGTTGGTTAGCGACTAAAAGCAGTGAAGAGCTTTGAGAGACGATACGCCTCCTTGCCAAGTCGACGTCGTCATCATCTTTTACAAAAACAAGAATCCCAGGCCTGACCGATTTTATTCTTAAAGTAGCTATACGAAGATTTTAAAAACCAACTTAATGTTTTGAATTATTGCAAAGGTGAAAATTTGGTTGGACAAATTATCAAAATTCATGCTTGGAAACATTCGAAGTAATGATTATGATCAATTACAAAACGCTTAAATAAAGCCCCAGCATAGCAACTGAAGAGCTCTCCGAACACTTCTGAGATGTGTGACAGCACAAGTTGGGCATGATTTGCACAAGCATTTTTATAGAAACTCATAACCAAAAACATCATCTTGCATATGTTTTTTTCGATGTGATTATAAAAATATAGCAGCAACCAGTGGATCAACATTCAGTTTTCTCTGCAGAAGTCGCTTCTTCCACCGTCCTCCTCCCCCCCCCCCCCTTCGCGCTCGCCCCTACCCTTTCTACCCCTTATATAGCAAAAAGCTAGATCCGCCCCTACACCCTTTCTTACTCTACACATATCTTCCAGCATACACTTATCATCGATCCACCCTTCTCTATCTTTCTCAATACTCTCCTCTCCCCCCTCTCTCTCTCTCTCCCTTTCTTCCTATTTCTTCCTGTACACATGTCTTCCCGCATACACTTATCATCGATCCACTCTTCTATATCTCTCCCTCCCCCTCTCTCCCTTCTCTTTGTTCTTGTCATCGTCTCCCCCTTCTCTCTCTCTCTCTCTCTCTCTCTCTCTCTCTCTCTCTCTCTTCTTTCTCTCTCTCTCTCTCTTTCTCCCTCCCCCTCTCTCTCTCTCTCTCTATCTCACTCTTCCCTCCGTCTTTAACGGTTCTCAAACTCACGGTTATAATTTCATTCTGTTTACATTATGTGTATCTACTAGATCTCAAATTGAATTATCGTGCTACATTTCATGATCTTTCCCAATAAACAAAATCACGTGAAAATCACGTCAATATCAAGGTATCGACTTGAGGAGAGTTACGTTCTTCAAACACCGTACATTTACGTAAATGTGTTAATACGTTTATTGCATTAGGTAACTTAAAACACACGTACACTAAATCACGCAATTGTCACTGCAATATCACCATTATAATAACGTGATTATCCCTACCTTGGAGACCATGGTTTGTAAACCTAATACTCCCGTGTTTGTTTGGTTATGAAATTACATCTTCATACACGAAATTATCGCGTCACAGAAACACGTGAAGCGTTAATGATAGTTTTAGTCAAAATATCTGCGTGAAATTCACGTGAATATTACGAGGCTGACTTGAGATGAATCATGTTCTTCATTCACGTGAAATTTACGTCGAAGAGGAAGTATGTTACTGTAACCCGCGTTCAACCCAATAATTACGCAAATGTTACACAATAAATGAACCAAAATAATGACGTTCTCATCCCGTTTCTGAACATCGTATCTTGGATCTTCCATAATTACGTCCAGGCGCGCCGGAAGCAGTTTGGGATTTTTAATGCCAACTGGTAACCCTGGAAATTGAAATGGGCTAAATGATCCAGTTGATCCAGGCCAGTTATAATTCAACTGGTCTAGCTGAGCCATTAGAACCATTTGGTAAAACTTCCAACCAGTTGAACAGCAACAATACTTCAATACTGGTACGTCTGTATTTCCAATGTAAGGGCATTGGTAATAAGTAGACTTACATAATTGAATTAATCGAAAAAAATTCGTATACTTGTACTTTATTGAAATTATTTTAGTTCACAGTTAATGTTTCCCTTATTCATGTTTAACTATTTATACGAAGTAGCGAAATGTCCTAATAACTGGTAATTTATATTTGTAGTATTTCCGAAATGAATTGCATATAACTAAATCATCAGTAATTAAGAAATATGCTGTAAATTCAGATAAATTGTTTAAAAAACATAGATCTGCACGCACCCCATATTCAATATGCAAATTAATTGGTTTCAGCTGGGTCAACTCGAAATATGCCAACGCTCAGTCATCAACTGGTGCAACTGGAAATGTGCACACTCCAGTTATCAACTGGTGCAATGAAAATATGCCAACAGTCAGTTATCAACTGGTGAACATAGAAATATGCCAACAGTCACGGGATTATCACCACGGAACTTAAATAGTAACTGTGAAATCATCAAGACACCCAAGAATAACTCATTTTCACACATGGAAAACACGGAATACCCAGCTTATATTAATAATCCGTTTGAGTCACGAGATCATCACCGCGGAACTTATGGCAACTTTGACTTCCATTTAAATAGGTGTTTTAATACACCTAATAATGACTAATTTTTCACACCTAAATATCACGGATTCACAGCTTAGATTAGTAATCAGTTTTAACTACGTGATCATCAGCAAGAAAGTTATGGTAACTTTGAAACCATTTAAATAGGTGTTTTAAGACACCTAATAATGACTAATTTTTCACTCCTAAAAGTCACGTATGACAAGCTTAGATCAATAATCCGTTTGAGTCACGAGATTATCACCGCGGAACTTATGGCAACTTTGACTACCATTTAAAAAGGTGTTTTAAAACACTTAATAATTACTAATTTTCACACCTACATATCACGTTTTCACAGCTTAGATTAGTAATCAGCTTGAGCCACGTGATCATAACCAAGAAATTTATGGTAACTTTGAAACCTTTTGAAGAGGTGTGTAAGACACCTCAAAATTACTAGTTGAATATAACCAGAGATTCACGGACAGAACAATAAGACGATTAGCCGGTGTAAGTAACGTGATTATTACCATCAACCTTGGATAACCTGTGAAACCAATCAATAAAAATGCTTACAAGACCAAATAATTACGTATTTATCGCCACCATCGGTTAACTGACAAAAAACTCGTTGCTTGGTCAAGTGGTTATTTGGTCATAAACACTTGATTTACAGAGGTAAGTGAAATCACGTTACTCCAGTCGCGTGATAAACTGGTGGTTTTTAGGTTAGATGAAAACGTGAACAGGAGTACCTTTTTTGTTTAAATGAAGGCACGTGTCGATAACGTTTAAATCTAGTTCAAAAGGCACTATACTCTAAAATCACTTAAAATACACTCCCAAAAGAGGTTACTTTTTGGTGTTCTGTTTATTGGGTTGTTAGATGTGAACTTTCTTGGTACGATAAATGTAGAAAAACAAAACAAATTGATAACCTTGGGTGGATCATGCGATCCTCGTTAAATTTAATGTACTCGTGTTGATACAATGTAATTTAGAAAAATTTCATCAGACTAGAATGTACTAATACAATGAAACATTTTTTGCTCTTACCTTAAAGATATAGACCAGTTTTGGAAACGCCCCCTCTTAAAAAATGAAATGGAAGCTCTTATTACCAATCATGTGAAAGAATATGTTTTTACTAATACGGGATGATACAATTTTTCCGGGAAACCGACTACTAATCGATATATTTGGTAAATTATTATATCTATCCGGACCGGATAGATATCGCGCATGTGTCACGTAGTCGCATACATCTTTCTGTGTATAGTGCTTGTAACTTTATCAAGACTGGGCCAAACTTCTTATCATTTTGATGATTCCAGAACCTTGCAGTACAAACCAATACTTATATGCTAGATTATCAACCTTTTCTGATCGATTCCACAACGTTTCTTTCACAATTCAATCGCATGACCAGAACTGGTCTTTACCTTTGAAGAAACTATGTCCCTTTTGCAGCAATTTTCAAATTCTGTAGAACTTTGCCGGAACTTTGAATATGTAATGTATGTCCTATCTATGAAATGTAAACATTAGCAGTGTCCTAGTATTCAAATTATGCAAGGAAACCCATTTAATTTCTAGACTTCACGTGTTAAACTTTAAGTGTTAAACATTTCTTGCCGGCATTGGTAGGTGTTCTTCGGATGTATTTGTGCGTGCTTGTGTGTGTGCTTGTGTGTGTGAGTGTATGTGTGTGTATGGTGGGAGGGAAGGGGGTTCCTTGTCTTCATCTATGTTTTTCTCAATATTTTCCCTTCTTCTTTTCATTCGTTTTCCTTCACCTACCATCACCATGGAAAAATAGCATAGAGAAACAAATTGGATCCTTTTAAAAAAATAACGCAGACCAAAAGCCTGAAGGTAATAACAACAAAAATCACAAATGAAATAGGAAAATACGGGTATAACGGAAGCCAAAAGGTCATGACTCACTTAAAAGCATTTGTACATAAACGAAGGTTAAGATAGCTCCATGCCTAGATTTTTCATCTCATTGGCCACTGGAAAAATAGACACAACAATGCCACAGCAAAACTATTATATTATGCCGACCTTCTTAGAAACGACGGGTCTTTGTTTAAAAGCAATCAGGACTAGATTTTTCTTCGCCGGTATAAAAATGTTCATGAAAGTAAGACTCACATTTTGCTCTTTGAGATAAAAGCTTCGTTTTCCTTTAGATTACGATAGAAACACAAAAATCCTATCATATCTCTCGTCTACAATGCATAAAGATTGTTTTTAGAAGGCACCCGTGATTTTTTTTCTCTCTTCTGGAAAAAAAAGAAGTTTTTAATACAACATTAACAATCGGCTTTGTACGTTACGTTGATAAATAGTAAAGGTCAAACTGCTTTAAAATATTGAATGCTCCTTTTCATACGCGAAAATTAATTGTTTATTAGTATGAAAATATTCATTCAAGATCTACCTTGTATTGTAGAAAAGGCGGTCAGACTTATGATTTCCTTTTTCAATTGCTCTTTTTTCTTTCTGATAAATGCATGTAGTAAACAATTTTTTGTCAAGTCGTTCCAGGTAGAAAAATGTCTGAAAAAAGTCGTATCGATTTAGTTAAGACAGACAATAATTCAATCATTTTTTGACTTTTTTTTTTTTTTTTTTTTTTGTCATAGCCGTATTCTTGTAACGGAAAAAACCTCAAAGATTAGAATATTACACTTCTTTGAAGACACAGGGTTGTACAAGGAGACGTCGACTACGACAAATTCATGGACCGTATATATTGTCACTGCAATAACATTTTCAATTATACAAGGCACACAAGTCAGGATAAATATCGGTTTTCCACCCTCCCCAAAACAGCGCTTTCGGGCTAATCTTCGCGCTTTGCGAACGGGGGCGCATGTGCAACACACGTCATCATGTGCCGAGGGATTTTATAATTTCATCAAAAGAAAAGTCTTTTACACGATCGAAACTATTTTTGAAAAAAAATTATCCGAAGGGAAGATTAAATTCCCCGTTGTAAATACCATATATATCATGTTTGGATTAAGACGTCATTGTTTAAACGAAATCACCATAGGTTTACTTTTCAAAAGAAGTTTATATCGTGTTTCCTTTTAATATCATATAAATAATTAACTGGCCAAATGATAAGACAAATGCAAATTCCTAATGTGCGTAGGATCTTTGCTATATCGTATGAGGCGCCTCCAATTGACAGGCCTCATGTGATAATGATCAACGATTATCGTTGAAAATGGTGATGAATGACGTTGGTCCTGATGATATATCCTTGAACGCTTTTCATGAATAACTAACTTCAGTTATCAATGAATAAAAACATTCAATGTAGTGACAATCATGTGAACGAACTGAAAGAGTACACGCTTGACTATTCAAACGTAATCATCATCATGTAATATGATTGTTTTGTTTTGACTCAAAATGATCAATAGAATGTTGGCTCAAACATAATTATGCTACCCCCTCCCAGGCTTTGATATTTTAAAATCACTATTGAAGAGGTTTTGTGGTATAGTGGATAACTCACCGGTATGGGGTACGGGGTTCGAGTCTCGCCGCGGCACTAACGTTCTTTGGCAAGACGTTCATCTACATTTGCCACGCTTCACCCAGGTGTGAAATAGATACCCGGTAGGATGCGAAAGTTAATGTGGTTAGATGAGCAAGTGTGCGCTTGTAAACATGACGCCTGGCTGGAATGCTCCCCAGGGAGTGGAGAATGTGCATACATTGTGTGCGGGTAAGCCTGAATCCGATGACCGGGGTAATAATATATCTGTAAAGCGCTAAGAAACATTGTATTACGCGCTATGTAAAAGCCGAATATTGTTATTATTATTGTTACTTTAGGTGTAACTTCAATACACCTCTTCATCACTCGAAGATGATCAAGCACCATTAGTCGGCCAATTACTGAATCGGCATCCATCGGTTGGAATTTGAGCATAAATGTAAATATTTTTTTCCCGCGAGATTGGGTAGTTACCGAAAGGAGGACAAACTTTGTGGCCGTAGAGTAATTCTGGTAATTGCTATACTTGGTACTTAAGAAATGTCAAGAATATGCATCAATGTAGTCATTATCGTTAGCCGACATTCCTACATGTAAGTCTCAAGGACGAGGATGCTGACTACTGTTTGGTCGACGAACCCGAGTTTGTCTAGATATCTATAACTTTTTTAAAGACTGTTCTTGTTGATGTTTTCTTTTTATCAATCATTTTCAAAGAAAGGTAGAAATATGGTATGGAGAGATTAGAAGTGTGAATACCTTTAATGTGTGAACTCTTCCGAAACCAATGTTTTAAAAACTAAAATGCAATGTATATATTTTTCCTCTCCCATTTCTGTCTCTTTTTATTTCCCACTGTATTTTTCTTTACCAACACTCTATTTTCCACATCCCTGCCCCTAATCTGTACCGTTCCATCCATTCGATTACACTAATATATATTAAATATTCGTTGTACAAGTTCTTTAATTGCTACTCAGTCTATAGAAAATGTACATTTCAAATCATGGTATTTGTAAATGCATGGCGTTTTGAAATATCACCCGGAAACTCGGAAGATGATCCATTCTATAAAAAGACAAAATTGATTTAACGTTTATCAAACGCATCCCTTCCTATATTGTTTCTGACAGCGGAATTCATGTTCACAGATAACTCACATACCATGATATAATTAGCCATCGGGTGATCGACCCACACATGACATAGTTTTCGTAATCTAAGATGAAATAGGCCTACAACAATTTGCCCGGAATCGTACCGAAAGAAACCACAGCCAGAACTTTCAGAAAAGATAGTAAGAATACAGGGAAAGTTTGGCTTCCTTAATGGATGATTGAATGTGAGTATTGAACGTACATGCCTTCGCGTATTGTACCCTCAGGTAAGAAAGCATTTCAGCAAATTTGTCTTTCTGGTCTAACCTTAGGCCCCTTTTAGCGCCGATGGAATGTACAGGTAGATCCCACTCTTCACCGATGAAATCGCCCTGTTCACATTCAGAATCTTTCCGCTTGGATTTGACATCGAATACGGCGACAAGCAGGGGGGTGTTTCACATAGATTCTAAGTCGAACTTAACTCTAAGTTGGACTTAAATATTATGGAGAGCCATCTGTAGCCTTATAATAACATATATATTTGTTAAAAGAAGTAATTTTACACTTTTCATAAATTCCACAGCAAGAACATGAAAACTCCCATGATAATATGAATGATTTGAATTTACATTTTATGCCTTTTAAAATAACTTTTACAAAATATTCCTAGGATGCTAATGGCTTTCCATAACTCTTAAGTCCAGTTTAGAGATAAATTCAACTTAGGATCTTTCTTAAAACACCCCCCCCCCCCCCAGGACTACAAAAACACGATTTCCCACACTCATGATCGTATATTTTATCCAGGTATTATTCCCGGTGTGAAAGGAGCATCTCTGTCCTAGTTTATTACCCGTGTAATAGGTCGTGATATGATGTCAAGTCAGATTTGTTTTGTTTTATCCAGAGGCCCTTGTTTCATACGGTTGAAATAATCTTCTTTGATGATCTCTCCATGCCTCTGTATTTTTGCTTCTTTTCTTCTTGTCACTTATGCCGAGCCGATCATATTACTTTTGACTTTGCAATCATATTGAATAGGATAATAGGTTCTTTCATTTAATGGAAAAAGTGACTAAGCTTTACATTGCTAAAATAGATATGTCTCTATTTTTGCAAATTTGTTTTCGTCCCTATTGTGATGTCGAGAAAAAATTAAATATTTAATTTGAAAGAAATCCGTCCTATTTTGCACTACTGATGCGTATTTTTTGCTATTGTATGACCCTTTTTCGCCATCAAAGCTGATGAAAGAGGTCCGTTAACAATGGCGACGTTATATTTCAGTTCAGTCTGATTAAAACAAATAAAGTGAATTGAATGTACACAATTACTCAACGAAAATGTTGCAATTTAGAAACTAAATACAAAATGACATGAGTGGATCGACACAGCAGCGTGCGCAAGATTTCTAGGAATTTCAGCGGGATAGCCAGAATCCAAACCTTTTTCGTATAAAATGTCATCGATTTTAATGTAAAGGTCTTCGTCAAGCGCCTTTTTTTATGAATTATTTCATTCACGTGCCATGCTTTTTCCGGTTTATTATTGTATTTCATTAGTAATAATGCAACCATTAGCCGTTGCTACGTACGCCAAGCATCATAGTTTCCTCCACATAAGAATGCATTCTGATTATTAAAATACAATTATCCGAGAGAGGGGAATGAATAACGAGGCGCTCTGCAAAGGCGTGTGCATTGCATTTGGTTATATTACGGAAATGGCCTATTGGGTATATAGAGAGAGAGTTAGGCAATGGCATAACATTTCGATACATTACCCTTTGAAGATTATCAACCGGTTGTTAGAAATAATCATCTTCTGACACGACAGGAAAAACTATGTGACATTATTCACAAACTGTCATCTAAATCTCCGCTTTCGCTATCTCAATCACACTTACCTTGATTAATACACATGTTGCAATATACTGTATTTCCTTGTAAACCATAAGCTGAATGCTGGGCGCCACCCAACCTGGTGCCTTATATTCTACGAGAGATCATTTCAGATATATTATCGTGATATGGGCTTTGAGAAAATCAATATGAGGCAACCCTGCGTTAATATTGATTAAGATTTCCGTCTTTGAAATTCCAGATGAGGAGAGCGGGATGATGAACATTAACCCTTAGACCCGGTCAATCGAGGAAAGCCTTCTGAAATATGGTAAAATCTTCAAGCTTAACTTTTTGGCTGTATTCACAGTGCGCATCGAAAAATGTATATTATGAATCACAGCACATTTTCTTTATAATCATAGCTTACAGAGACAAGTACTGCAGCATTGATATTACTGTGTATGTTTGATTTGAAGAAAACATTTACTTGGGACTGCGTCTGGTTAAAGTATAAATTTGTTTAAAGTGCTGCGATTAAAAAAAAATTAACACAAATGATATTAAAGAAAAAAAATATATACACACTTACTTTGACAACAATAAATTTGAAATAAAATGTTAGCTATTGTCCACCCTCCTCCCCCTTTAAGGATTATAATATGACACAGGGACATAGTATGCACGTAATTGCAAGACTTGACTGCGTCAAAGAAAAAGTGAATACAAGTCCAGGGTATACTGCATGATGCAGCGATGGGTTATTGAGTTCGAATGATTAAATCCAAAGCTAAGATGAGCACATGGTTACCAAGACATGCCGAGCTCAGTATGTAACCCCAAGGAAGTACGTTTTGATCCCACTAAATTCTGGGGATTCTTCTTTTCCCCAAGCATGTTTTTTATTGACAATTCTTTAAAGGCCTACACCGGCTCTCCAAACACGTTTTGTACTCTCTTCTTCCCTTCAAGTTTTAAATATTTATTGCTCCTTTTTTCTCTCTCTTTTTCTATCCCTCTTTCTCTCTCTCTCTTTTTCCCCTTTTCTCTCTTTCTTCCCCCTCTCTCTCTATATCTCTGTCCATCTCTCTGTCGCTCTATATCTTCTCTCCCACATCTTCCCCCACCATGCCCACACACCACAACACCCACACATTCGCAAACAAAACATGTATCTTTTTATTCATGTAATTGATTTTAAATCTGTTTATAAGTATATCATACTTAAATTCAATATATACTAAATCAACGTATTTGATGATTTGAGGAGCATTTACTTGACAAATGTGGTAATAATCATATGAAAGTAAAATAATAATTTACAACTGATTTAGATTTATAAACATAAAAGGAACAGAACACGAACTTGGAGATATTCGTTCAAAGTAGATACTTCTGCCTGATTTGACCTTCTAAATCCTGTGCAGGTGTTGCATAAGCCAGTTGTGACGGTTATGAAATACTTCAGGGCATGTTTCATAATATTTTCAATATTTAATACTCTTTCTGAACACAGCGCAATAAGTTCAAATCGATCTAAAACATGTACAAATGCAACGAAAGAACCATGCCAAAACGTGGGCGATGACATTCCCAATAGCCTGGTTGCCACCGACTTAAAATGTTACACATGTCACCGGTCGGGAATTAATCGAAATATTTGTTAAGAAAAAAAATATTTCGCAAGGTTTTGTAATCAACAAAGTTTGATTAAATCTCTTATTTTGGTGATAAAAAAACAATAAAAAAAGTGCAAATTATTGAACTCATATATTTTTAATTAATAACAGGATTTCGTCCAAAATATCAAACTACTTATATTTTAAATAAGATATCGTTTCCATAAAGAATCCCTTTTTATGCGACGCTACTCCTCTTGTTTTTCGTCCTCATGGGAATGATTTAACAAAAAATGGAAATATCCCATTTTGTCTTATAGTTAACCCAAGACCCATTTTTATCTGTTGGTAGCTGGCTGGCTAAGTATAAATTATGTGTTTATAGTCGATTTTTGTCGTAATCCGGTGGGTTTAATCAATCATGCGAATTCGGGATCCATTCATTTCGGACAATACCCTGCCGTCGAAGACAGACTTCCCCTGCAATGTAACAAACTCCATCGATGTCTTCTCAGCAATTCTAAACCGTATAATCGTAAATCATAATTGTAAATCATTTTAAAGCTGTAATTGTGCGTTAAATCAGATAGGCATGCGCCTAATTCAGCGTGGTGGTGCGAATAAAGCAATTGCATTCAGACGTTTGAAGCTCTCAATTTGAAGTGACTTACGGCAGATGTTTTGTGATATACGACTTGTCAGACAAACAAAGTACGCGGTCACCATGTTAGATAAGAAATTACAAAACTGGAATTATTTTGGCGAATAAGCTGACCTACATAGCCAGATGGCACGCTATCAGATGACACATGATTGGAGAAAACGCCGAACTTGTAGAATTTTAAAGATTTAAAATTTAGCTATAACATTTAAAAAAAAAACTTTTTGTTTCTGTTTTTAGGGAGGGGAATAAGTAATATGAATGGGTTCCAAAATTATCTGGTTCCGTGTTTTTACTGAGTATGTCAAACTCCCTAAAGGGTTTGTATAATGAAATCGATTGAAATCTAGAATTCTGAGTTTAAAGGGCCATATCGATGTCATGATTTTAAGTATGGTCAAAATGAGATCACACTCGATTCGAATATGAAAATAGATTTGGGGTTTCATTACATAGACTCATTTACGGGTTATAATAAATATATACATGTTTAAAATGATTTTTAAATTTCAAAATGAGGCACGCGCGGAGTTTAATCTTTAACGTGCACGTACAACGTCATTTTAGGGCAGAATAGACTAAAATTTAAAGAAGTTGCTGAGAGAATTATAAAATATCTGATCCATGCGAACAAAAAGCAGCATTTCTATATTCTATACATGCGCTGCGCGCACTCACGCATGCGCGCTAGCGCGCCCGCGGCTAAACCATTGCAATTCGCAAAATGGCCTGAAAAGGTAATTTAAATTGATCAAGAAATGAGTTTGAGATTCTTGTTATTATGCACTGGCGGACACTTATATACCCGGATATGACCTTTGACCTTTAGTTTTTGTTTACCAAATTTGTTTTGTCTAATGGCTAGTCAGGAAGATTATGATTGGCACTGTGATTTCACAAATGTCGCCTATAGGCGAGACTTGACGGTTGAGCGATTACATTGATATTGAGAAGTTTTCTCATCCTGATTAAGGGGAATTAGTGGTGAAAAATTTGATGGCGATTGGCTCTGCGTTTTTTTACAGAAAATCTGTCCACAAAAAAATACGTACAGAACAAAATAAAAGAATTAAATAAAGAATACAAATTCTGACTAAATCAAAGTAGATGCTGCAGATCATCCAATATTAATAGCAATCAAATTGAATCAAAAAAAGGTAGCAAGTACTGAAACCAAAATATGGACTCAACACAGGCACAGAGTTCACGATGCATTCACGACCTTCTAAAGTTGTAAAATAGAGACTTTTAGATTTGCACGTCGACATAGTGGACTGCTACGTGTGACGTCCTTTTAAGGCAATGCCCTAAAAAGGACACCACATTGTCTTAAAGGACTTATAAAGGACGTCACATTGCCATGGCCTAAAAGGACGTCACACGTAGCAGTCTACTATGTCGACGTGCAAATCTAAAAGTCCCTAATGAAGGTCAGTGTACGACCATTCATGCATGTCGAACAGTGATTGGCCAGTTAAATTAGAAAGCCATTGCTATACAGTAGGCTTGCGGGTGCACAATGTGAGAGAGAGGGATGATTGAGGAGTCCTGAAAAGAACTCTCGGTAATCTTTCTTGGTTTTTTTTTTGTAGTCTTTAAAAAGACTGTTGGTTATCTTTCTTAGATTATAGTTCTAAGGAGAACTATAGTGCTCTCCTTAGAACTATAAGCTAAGAAAGATAACCAACAGTCTTTTTCAAGACTATACCAACAGTCCTTTTCAGGACTACAAAAAACCCTCAAGAAAGATTACCGAAAGTCCTTTTCAGGACTCCTCAATCCTCCCTCTCTCTCACATGGTGCACCTGCAAGCCTACTGTATATCTACATCACCATGCAAGCCGACACTTACAAGCAGCATCTAAAGCCATTGTTGTATATACATGAAGGGAGTTGTGATGCTGAACTGAAATAGGTGTAGCATGGAACTAAGAAATACATTTCCAGAGGCTATTTCTTTTATTTCCTCATATAAAGTTTGTTCCCATATAAGTATTTGAAGTTGTTATCATTTTGCCAGTTGGCCACGAGACGTCATTTGAATTGTAGTTGGCCGGTGTGTTTTGGCTGATAAGAGAGCATGTGAAAGCTTCTAATCAAGCAACCGAGAGGCCGATGACTTTAAGTCCTCTCTGACGATCTTGGTCATGAGGATTAATTCCTTGCCGAAAGGCACTAGCGTGGCGACTTTGTTTCGAACCCGGGACCACCAAATTACAAGACCACTTCTCTACCACTGAGCCATTGCGCATCACTAGATGATGCAGATGACGTAGAGCTGCGCTCGTAACTGCGCGTGACCAGTCATCTTTTTCAAAAGCGAATGCAATGTTGGATTATTCCTATCTGCACTGATAAATACATCTGATCAAAAAACATCATCGCTTGCATGCGATGGAAGTAAGAAGCTAGATGTAATATACTAATCGCGAAAAATTACAAGCCCACAAATTTTCAAATAATCAAGGGTCTAGAAACGTAATTTAATCAGATATTCAAGCTTGAGCCTTTCATTTTACGACTCTCGTCAAAGGGAGTACGATAGCGTTTACTCCTACAAAGGTTTTGTCGGGGATAATGTGCGACTTTAAAAGCTTTATAAATTTCAAAAATCATTAAAAAAAGATTTGAGAAAGTAGCTGTTTCGTAACGCGCATTTCCTTGATTAAACTTTTTTTTTTAAAGTGAGCCTATAATTCTGTTACGTAATCCCCACTTGGTTCTGTTATACAAGGTGGGAACATAATTCTAGAACGTTCAGGTGCTCCCACTTGTCATTATACAGAATGAACATCCCGAGGCTTTAAATAGGGTATATATTTCAGCTTGGCAGGTTCGTATCATTTGTGTTCATACTAATTGACGATCTTTGCGCTTCTGGCCTTCCATGAGATTAATAGTGCAATGTAATTCCAAGGGGAAATAAGTTTCCCGCTTTTCATCAATCAAATCAATCAAACCACTGTCAAATGATATATGTTCAGCAAATTAAACATCTTTCAACATCAGGCAGCTGTGAATGCCAAATAAAACAAAATTATTGAAGGTGAAATACATTATAAGCTAATTATAGGCCCTACGCTGACAATTATTTTAAGGGTGGCGTTAAACGCAGAAATAATGACATGTAATGACAAATTTAATCTGTTAGTTGGGCATAAGAGTTTTAAAAAATGTTGTCCTTGATTGTTAAACGCGTTGCATTTAACATAATATACTACTTTTTTGAAATACGGGCTGTACTAGATTGATATGTTGACCAGCCAGTTGATTGCACAAGTGTTTCTAGCTTTTACTTCATTTAAAAAAAAAAAAAAAAACAGTGAGTTGAGCTGTTTTATTCGACTTCCATCTTTCTATAGTTATCATACTAGATTATAACAACGACATGCGTTCAAGTGTATATTCTCTTTTTATTTCTCTTTTTTTTTAACATGGAATTTCGTTTATGATGCCTTTATACGAAATATTCCTACCTCAATAAATCATTTTAGATGATAAAAACAAATCTCCTGTGTAATGGTAATGACGAATTATCACGGAATCAAACTTCCCGACTTCAAAAGTCTGCCAAATGATTTTCTAGAAAATTTATATTTGGTGAGTTATTGTGAAAGAACTAATCCAGCTATAGTTTCAAGCCGCACACTCAGATTCTCGCCTGATGAGTTATACGTTTCGGTGAACATTATTTCCAGCAAATCCTATTAAATGTGGTCATTTGTTTGGTACTATAGGAGAAACCCATCTTCTGCATTGCAGAGTTGATTCAACGCAAAAACTTTCGAAATTCAATCCATTATCAGAACTCAACATAAGTTTGGAAATAAGACACACCTATCACAATGCAGATCTCACTATCTGCATGATGCTTTATATTTGATAGCCATGCAATAGTTAAAATAGTTGTAACAGTATACTCACGCCACGTCATAAGATCCGTAGGGTTGGCCATCTGGGGGCCATATGATGTAACAATGGACCCTTTCTGTTCCATCCGAATATATGAACTTGTACTGACCAGCAAAGAAGAATCGGGGGCTTGTCCAGGCTGCTGCAACAATCCAGATAGATATGACCGATCCAATAATGACCCGTTTAGGTAGCCGAGGTAGGAGAGGGTGGACTATGGCACGGAAGCGGTCAACAGTCACAGCCATCAGAGATAGGATACTCGCCACTGCGGACAGGTTCGCCACAAATTTGGCGATCTTGCAGCCGACGAGTCCAAACGGCCAGTTGTCCGTAACGATGTAAGTGAACATGGAGGGCATATCGATCGTCGCGATCATGGTGTCCGCAACGGCTAGGTTCAGGAGGAAGTAATTCGTCACTGTTCTCATTCTCGGGTTCGTCATGACGATCCAGATGACGATGATGTTGCCGGCACCGGCGATGATCATGATGGTGGTCGCGATGATACTCCAACAGATGACCGATTCGACGCTGACCGTATGAGCAGCGCTGAAGTTGAAGGAAAACACGCCTTCGAATCCCGGGTAGTTCTCGATGGGGGCTTCATTTGACACATTTTGGTAGCTATCCATAATGACCGCTATATCCCTGTTCAGTGATGTCAGGAAATGATCCAAAGACCAAGCTTCCAATGCAACATGTGATTCAGCGCTCTTCTCACACCACGTAATGAAATCAAACAACAAAAGAAAGTATTTTATCTATTCAACTGCATTTTAGAAAATATATTTAGGCCTATCGCATGTTGGAAATGAATTGTAGTTCAATGATCACAATAAACATTTCGGTGTGCCTATATAACTCACCAGTTGTCTCATACATAATTGTAATCTTCCTCCAAATGACATGCCGTCAACTTACATTAAGTATTATCCGTGAGAAACAAATCGAAGAAGGAAATCAAGTTTTAACCCTTTCTCAAAGAAAAGCGGCAAGACAACACATGGTAAAGACTTAATAGAGTTTGTATATATTGCTCGAGTTTAATGAGCGAGATGAAAAGATTTAAAAATCTTTGCGCCAATACGGTTTATTACGGGTTTAGCTTGTACGCTCGACTCGGCGATAGTTCCATATCAGTTGAAGGTTTCCAAATTAACAATTGATGCGTTCAATTATTCAAAGATGAAACCGCTCCAAACCAGAAATGCTACAACAAAGGATAAACTCCGCAGGTATTAGAAAGTGTATGTTTGATTCCTTATCGTATTTTCCTCCGTTTGAAAACATAGTAAAGCAGGGATAATACCCTGGAACTGATCGGGGGGCTTTAGCGTCTGTACTCCTCGCTATCTGATTAATACTAGCCCACTGGGTAGCGATGTGTACAGGTTGAGCGCCAGCGACGAATAAAATAAAACTTATATGTTCCTCTTTGAACGATCGTCTGCTAGGAGCAATGCATGTACTTCCCGCTCTAACGTCCCCATCTAGTGTGGCAGAGTTGTTTAAGTTCAAGATCAACTCCTTGTCTCTCTCCCCCGCACTCCCGAACGCTCTCTCATTCGCTCTCTCCCTCAGGCTCGTCAGGAAAGAGTTGCTCAGTCTATTCACTGCGCATCCATCCAGATATTATCGTGCTTCTCCTGGTGGGTGATTATAGAGTGCACGTAAATCTGATGCGGTGGATTAAAAAAGCAACCAAGTGGTTAGCTCCTTATTTCTCGGTCTCTATCTTCCACTTAATAGATTTTGTTTTGCTGCCGCTTGTTATTGTAGACCTCGCGGATGCATGGGCAGCTGAAAAGACAGAACGGAAAAGGATAAAAGCTTTATTAATTCAGTTTAGTTATCATTAAATGGCCAAATAGTAAGATATGTGGAATCAATATATCTTAGCGTTTGATAAGACTCTTATTAAACCCTCGGCCATATGGCTGATTTTCTTTGATCGTGATAAAGAAGTAAGACAGAACCAAATCAAGAAAAAAAAACAGGTATACACCGAGTTTTAAAATATCTTCAAAGACGAATAATTAAGATCTTTGATTTAAGTTTTTTTTTATGCTTTATCCTTGTACAATCTGAAGCTACATCATTGTAGTTAATAGTAGGTATAGCACACCAAAAATATTACAACAAACACATGTTATTTGATGGTTGCAAATGATCAAGCTTCATGAAAGCTTCAAACAATTAAATCAAAAACAGAATTTAAATCAGTCAATGCGTAGTGATTTTATACCATTTTTTTGATATCGCAAAATTACCGAAAAACCTGCCAGAAATGGTCAAATTGTCAAAAATGGCATAGTTCGACAAAGTTGACAACTAAATTCATCACTTTCTTGGACACAAATAATAAATTAAATTATCAGACACTAAAATATCATCTTTGTGGTAAAAAATACAAAAAAGAAAATTCTTTTTATGCACTCATTATACAAATTAGGAAGGTCAAACTGTTCATTTTGGAGGCATTTTTTAAATCATATATTCATAGATCATATTTACACCAAATATTGACCTTAAATTCCTAATATTTTTGCAATGCCAATACAATATGGCAAAGGAAATTACTTGGATCACCGTCACAGCTATTTCCTCATATGTTTCACAAATAATTCAGAAAAACCGATCATATGATAAGAATTTGTAAACTTTCAGCTACATCACAGTATGTCTGCAATTTTCAAAGATGTCAGATTTGAGGATTTATGACGATTTTCCGAGATACCATTCAACAGGCCATAACATTTCATAGGGACTGAATTTCAGAGTGACAGAAACTTTAGTGACCCCAGTACAGTTGTGGCTACCTTGAGTGTAAATAAAAAATTAATTCAGTGAGTGGAACACATGAGGATATTGCATTTTTGTAGGGGAGTTTTATACATTGAGGTGCTTTTTTCCACCACGCAGAATAGCAGCGCGAGTCAATGGGCGATCAGCGGGCCATGTCACACATGGCTGAAAAGACAATATTCTAATTCAATAATTAACATATTTCCAACATGCCTATAACAATGAATCTACACAGAATTGTAGGTAAAGGTATGCTTGAAATATTATGTGAAATAAAAATTCAAAAACATTGTTTATTTTTTAAAAATACATTTACAAAAATTGATATTTCTACCAACTGACTGCTGTTGTGTGTGTGTGTTCGCGGGGCAGACTGTTTGCACAGGCAGTGTGATCACCCTATTAATAACTTGTTATTAGCAAGGAATACTGAATGCCATATATATGTAAATATACATGTAAACACGCGGTACGATGAGGTTTATTAATATTTTGTTCAAAATGCGGTAATTTTTCTTCTTGAAAATTTATCAAAAACTATGATGATCTCTTTCGAAAACAAAAACTGACATTTTGGATAGCCCCTACAGGCATCAATTTCACTAAAAGCTTAGTCTCGTACCCAAATATTATTCTACATAACTTCCCTTATACAAAAGAAGAACGTGGAGTGGTGTATAGGGCATAGGTGAATTGAACCCTGATATAATAAAATGTTTAAAGGAGGAAATGAAGTTAGAGATTAATGCTGAGTGAAAAGAAACAGGGATTACATTATGGTTGCAATGTGCCGCCCCTCCCCCCCCCCCCAAAAAAGGGCTTATATGATTTTCTTTTTGTTAAAGAAGGAAACAAAGGTAATTTTGACTTAAACAAATCACGGATTTTATTTTCTGAGGATTTTTCCGAGGCTTTTCTGATAGTATTAGGAAATGTTAATAAATTACAAAGCAGACTACTGCGGCAGTATCGATAATGATGAGAATGAAGGGAAGCGGGAAAAAACGAATGGGGGGGGGGGGTGTAGGGGTTAGGGAAGGGGTAAGACAACAAGAGAGTTATCAATGTATTTAAATGATTTTTGTCAGAGCTGTGATAATATACGGCACTGAAGAACACTTAAATCAAGATTCAGTATAGACTGTCACTTTTATTAGGAATCCTGCGGTTTTATTGGTATTGCTACTGCAACTGTGCAATGCTGTTGAGCAATATACATGGCATGTCTTGATTACATATACCCTACTGATTTATTTATACTCGCATCCTGTGATTGTTCAATTATCAAGAGCAATGCTTTCGATTCAAACATAATGGGTTAAAGGGGTAATAATGGTCATAAATCTTTAACAATTGTAATAATAGCAATTGAAATTTAATAAAAGAAAACCTGCAGTTTTATTAAAATTACTACTGCAATATTTGCAATGCTAGCTGTTAAGAAATAGACATGGCCCGTCTTGATTACAGATACACTGTCGATTTATCCTGTGATTGTTGAATCGTCAAGATCAATGATTTTGATTCAGACATTTGAATTAAAAGGGTAATAATGGTCATTACCTCTGACAATTGGAATAACAGCAATTGTTAATTCTAATGATAGTAACACTTTTTTTTTGTAATTCGATATCAGATGAAGGGCACTGACCATGTTCAAATACGACACACAAAATCCTACTCTAAAGTTTTATATGACTATGCGGCACTACTTGTATTCATGTTTACAAAACTTATTACTTGTCTGCACGATCTTTTCTTCTTCTTAGTTCAAAAGTCGACTCAGGGTTGGTCGACTTAAAATTGCCCGATCCCATGTCAACTTTTAGCTGGGTATTTCCAATTTTATATTTATAAAATATATATATATGAGTTGCGTTATTATTATTTTTCCGGGGGAGAGAGAGTGAAGATTACAAATCCCTTTACAAGTCACAAGATCGAAAACAAATTAAAACTCTCTGTGCAATCACTGGTACCCGTTAACCAAGCATGCACAGATATGGCCTGAGGTTTTGTACTCTTTTGCCAAACCCATAATTAAAATTCATCAGCCGTGAGATATCACAACTCATCTCATAACATTGCTATCGCATCCCTATATTTCACAAAAATGTATTATGTTCAACATCTCTTGTTTGTAAGAAGAGAAAATAAACTTCAATATAGTTTGGTAACACATTCACTTGTACTTTGTTTATGGTTCATTCTAATTAAGGAATTTTGTAAACAATTATAACAGAAAAAGGTTTGAAATGGCATTTTAAAAGCAAACATCATGTCTCGAATTTTGATTGTGCTTTAGATTAATTTTCTAGAGTTAAATTTTACACACACTACAGAAAGTGTAAGGATAAATATGGATATATATAATAATATTTTTTGAAGAACTTTTTTTTCTTCATTTGGTCTAATGCCACTTGGTCAAATGCCTAAGCGGTGTATCGTCAAAATAATTAGTTCAATCTGAAAAATCGAGATTTAGAAGCGGAGCTAGATTTTGCTGTTTCACAATATGTTACATTCAGGGAAAGGAAGTGAGTGAATGGAATGCAAATAACCTTTTCCTGGACAGGCAGAAAATGGGTGTGGAGTTTGAAGTTGGCCTTTATAACATTAGGTCGGATATACGTCCGAAGTCGATATGCATCGGTGTGATAACAATATTAATGCAAACTGCGCTCATGCTACGACTCATTATGGAGCACCTGTTTCGATTATTAGTGCAATACCTCCCATGCCATCCAGCTACCGGTATGAGCATAATCTTCCAAGTCTCCCTTATATCTCTTTCTCCCTCCCTTCTCTTTCTCTTCTCTCTCTCTCTCTCTTTCTGATTTTGTATAATACCTTTATTCCTCCATTTTCCTAGCATTGTTTGTTTGTTCTTGTTCTTGTTCTTTCTTTATCTCTCTCTCTCTCTATCTCTTTCTCTCTTTGACACTCATTATACCCTTACCGCCTCCTCACTTTCTTTTAGAAATTAAATCTTTCTACACTGTAAAAAAGAATTTGTTCATTGGTAATTTTTACGTATTTTTTCCATGTAGAATTTACTTGAAAACATTAGTTTTGCCACTTACGCACTAAATTTAAGTCTTGCTAACTCAAATTTTCAATTTAGTAGAACATACGTGGAAAATTTAAGTAAAATCAAATACATAAGAACTTTAAGTA
The DNA here is from genome assembly GCF_000002235.5 of Strongylocentrotus purpuratus. NCBI lineage: Eukaryota > Metazoa > Echinodermata > Echinoidea > Camarodonta > Strongylocentrotidae > Strongylocentrotus > Strongylocentrotus purpuratus. The sequence continues at coordinate 13,862,286 of NW_022145595.1, forward strand.
ATTTCAGCTTGTATTAATTTAGTAATTTTAACTCAAAATCAGAAATTATACGTATTACTCAAACATTTTATGTTGATTATTCTTATCTTTTTAAAGTAAGGACCGATGCAGTGCGTAATAGAAATATTTACATAATTTATGAATATTCATTAAGACCAAATTAAACTCTTGTTTAAATAAAACAATTCTTTGTTGTGGTTGAATGAAAATTTAAGGACTTTAAAACATTTACTAATTCATTTAACATGGCTAAGCAAAGACAAGACAATTTTTAATTGTTACCCAGTTCAAAACAAATCAAAACTTGATATTTCAGGAAATTGTCAACCAATTTTCCTTTTAAGATGCTACGATCAAGTATATATAAAATTTGGAGCCTTTCAATATGTGTCGAATTGAAGCGTATGTAATAGTCTGTGATGGTGGTAGATATATATATATATATATATATATACGGTTAAATCTTAAATAGAAGTAGTGTTAGTGATTAGTGATAAATCTTAAATAGAAGTAGTAAATGATTAGTGGATGTTACTTGTTAGATTAGATGGGTACCAAATCGTGCAATATGTAATCCTATCATAGCTTTTTTTTAATTATCTAAAATGATTACAATACTTAAATTATTTACGTTAATGTAACTCGATTTAACTGAGTAAAAATTTATTCAGGAAAATAAGTAAATTCTACTTAAGATGCCGTAGGTAATAATTACTTAATACAAATAAGGCAATTCTTTTCCTCAATTTTATTGAGTTATTTCGACTATTATTTTTTTACAGTGTATACTTCCTTAAATACACGCACGAGCTGCTTCATTAATCTCCTCTCGCTCTCTCTCTTTCTCTCTCTCTCCTCTCCTTCTCTCTCTCTCTTTCTCTCCTATCTCTCTCTATCTCTCTCTACCTCTCTCTCTTTCTCACTCCGTATCTTTCCATCCTTTCCCTCGCATTGTCTTCGTTTCTTCCTACTAACTACCCTAAGTGAAAGTCTTACACGCGTTTGATCTCTCTTCTATTCTTCTCTACTCCCTTTCTCTTTTCTCATTTCATCTTCTCCCTTTTTTTCTATTTTCTTTTCTATGTCGTATGCTCTTGCTTTATTTCCTTCTTTCTCTATTTTTCTACCCCTTCCCTTTCTCTTCCTAGCTCAAACGCACGCATTCGCCTCTTTCCGCTATCCGCTATCTCTCCATCTCTCAAATTGCTCTTGATTTCAAATAGATATCCGTGAATTTCCGGGAGGTCTGCGTTACTGCGATATTCGGTTGCCGAGTTTTCCTCGTAATTTATTTCAGCTCTTTGATTTGTTGATTAAGATTGAAAAAAACTGATTTATAATGTATTGGGCTGAGAAAGGTTGAGTAAAGGTAACCAGTGTTCTCGTTCAACATATTCTATTTGCACAATGAATGAGTTTTCCTCTGTATTCAATGTACGAACATGTTTTTCTTCGATTACTGCTGAATTACGTGCAGTATAAGCTCTCATCCCCAACTCCTTAATCTTATTCGCATACTTATTTGTTTTCTTTTCTTATTCTTATTCGTATAAGTATCAATATCATAATACGGATTCCTATTCTTATTCTTATCTTATTCTTGTTCTCATTATTATTCTTATTCTATTACTTATTCTTATCCTTATTTGTATTCCTTATTTTATTCTTATTCTTATTCTTATTCGTATTCTTTTACTCATTTTCTTCTTCTCATTATTATCATTCTTCTTATTATTAATATTATCATACTTATTCTTGTTCTCATTCTCTTACTTATTCTTATGTGCTTTTAAAGTCTTATTTTGATAACTATCATTATTCCTATACCAATGCTTAGTGTTAGAATTATTGTCATTATGTTTTCCCTTCATTCTTCTTATGATGCTTATGCGTATGTATATTCATGCTCTTGTTCATATTCTTATTCGTATCCCTTTTCACTCCCCATCTCTCCCTTTCTTTCTCTCGCCTTCCAAAATCTCCCTCTCTCCTCTCCCCCCTCTCACTACCTCTCTCTCTCCCATTCCCCTCTCTCTCTCACCCTCTCTCTCCTCTTGCTCTCTCTCACATATATAAAGTCAGAATGTACATACCTAGCTCCTTTGTCCCTCCCTTTACTTTTTCTTATATTTCAGGTATAGGCCGTTATTACAATTCTTGATTATCATAGATAGGCCAACGAAAAAGCAGCGTGTGTTTAGGAAGATTGCAGTTTCCATCCACTTGATGCTGTAGCTAGCTCATAACTGGAATTATAGTATTGATTCCCTTAGGGAATCATACCAAGGAGAAAAACGAGAGTTTCATGATCGTTTTAATGAGAGAGTGGTCGCTATGACACGACTTATTTTTTTTCATCAAAGAGCAATTTCGAACGTCCGTCGCGTCCCCCGAGCTAACCTTGGCCAGGTAATGCATAGAATCGATACGCAATGGAACAACTCCGTTTCTCTTAATAAACAGACGATAAATAATGAAAAGTTTCTTTTAAAAACCATATAGTATCTACATCGCACTTACAAAAACAGTAAGGAATCGGGTCATCGGGGTGACTATGATTATGTAAAGAAGAATACGTTTTTTCATTCGGATTTTGATATCAAAGTTATTGGTAATGAAATACAATGCGAGTGATGGCGATCAATAATGTTTGATATTTCTGTGGAAGGCCTTACATTTACTTTCATCTCATTTTGCACCCCCCCTTTTTTTTTAAAATCTCTGTCTGTGTCTCTCCCCCATCCATTCTTTTACCATACGTAAAGTGCCGTTGATTGCTGTGGAATCCGAATTAAGCGTATACGTTGCAGTTTATTGGGAGAATGTTCCTAAGTAATATCCATAACATAGATCTCGATCGTTCTGAAAAAAAGTAAATATTGGAAGACTGGAACAATTAAATCCGCTAATGAGTAAATATGTTTCATGTAAACACAATAAGACAGCGTGAATTGCAAAGCAATGTCACGCCTTACTCAACCATAAAGATAACTGTTTGCACTGCCATGGGCCCTATATTACATGAAACGTATAATTAAAGCTTTTGACCAAAGTTCTTAGGATCCACTTATGCGTGTGAAGTCCAATATACTCAAATCTGCGTGCAATATTCATACTACATGTGATTTTCAGCAATAATTAAAAGGAAGTAAACAATAACCCTAAGCAATTATCTTATTTATTGAGAGAGCACTTCAAGTGAGAAAGTATAAATACCAGTCTGTAAACAACTTCTTGATAAATAGGAGTTCAAGAAAAGGGTTTGTATAAGGAAAGTGAGACATAAGAACAGGAGAAAGAGATTTAAGGAAGAGAGAAGAAACTAAAGAGAAAGAGAGAGAAAGAGAGAGAAAGAGAGAGAGGAGAGAGATAGAGAGAGAGAGAGAGAGAGAGAGAGAGGTAGAGAGAAGAAGGCTTGAGGGACAGGGGAGGATTATGCAGGGGGAAGAAAAAAGGAAAAGAGAGCATAGAAAATCCTTATCTATGCATAGCATTTGTGCCATTAGGTGATGTCGTCCTAGATTTCAACGAAGGGTTCACTTAAGAAAATATAACACCTCAACGCAAACAAACGTCGCCCTCAATTAAGCATAGATTTACACTTGGCTTAAGGAGAAATCCACTTCGAAGTCAAAGTGATCGAGTTGGGGTCAAGTATTGTAGTTATCTGGTGTAGTTCATCGATATTGGAAAAGAAATAGTATTATCCGATTGAGTAAACAAAAAATACTTGCCAGGAGACTGATAGTGAGAGTAATTAACCTGAATGTGGAGGTTTTATCGATCTTTTAGCATTGCTTTACGGTTGAATGTGACATTAATTGAGATTATATTGTCACTGGAATGATACATCATGATTTGCCTGTATTATCATACGTGAGATGGCATGATTTCTTTAAGCTTTGATTCATTTGAATGTCATGTCGAGGCTGTTCTTTGCCCCTAAAGGAAGTGACACAAAAATAAGCAGGCTGACACCGCATCCCACATATTATCTAATAAGAAAATATCGCGAGCGATGATGATCCAATATTTATCTTTAACTGATGTTTAAAACATCGTGGGCGATGATGATCAAATATTATCTTAAACTGATGTTTAAAGCAACTGTGTAAAATATGTATGTAACATGAAATATGATATAACATAATGCAACATCTATATAAGGTTGCTCAACGCATGGTACCGCATTCTTAACTGCAACCCCAGACACACTATACCAAGCCCTAGTTGTGACCCCGGTCCCATCCGCTTACTTTCACGAAATAAAGCCCGGAGCAATGTCGCCAGATCAATTGTCGGATCGGCAAATCTAACTCACACAAGAGCCTTCAAACGATTCGTAACACCTAATTAGTTCCGTAAATCGCACGGTAACACAACCGTGAGATTACTTAACGGCTAGCACAATATGTGAAACACCTACACCTGATCGCTGATCCGTCTGTGCAAACTTCGACACTAGATAGCATAGATTAACCAAGATGACTGCTGTAATGAAATTTAATATGGAATCGTATCTGCGGTCTAATGAAGAGAGGCGTTTAGAAATGCGAGGGAAATGACACCGAATGACATTGGAGATACACATAAATTGTATTACGGCGAAAACGTGCGAACCTGCGATGAGTGCACATGGGTGTGGGGGAAGGCAAGGCGGTGGCCACTCTAGAAATTTTCCGAGGTTAACTGCATTATAAGAAGATCTGATAGGACTCTGGAAGGAAATATTAAAGGTTATTACGGACAGGCAGATCCTAAGGAGAGCAGAAAATATATTTTGGAAGAGAAATATGTAATAAGAAGAACTAGGACACTGAAATCGAGAAGATGAAAGAGATAGGTCAACAAAGGAAAGCAGATTATTATTGCATCGCCAAGTCAACACAATCATTACAGCACGACTGCAAACACGTACCCTCAACACATACATGTTCGTTATTACGAATAAACATTTGCGGAATCATTGTTAACAAAAAAGGTGTCATTGTATTAGATTTTTTAGAAATTTAGTTTCTATAGTGAAATGAGAGTTGTTTGATACATTTTTTTTAACCACAGATCCCCGAGCCACTGAAGTAGGTGTGCCACCGGAACTCACAAAATAGAAAGAGAGAGGGAGAGAGAGAGAGAGGTATAGACATATTTAATATTCGCCATCTCTCTCTCTCTCCCTCTCTGTCTCTTTATCTCTAATATTATTATTAGAGATAGAGTGATAGTGAGGGAGAGAGAGAGAGAGAGAGAGATGGCGTATATTAGATAAGTCAAAATTGATTGCTTAATCAGAGGAGCATAATTGAAATCACGTCCTCAACCTACTCAATTGTATGACTTCTTTTCTTTTTAACTAGGAAAATTTGTTGCTATTTTTTAATTCTGTTTCGTCATTTTCAATAACAGAAGTCATGGCTGTTGATATAATTTCGTATAATGATAAACAATAATGATACAAATGCTTTGTTTATTAAAGACAAACAACAAAAAGCCTATTTACAATTCTATTGCAAATACTGAATTACTCCATTGACGCGTAATTGATGAGTTTTCTTTGTGTTGTAAAACCAATCAAAAATGAAGGGGGGGGGGGGGCAGTCAGTTTATTATTGCGTTCACAAATTGATGACATTCGAAGACTGTACTCAAAAATGCGTTTTCAAAGAGCTAATTGTTTCTTCTGAGAGTCGTTTACTGCACTTCAAAATGTAGTCGTGCTAGCAAGCCGCCAATGTGGCAAAAGATGGTAGATAATATCGAACGGCATATACATGATGTATGACTCTATCATTGAAATCGACAAATAAAAATCAATATGGATGACTTGAGGCGCTAGCGGTGGACGAATACTCACGGTTGTTGGTAACAGAAAAAATATACACGACAAATACGACTGCTTCTCCTATGTACCCCCGTCCTATTATTTTAGAATGTGAAATGGATGACATTATTCGTGACATATCGCGATGAAAACAAAGAGCGTATAATCAAATGTCAACTGACGAATATCATCTAGACCTACTAGCCTCAAAATGTAATTTGATCATCCACCTATAGTAATACAGTCACCATGTTTGAGTCTCGTACCTCAAGCCGTTCGTATAATATTGTGATGACAGGGGAATACCTCTAATTAAAATTCACTGACCTCCATAACCTTTGACCGTTGTTCTACGTATACCCTAAACTCTGATTAGGTCGTCTTCTAATGGTGATACAAACTACCACAATGTTCGAAGCTTCTACTAGTTGTTCTGGAGAGATTGCAATAACAAAGCTGATACCTGTAGCTTCAGCCATTGCCATCTGTGATCCACGTACTCCAAAATCAAACCAGATGGTCTGCTTATATAATGAAACACACTGTTCCAAGGTTAACGTTCATATCTAGTGGTTCTTGAGGTATTGCAATAGCAAGGCTGCAAAATTTAATTTCAGAAATTTACCTCTATGACTTTTAAAATTCTTATTTAAAATATAATAAGACTGTATTCCTACGATAATACATACTATCATTAAGTTTGAGGCTAATACCTTTAATCGTAACAAGAATAAAACATGTAACTTCAGAAATGGACCTTGTGACCTTTGAACCTTGACCTATTTACCCCAAATCTTATCAGATCGTCTTCCTATGTTATTATATATATATATATACATATATAAAACCAAATTTTAGCCTCATATCTCTAGTGGTCCTAGAGATTTTGCGCTGATGAGGCTAATAGCTGGAAATTCCGAAGTTGACCGATGTGAACTTTGACCTTTGACCTAACTACTAAAAAAATCTAATCAGATTGTCTTCCGATAGCGATATATATCACCCCCAAATATGATGGTAATATATTAAGAGGTTCTTGAGACATCGCGATAACGAAAAAGCTAGACGGACGGACTACCCAAACACATAATGACTCCGGCACAACCTTAGATGGATAGAGGCGTAACGTCAGCTCGAATCGGGTGGAACGGTAATACCCCAACGCCTTCCATTGTTGACGGTATGTATATAACATATTTCATATGAGTTATGCTAAGATAAATAAAGGAGTAGGTTTGCTTAGATAACAAATTCATCCCCCTCCAGAAATGTCACTTCATGGATATCTAACTCATGGCCCCACCTATATTAGGAACACGTTCAACTATCATGTTGAGTTTAACATTTGAAACCATGACCCGAATCGAACCAATATATTTCTGTTCCTTGCACAACTACGCAAGTTTAATGAAGTGTCACTTTAAACAAACAGGTATTTTTCAAGTCACATGCTCCTTGGAAAGCTCGAAGAATAATAGCGGGTATATCATTTCATTGCCAAAGGAAATGGTGTGAAGATTGAAAACCGGTGTGTATTACAAGACATCTTTTCAACACCCGCTATCTAGCAGAGACATATACTTGACATCGGGACTGCAGATTGAATACAGAAAGAGAGGGAGAGTGAGGAGAGAAAATGATAGGAAGTGGGGGAGGGAGAGGAGAGATAAATATAGATATAGCTTTGGGGCTAAAACTTGGAAGGATAGTATATACGGATCGAAGATATCTGAAAGTTGAAAATAACAATATTGAGAAGAAGAGGACTTCAATGATAGTTTAATATCTAATAAAGATTTCATGATAGATCTAACGCTTAAACCCTAAAACGCCATTGAATGCACACAAGCATCAAACATTCGTTAAAATCAGAGGGGAGGGAATCAGGTCCGCAGAGTGGCTGTAAGAGCACAACAACACAATTGTTAGGGGGATTAAATACGTCCTTAATCCCCCCGCCCCCCCCCCCCCCAAAAAAAAAAAAAAAAAAAAAAATGTACTCAATCGGATCTAGGAGATTAACACAAATTCTTGATAAAAAAAAAACCTTTAATCATTTGCTCTTTGCATCTAAAATATAAAATATGGCACGATATGTCCTGAAAAATATGCCATCATGTTTTTTAAAAGGGAGCAGACACTGGCCGATAGTTGCCCTAAAAACGTCAGTAGTTCAACATCCATGGTCCTGCAGCTAGAGCCATTGGTGCACTTCCCCGTACGTTTTTCTTCCACTCCGGTTACTCAAAGCATAACAATCGGCATCGATTGCAGAAACACGCCGATATATATCTTCATCCTTGCATCCCATCTGCCCCCAATGACCCCACTCTACCGCTCTACCGTGACCGCTTTCTGAAATGAGCGCAGAGGTATGTGAGTTCAATGGGATTTAAGTAGTGGCGTAGCTACCATCGGCATGGGGCATGTGCCCCTTCATCGAAGGAAGAAAATAATAATTATAAAAACAAAAATTTCATCCCCGATCCCCTCTCCCCCCTAATGAACTTAATCCACTGATCCGCCGTGACCTCTTTCTGAACGAAACAGTTTAGTATGGAGATTTTTCTATTATGTATCGATTTACTCTGTTTATCAACAGATAAACAGAGTTTATCAGATAAACAGAGTTTATCAGAAAGACTCTGTTTTTCTCAGATAAACTCAGTTTATCACCAGATAAACAGAGTTTATCAGATAAACTGAGGTTATCAACTGATAAACTCTGTTTATCTGGTGATAAACTGAGTTTATAGTAGGCGCTAGACCTTTGACTGACGTGCCTTCACGGTTGTTTCCTCGCAACGCATGCCGGGACATAATTCTAGAACGATTTTCACCTTCGCCGTGATCAGCTGTCTCTTATCCAGCCGAATCAACTCTTGTACAGAATCCACTATTCTGCAGTGATTTTCTTTCAATCGAGTTTCATTTGTACGGTAAGAAAACAAAGTTTGTGGTTATTCATTTTTATGACGAATAAGGCTGACAATACGACTTAAAGTGGGCTAACGTGTAATGAGATTGCGTCCAAATTTAGTAAATGTAGGCTTAGGCTAGTCCCGTATGTTCAAATGTGTGTGCATTTTAAGTAGACTGATTGCCTTTTAATTAAGCTTCCTAAACACTCGTGTTTTAGGTAGAAGTTAACCAAACGTACAGTAAAATGAGAGGAAATATTGAATATATACATAATTTATAATGGAATACTAGAATGGCCGATAGTTAGTGATTGCAATTAAATCATAAATGTAAAAAGTAAAAGAGGCCATGAAAACGATAGATTTGTCGATCTTGATCTGATATCGATGAGGAGCTGCTTAAGCATCTACATGACAGGGGGTACATAGGATTTTTTCGAGGGGAGGGGGGGGGGGTTAAAATACGAAGATTTCACGACTCGGCCAGCCGCAAATAAGTAGGGGGTGGGGGGGGGGGGGTAAGAGCACATTTGTTTCCCCCTGAAAATATTAACATTTGGCAGACCGATATATTGTTCAGTTTGTGGGGTCACCTTTAAAACAAAATAAAAAGGGGGGGGGGGTGTCCAAACCGCCCCCCTCTACATACGCGTATACTACATGATCTAGTGTTGAAGAAGTGATAAGGGTTCTTTTGTTACTGTTATTCTTGAGGTCACAAACTTAAATTCAATTGTCTTTTTCCTTTTATTTATCAGTTGCAGCATCATCAAACACTATGGCCGATGAATCAGAAGATGACGTAGATTCTACGAGAGAGCTCGTTTCATAATGGACAACAGAAGTGCTACATGAATTTCTACAAGGAGGGGACTCGAGCTTGGAAATCGAGGAGTCATTATTACATGAGTGTTCTCTGCCTTGACGCTGGGGGTAGCTGTTCAGCCATCCAAGGTAGATAGGAACTGGATGATGAATGGATTGGGGGCGGGGGGGGGGGGTAGGCATGCAGAACTGGCTGCCTACTATGTTTGTATGTACCTCCTAGATAAGGACTCTCCATCACTAGAGGGAAAAAAAATGAGAGACTACACAGAGGGAAAGGCATATAGTTATTTTGCCTCGTGAAAAAATAGATTTAGCCGCTAAAAAAGCGTTCCTTCGGGTATCAAATGACGACAGGTGAAACTTTATAATTGTGGAATTATTGTCTGTAATGTGGTTTCCAAACCATGTGACAGTAAATGGTGTATGTTGTAAAGGTATTGTAAAAGGCATTGTTTAACAATGTTTAATCTGAGATGGACGTATGGCCATACATGCTACCAGTGTCTGTAATATGGCGTATTAATACTGAAGCCCTAACCAAATCGCGCTTCAAAATGATTAAGAAGTACCTCAAAAAAGTAAGAAATCTTTGACCCCTTTTACCATACTCGTTTTTCCCAATAGACTGTAGTAATATGAAAACCGTTTGGCAAACACAAAATTTGGTTTCGATTTCCAATCATAAATATCTTGATAATCAGACAGGCGATCAGATCATCGGATTGTAAAAGTCATGAAGTTCCTGACTGACCTAAAATTATCATCGCAGCATGAGCTAAATCCAGGATTTTGTTTCAGAATCTGAAATAAAGTTACCGGATCCCTTTAAATGTGTTTGCATTAAAGGTGTCTACATCAATAACCCACTTCTTGTGATGGCCAAAATCAAACTGATTGAATCTTCGCGCAGCATAAAACGTATGACCATTTGGTACAATGGTCTGAAAATAAAGACTATTACTTATTGGCTCTATAGCTCCTAAGTCGATTTAACAACTAATAGTCGTTATTTTCCCACTTGAAGACATTTTCAAGCCCCACCTTTTTTATGGAAGTTCTAAATTAGTATTATCTTTCAAATGCCGTTAGAATTTACCCTTTCCATTTTTTGGGCCGGCAAAAGGGACATAGTACCTTTAAGCTATATCAGATTATTAAATGAACGTTTTTTTTTTTAAATGTATTTAATTTCAAAATTCCATTAACCTATTTTTTGTAAATGATCAAGGATGATTCTTGAATGATCAGTTATTTCTTGGGAATACCAATTAATTTGTATTTTACCTGTTTATATGCCTGTGTATTTATCTATTTTGTTTTTGATACTGTTATTTGTTTTATTATTACCAAACAGGGCCTCATGGAAGACCACCAAATTGGTTTTATGTGCCACTCTGTATAAATATCAAAAATAAATAAATAAATAAATTAAATTGATCTCATGGTTATATTTATTTTATAAATAAAATCAAACAACACAGAGAGGGTTGTAGATGAGTACTAATCAATCAGGAAGCTGTGTTGATGTTATTCATGATTTATTCAAGAGAGGAATGTCAAACAACCTGATGTTTAAAATATTAAACGAGAAAATCATAAAAACAGAAAGAGGCATCGAAAGAGATGTCAACGCTTAATGAAAGAAAAAGAGTGATAATAAGGAGAGAGGAGAGAGAGAGAGAGAGAGGGGGGAAAAGAGAAATAGAGGAGAGGGAGAGATAGAATTAGGTGTGAAGAAGAAGATTAAGAGAACGAGAGATTAAATTTTACAAGTGTACAACATGTTTCCATGTACCTTTTCTTAATTTATATTATAATGTAAACGATATTGTGATGGTCTTCGCTTAATTTTAGTTTGCATTCTTTCCTCTAGCTTTATCTTCTAATTTATTCTTTTAATTTATTCTTTTAATTTAGTAAATGTTTGTACAAATATAATTTTGGTTTCTATCTCTTCCCCTATGTCATAGCCTCCGTTCTTGCTCTCCCTTCCTCATGTTAGTCTATCTATCTTACTCTCTCTCTCTCTGTAATGACAACCCCTCTATCAATCTTTTCTCCAATAACTCTTGATATATTCCTCCTCTTCTCCTACTTGTTCATCATCACCATCATCATCATCATCTCAAAACTGTATTAATCAATATATAAGACTCGTTAGATTGATCAATACAGTTCTTATAATATATGACCTTTATGTTCAAACAATAAACCATATGGTCACAATCATTCCAACTTCATGGGCAACAATGTAACCTCCATTTTCTCCTCCTCGTTCAAATATTGGCTTCTTCTTCATTCTTTACTTGTGCTACTTCTCCATCTCTCTGACTATACTCACAAGAAAGTAGAATCGACGGTTTGACATGAACCAGTCTAGAAAATGAACTAAATTTATTCAAGTATCAAATACATTTTAAATTACAGACGGCTTTCTCTCACGAGATGAAAGAAATATCTCCCTAACCAGAAACTGGCAAAATAACTATATGCCTTCCCCTCTTTGTAGTCTCTCATTATTCTTCCCTCTAGTGATGGAGGGTCTTTATCCAGTAGGTACACACAAATGTCTCTATACATAGTAGGCGGCCAGCTCTGCGTGCCTTTCTCCCACCCCCCCCCCCCCGCCCCAATCCATCCATCGTCCAGTTCCTCTCTACCTTTGAAGGCTGAACAGCTACCCCGAGCATCAAGGCAGAGAAAACCCATGTAATAATGACTCCTCGATTTCCAAGCTCGAGTCCCCTCCTTGTAGAAAGTCACGTAGCACTTATGTTGTCCATTGTGAAATGAGCTCTCTTGTAGCATCTACGTCATCTTCTGATTCATCGGCCATAATGTTTGATGAAGCTGCAACTGATAAACAAAAGGAAAAAGACAATAAAATCAAAAGTGACCTCAAGAATAACAGTAACAAAAAAAACCCTTATCACTTATCACGACGCTAACGCAGGAGGGGGGGGGGGGGGGAGGGGTTCCGAATGTCGCTCAACTTGTACTTATGACGGTTTCGTGAGACGCAACCCAGATCGACAAATCTATCGTTTTCATGGCCTCTTTTACTTTTTACATTTATGATTTAATTGCAATCACTAACTGTCGGCCATTCTAGCATTCTATTATCAATTATCAAAAACTTGAAAAACTCTGTTTATCTCAGATAAACACAGTTTATCAGATAAACAGAGTTTATCAGAAAAACTCTGTTTATCGGTTGATAAACTGAGTTTATAAGATAAACTGTGTTTATCAATGATAAACTCAGTTTATCAACAGATAAACAGAGTTTATCAGAAAAACTCTGTTTATCAGTTGATAAACTGAGTTTATAAGATTAACTGTGTTTATCAATGATAAACTCAGTTTATCAACAGATAAACAGAGTTTATCAGAAAAACTCTGTTTATCAGTTGATAAACTGAGTTTATAAGATAAACTGTGTTTATCAATGATAAACTCAGTTTATCAACAGATAAACAGAGTTTATCAGATAAACTCTGTTTATCATTGATAAACTTCGTTTTTCTTGATAAACTGAGTTTATCAACTGATAAACTGTGTTTATCTGAGATAAACTGAGTTTATCTGAGATAAACATAGGTTTTCAAGTTTTTACACAAAGGGCTTGCCATAAACCGCGACAACAATCACTGAATATTGTAGGATCCTATATGTTTCCAATATGTTCATTTGAACCAAATTCATGACCCCATACCAAAACTTTATATTACCTTTAAACAATATAAAACATTTAATTGTAAAATGTAACTGAACACTGATCAAATGCAAAACACCAAATCTTGATTGATCAAAAGGTTAAAGGTTCAACAGTTTGAATAATACGGGCCCAGAAGTTAAAATGCCCAATAGTTTGAAGAAAAAAAGCTCGAAAGAACTATTACACAAATTTATATATATATATATATATATATATATATATGTACAGCGTATCCTTGAAAATAAGATAAAGATAAAGTTGAATAATTTACGGATTCTAAATTATTTTTTTTAAATACATAAACATTATTGGAGATCTCTTTGTTTGCTTTGTTCGCCGATTTGCACGGACGTAGGCGTGCCAACTTCGCATTTTTGCACAGATGTATACGAGTCAATTAGACATTCATAATACCGCTCGCAGTGTGTAGCCACGCGTTGCGTTTACTATTGTTTACATTGTATACATCGCACACTTTCCGGTAAACTGTTTTTCTTCATAGTGTTACATTCGAAATTACCGTGTATTTAGCGGTTTTCTTTGGATTTTTTTACTGATGTTACGATGGCACCTGCTGGAAAACGTCAACGTGTGTTTAGTGTAGAGGAGGCTCGAGATCTTGTTACTATGGAAGCATGGAGCATGGACTCTGATTCCGACGAATCGAGCAGTGACGAAGACTCTAGTGATAAAAGTGTTCCCTGAGAGTAGACTGATAGAATAAGAATGAATAAAAATTAATGAAAGAGCTAGAGATGACAGCAAGAAAGAGAGTAGACTGATAGAATAAGAATGAATAAAAAAAATGAAAGAAGGAGATAGAGATGACAGCAAGAAAGAGAGTAGACAGTGATAGAATAAGAATGAATAAAAATAATGAAAGAAAGAGATAGAGATGACAGCAAGAAAGAGAGTAGACTGATAGAATAAGAATGAATAAAAATTAATGAAAGAGCTAGAGATGACAGCAAGAAAGAGAGTAGACAGTGATAGAATAAGAATGAATAAAACTAATGAAAGAAAGATGTATCCTGTCTTGCCGTCATCTTTATATCTTTCTTTTATTATCTTTATTCATTCTTATGCTATCAGTGTTTACTCTCTTTCTTTCCGTCATCTCTATCTTATTATTATTATCATTTTCCTATCTATATGTACCCTATGTCTTGCCGTCATCTGTATATCTTTTTCTTATTATCTTTATTCATTATTATGCTATGAGTGTAATACTCTCTTTCTTGCCGTCATCTCTATCTCATTATTATTATCATTTTCCTATCTATATGTACCCTATGTCTTGCCGTCATCTCTATATCTTTCTCTTATTATCTTTATTCATTCTTATGCTATCAGTGTTTACTCTCTTTCTTTCCGTCATCTCTATCTTATTATTATTATCATTTTCCTATCTATAATTATGTACCCTATGTCTTGCCGTCATCTCTATATCTTTCTCTTATTATCTTTATTCATTCTTATGCTATCAGTGTTTACTCTCTTTCTTGCCGTCATCTCTATCTTATTATTATTATCATTTTCCTATCTATATGTACCCTATGTCTTGCCGTCATCTGTATATCTTTCTCTTATTATCTTTATTCATTCTTATGCTATCAGTGTTTACTCTCTTTCTTGCCGTCATCTCTATCTTATTATTATTATTATTTTCCTATCAATATGTATCCTATGTCTTGCCGTCATCTCTATATATTTCTCTTATTATCTTTATTCATTCTTGTGCTATCAGTGTTTACTCTCTTTCTTTCCGTCATCTCTATCTTTTTATTATTATCATTTTCCTATCTATATGTACCCTATGTCTTGCCGTCATCTCTATATCTTTCTCTTATTATCTTTATTCATTCTTATGCTATCAGTGTTTACTCTCTTTCTTTCCGTCATCTCTATCTTATTATTATTATCATTTTCCTATCTATATGTACCCTATGTCTTGCCGTCATCTCTATATCTTTCTCTTATTATCTTTATTCATTCTTATGCTATCAGTGTTTACTCTCTTTCTTTCCGTCATCTCTATCTCATTATTATTGTTATTTTCGTATCAATATGTATCCTGTCTTGCCGTCATCTTTATCTCTTTCTCTTATAATCTTTATTCACAGTAAAGTCCTTTCATTTCATATCACTATTTCTCTCTCATAATGTCTCTCACGTCCGTTCTCCATATTTTATTCATTGCATACTCCACTCGTCAATCATTTCTGATAATAAGCTCTCTCACAATAAAGTAAATGGAAAACAATGCAATATAGTTTATATTTTAAGATTGATTCATTCTTTCTTTGTATATCTATGGCTGTGATAAATGTACTTGAAATCAATTTTATTGAGGGGTAAAGAAGGTGAGAGAACAGATGCGGTGAACATTCATAATGAGACATTTCAATAAGATGCTGATTATGTCATGTATATCACATATAATATATTATGCCTATACCATTTTTACATGCTCATACCAGTGGGCAAAATCAATAACATTCTCTTATTTCTTATTGACTTATCATGGCACAACAAAGAAAAACATCCCCACGACGTCCCTTTTCATGCCCCGCTAAACCGGACATTGACAATAACCTGGGGTAATAGGGATTTCAATGGGCAGATTAGCCCATTGTCAAGGGTGGCTGAGCGGGGTACTTTCAAGTCTCTCCCTATTGAACTTCTTTTCTTCAACAACCTAAATACTAACCTTCTGAATTGTTAGAATACTTGAGCAAGGTATGTAAAGAAAGGTAAGAAGTCCACCTTTCTAATAGATTCGATTTGAAGATGTCTTATCATTGCTAAATAAGAAATTCTAGAGGGATAAAAAACTGCCGTAAATAAGAAAAATTAAACATTATATAATTATGATTATTATAAAAATGATAATTCAAAATATAACAAATGACGGTTCATCGAAAAGCACGTCTTCCGGTCTACAACTTTGCTGCACAATATTTTTCATCATGATCATCCAGTGAAGAGTTATAGCCTCTTGATTCAGCAGAGTCAATAAAGATTCCCTCGAAATGTGTGACCCTAAAAGAATGTGGCACAGGGGGTTTTTTTAAGTGGCGCATAAAGAGTTAAAAGCTTATAATCTCATCTTATACGCGAAACCATGCATAAACATGATGGAAGGATCACGATTGGACTAAGCAGGCATAACTTGTAATGGGTAAGGCACAATGGCATTTGGTCAACTATTTCATTTAATTTCTTAATTCAAAATAGCGCGTGCATAACCAATTGAAAATCATGATATGGAGGGAAAGAAATTGCATAGATCAAGTCAGTATAAGTAATTTCCACACCGGCTGAATTGGGAAATTAAAAATGGTTTCGGAGGGTCAGAAAATTATCAGAATTGCAACCATGTAGAAAGCAAATCTGAAACAAAACTTTATAGATACTGAACAAACGTTGAGGACACAGTGTGATCACAACGCTGTGATATTTCAATGCAAATCTTCTTACTGCAATGCCGTGTAGAAACAAGAACAAAAATGTAACGACCGACTGCCTTAGCCCCGTTCACCTGACACACACTGAACCTAAAAAACACTTCAACCTGATGCTATATGTAACGCCCACTTGCCTTTTAAAAAGCGCTCGGTGAGGTTTTTCTTTTTCTTTCCACATTAGCAGTATCATGTTACTTTGTCAGGAGATTCTTGACAAGTTGAGTTACAACTAAAAGAAGAAGCAAGAAACAAAACTAGAAATGCATGACTGTACTAAACAAATCCATGAAAAAACTAAATGAAGGAGTTAATGCCCAAGTAAAAAAATAAGCGAATGCATGTTTCAAAATAATAGGATTGCGGTTGAATTGTTCAAGAACAGTCCTGCATTTCCCTTTTCTTTCTTTCTCTTTTTGTAATGTATAATGTTTCAAAATAAGAGAATTGCGGTTGAATTGTTAAAGAACAGTCTTGCATTTTCTTTTTCTCTCTACATTAGCAGTATCATGATACTTCGTCAGGAGATTCTTGACAAGTTGAGATGCAAAAAAAAAAAGCAAGAAAACAAAAAGAGAAATGCATGACTGTATAACAAATCCATGAAAAAACTAAATGAAGGAGTTAATGCCCAAGTACAAAATAAGCGAATGTATGTTTCAAAATAAGAGGAATGCGGTTGAATTTTTCCAGAACAGTCCTGCATTTCCTTTTTCTATCTTTCTCTTTTTGTAATGTTTAATGTTTCAAAATAAGAGGATTGCGGTTGAATTGTTCCAGAACAATCCTGCATTTCCCTTTCCTTTCTTTCTATTCTTTTAAATGTATAATGTTTCAAAATAAGTGGATTGCGGTTGAATTGTTCCAAAACAGTCGTGCATTTCCATTTTCTTCATTTCCCTTTTTTTGTAATGTCTGTTTCAACATAAGAGGATTGTGGTTGAATTGTTTTAGTACAGTTATGCATTTCTCTTTTCTTTCTTCCTTTTTCTGTGTGTGTAATGCATGTTTCAAAATAAGAGAATTGCGGTTGAATTGTTTCAGAAAAGTCTTGCATTTCCATTTTCTTTATTTCATTTTATTTGTAATGTCTGTTTCAAAATAAGAGAATTGCGGTTGAATTGTTTCAGTACAGTTATGCATTTCTCTTTTCTTTCTTTTTCTCTTGTATGTGTATCTCAACTTGTCAAGAAAATCCTGACGAAATAACATAACACTGCTAATGTGAAAACTTAGTTAGCTCAAAGTCTTATTTTGTCTGGCAACACAATTTTCTATTACGTTTCGGATGCGAACTGTCGTGTTTTGAACAATTGCCCCAGGATTAGACATCGATTCCAAATAACGTGAATCATTCCAGGATCTCTTTAGAAAAATTGAATTGGGTGGGAGGGGGGGGGGGGGGCTGTTATTGTAAGTGTATGGATTTAATGACAAGAAAAACAGATTGTTGTTCTGGAATAAGTATGTCGAATTGCATGGGTCTTTCAACTGCTGTTTTCTAGGTTTAACTTACTACTTCATTCGAATTATATCACTGCAGAGTTAAAAACAAAAGCGATCATTACTATCAACTAATAGACAATGCTTTGTATAAATTAAGGTACTTGAAAAGCCCAATGTCTTCGCCCCCTCCCCCCCCCCCCCCTCCTTCCCCCTCAACCGTAAATAATCCAGATTTCTCGTTTACCGTTCACAAATATACCAAGCTGCTGATGTGAAATGAACATTTATCGCAATAAAATACGAGGGGGAAGTTTACCATAAAAATCGTGGCCATAAATTATATACCTCGACAAAATATTTTCCTAATTAATATATTTACACCGGCATAAATAAGATATGCCAGCACCGCTGTGTCTTTTCCTCCATCCTGACGATAGACTGATGTATTGTAAGGTAAGCGCACTGCATGAGGCTCTATTGTCAGCTGAATCAGTGGATACAATTTATCCACTTTAACTGCATTCGATTTGCTTCCTCTTTCGTTCCCACTTCAATAACAACATCAATAAAAAAAGAAAGAAAGAAAGATGAAGACAAATAAAGTACGGGAAGCTAATTTGAAAAGAGATTCCGCGCCAGACCTGCAGGAGCCTTGTTTACTAAATCGAAAGAACGGCAAAGATGATTTTCTTTGATTTGCCCTAACGCACGATACGTCTGGATGATTAGTTGGACATCCTTATAGACGTCATTACTATGATGTAGAGGGCGGCATAGCTTTATTCCAATTGTGGTGTGATGTATAAGGGGGGTGGGGTGTGGACATTATTGGTTGTATTTCGCCAGGAATATGATATAGGATAAACTAGAAGGACCCCCCCCCTTCATTAAGGTGTGCTGTTCATTGCTCTCCATCCCGCCCCGCTCCTAGTACATTGAGATGTGGAATGTAATGTTTTGAATGTGCGTGTGTGTGTGTGTGAGTCTGTAGGGCATGTGTGTGGAGATGGCTTGATGTGGCGTATCTCAGACATTTCAAACTATTCAAATGTATGGTAAAAGTCATTACCCGAAAGAAAGGAATATAAACGTAAAGGATGATTACAAAATATGATGATTATAACTAATACAAAACAAGACTCAGGGCTGGGTAATTGGATATGACATTGGAGCGTTGGAAGATATTGGAATCGTTAAACACTGTTAAAGAAAACGGAAAAAATCGAAGGAAAATAGAGAACAATTTGAACAAGATAAAGGAGGAGAAGGAGAAGAAGAAGAAAAAGACGAAGAAGAAAAAGATCGAGAAGAAGTAGTATAACTATGAAGAAGAAGAAGAAGTAAAAGGAGAAGAAGAGGGAGAAAAAGGAGGAAAAGAAGAAGTAACTACAGAGAAGAAGATGAAAAAGAGGAAGGGGAGGAGGAGAGGTAGAGGAGGAGAACAATAGCTGCATTTTAATTAGGGACGTGCCTATCTCTGTTTAACAATTATCAGCGATCTTGCTATAAGATCTTGCTTTATATTCGTTGTTGCCCGTACCCTGATCCAATATTGGATTTATCGATGTCACATGACATGTCGTATGCAATTAAGGGGATTAGAGTTGTTGAGGGGTCGAAGTAGATTAGGATTAAACACAGCGAGGAGAAAGGGGTCTGATGTCAGGGGGCTTCCCATTTAACTTACCAAGTTGTTTTGTTTTCGCTTGTATTGGACAAAAAAAAAAACTTTCCCAATCCCCCTTGCCTCGCTTTTATCTCATTTCTTTGGATGTAGGGGGCGGGTTATGCTCCTCGAGCCCATCCCTTTGCTTTATCACTCATCTGTTTGGGGTACTTGGTACAGGAGAATCGTTGACACTCTACACCGGATCTTACCATCGAAATAATGTGGGTCAAAAGTTGAAGGCCTTTCATTCTGTCGGCATGTCTTCACGCAGGACACAATCAGGAATATTAATTTGTCATGTCTCCCTACCCTATACCTCTGATTAATTCGATCGTACATTGTTTTTGTAATTATTACATAATATCTTCATATCTAATGCAATGCCATACATATAAATTGTTTGGTCCTACGTCATGTTTTATTCTGCTTAATTTAATTCATCTTTCGTCCACGTCTTTTTGAACGATACACTATCATTGTTCGATCTTCTTTTTTATTCTCCTACATACTCTTTACGAATATTATTATTACTCCAGTCGCCACATTCTTTCACGCACAGTGTGCACCATCTATCACAAATTCCAAAGCAAATCGCGATCAAATTATGTGAATAATGTACGTTATTACATAGATAACGTGCAATAATATGCTAACATTTGCTTAGTCAGCCAAGTCTGTAAAAAAAAAAATCGGACACATATTTAAGTTTCAGTTTTCAGTTTCAGTTTTATTTTTTATATCCAACAGCACTGTAATTTTGACAAAAAATCAGATATACATTTCAATATTTAAAAATATACATGGTTTAAAATTATGAAATAGAAAGTAAAAATGAATATCCAGTATAATATTTGTTTTAAAGTTTTGTTTTCGACAAACCTGTGGAAATGGGTGGATCCACTGAAAAGCAGAGCTTGTAAAATGTGGATCCCTCAAAATAATGACAAACATAATTTATGTAACATGTAAATATATTGACTTGACAAAAAATGTATATACATAGATTCCCTAAGCCCCCTCCCCCATTATTTACAAAATGTACCCAGCTTGTTTCATGTTCATCCGGGGAAACCCTTAGCCAAACTAGGCATTCTTTTGCATTGTCAATGACTTATTTCGTCTGATTTTATTCGAGCCTACATGTATCTTTTGAAAGTAGAGGATCACTTCAGATCTCAAGTAGGCAAGCTTGATCAATCTTGCCGTCTCGAAGCACTCTTGATAACCCGAGCTACTTTGGGTATTTTTACAACCTAGCAAGTAACGTAACATTTGTTATCGTTGATGATGATGTGATGATGATAATGATGATGATGGTGATGATAATGATGGTGATAATAATAATAATGAAAATAATACTAATAACAACAATGAACGTTATACAATAATATAAGTAAATATGCTAATACTGCTAACAAATACAAATGTGAGACAGAAATAATTTAATGTGCAAGAGAGAATACTACATATAAAAATCAATTTGTAACAAATTGCTCTTAAATAAAAAGGCAAAGGCTGATATTTGGGCCCGTAATCAAAATACATTTTGTCTTTATAGGATTTGTTTACTTTAGAAAGTTGCCCTAGCCGTACCAAAAACATGTTATCATTCCCTGTCTCCATATTACTAATTTCAAGGACAATACATCATTTATTGGCGACAGTTAATTCATATATTACAAGTACATCTATATCTATTCCATCCATGCATGGCGGTGGATCTTTAACCTTTTGTGTTTACAAACAAACATTATACATAATTAGGCGCTCTAGATTCTGCGAGCTGCGTGCGCCGCTGGACGCTTCCTCTCTACGCTTAGCTGGTACGGATATAGAGGTCAACTGTGCGGCGTTGCGTACACAGCCCGACTGTCCATCGAGTTTTCCTCGATGGTATTCATAAAGATAGGGTAACTTTCATATCTACCTTAGATATATTGATTGTATTGGAATACGACAAGATATTGGAGCACGTTTTTGAGATAAAGTCTAAGAATATTTACTAACTCTTAAGGCAATATCCTAATCCTCCTTTGCTTTAATTAAAAAAAAACTCTTACTTAAGCTAGGCCTAAGACATTCATTATTCTCAGAAAGTTCTTTTTAATTGTTACATTTCATGATTAGGAGTTTTGTTTTAACGGGCCCTGGTATTTAACTCTTCTAGAGGGTTTGAAGGGATTAAAACAAAATACTTTTTAATTTGTATCCCTTTTTCTTCACATAATTAAAGATGCCCGTATCTCAAAGGTTTGCCGCGATTCGATCAGAAATACTTCTCGCTGACTCTCCCCTTGAGGTCGGAACCGGAAAAGCAAAGAACCGTTTTCCGTCAAATCTGTCACATTCCTACCCGAGCGCCATAGATCAAACTCTTAAAAGCATCCTCCCATAAACTCAATTTTCAGTTATTTGTTTTTCGCAACCCGCTCTCCTTTTTGTACTACGCCTAAAGCTGGAAGAAGATTGTCATCGTATTCAAGACAATTATGATTTGGTGAAGAACTTTTAACATGGGCAAAATCTAGAATCGCTTAAAACGATACATAATGGATTAAATGACTTACAGAGGAGGGGAAACTAAATAAAAAATGTCAGTCAATGTATTTGATACCTCCTTCCAATTTAAGATAATTTTCACTTTCGGTTTAGGAGATACACCATTATTTGTGAAGCTCACAGGTCTATACGCTCCATCCAAAAGGTTTGCTTTTGTTTTCCATTTCAACTATTATTGACAACCCAATAATAATGTCTATCTTGGTTTGAGAAATTTAATTACACATAATAGATTACTGCATTAAATTACAGAAATTTGAATAGTTGAAATTAAAATATCTTTGTTTCATTCGATTTATTTATCCTCTGGTTCAATGCTCCTTATTTCAAATATCATGTTTTGTTTAGTGCATTTAATCTGCCTTCTCGTTGAAAAGTGGAATAAACATTAGTAGTAAAACATGTTGCAGTAAGGACGACGAGTGACACATGAGATAAAGTGCTACGGGTGCCAGTCGCATTGGTTTAGCGGCATGAGGATGACTTCACAAAGAAGAAAAAGAAGAAGAACTATATTTGTCTTGTGCGCCTCGGAATAGCATTGTCTAGATAGACGGCGCTATTCAAATGCCTATTATTATTATTATCATATTAAGAGAACGAACAAGAAAAAGAAAAATAACATACTGAAAGGAATAGGAAAAAGAAGAAAAGAAAGGAGAAATAGAAGACAAATGAAAAGAAGAGAAAGAATAGAAAAGAAAATGAAAAAGAAGAAGGAAAAGAATATTAAACAAGAAGAGAGAGAACAAGATGGGGAAGAATAAGGAAATGAGAAAGAAGAAGACAAAGAGGAGGATGAGAATGAATCAGAAAGAGAAGAAGAATAAAAAAATGACGAGGAAGAAAATGTCAAATTCCTACGTCTACCCCCCCCCCTTTGACGCCATTTATTACTATCAATATCATTGATATCGTGTACACTATTATATGGTAATTGTCAGTAAAGGAGAATACCCCTCATCATTTGCTTTCAACTGTTTATCCATTAACTTTACTATCATCATATCAAATTGGTCATTACATATTTGCTCCTATCACAATATTTATTTATATAACAATAAAATATGCCTAAGGAAATAGCGCATGAACCCCCAAAAGAAATATGATACCTTGTTCTTTAACTACCCATTATAAATCAATACCTAAACAGTTTCCAGTAACCTCTGGGGGGAACTTTCTTCCTATAGTGGATAATAATCTCCGCCGTTAGGTCTGAACTCGTCTTGTTTTTTCTTCTTGTTTACTTCCGTTTGCTCGTTGGACACTGAGTTACCGTTAACGATTACGAAAATTACCCTTGCGTCAGGAGAATGCTTGTATGGTTTTGTAAACATTAATCCACCGGGGATGGATGGGCGATTGTGTTTATACCCTTGCCAGAGTAACAAAATCACGTGAGAGAACTAGACCCCGAAGCAAACATATCAGCATGGTTACGATTTGATCGGTTTTTATCGTAACCCGGAGATTTGCAAGGCTTTTATCTTGACCTCAAGATATCTAGGATTACGGCCTTATTTGTGTTTAAATGCAGGAAGTGGCATCCTGCTTTTAAAAAGGGATACTTTTAATAATCCTTTTTTGTGTTCGTACTTTTTTTTAATTTATAGTTTGTATTTATTTATTTCATTTTTCTCACACTTCAGATATTGGATGTGGATACAAAGTAGTAATGACATCCTAACTAGTTATTACCCGCCGAACACCTTACACTTTTTTCTTTAATAATTTTAATAAATTTTTGAAGGTAGATCTATATACATCATTGGGATGGTTTTGGAGGACAATGAATGTCCTCCGTTATCATCAAGCTGAACGCACCAGTGAGCATGCGAGTTCTTTGAGTTTAATTCACGCTATCCACTGCCCCTTACATCAAGCGTACTAGTTATTTGATATAAAATACATGAAACAAATGACTTAAATGATTTTACTTAAATTTACTTATTTTCAGTGTAAGTATGTGTGTATGTGGGTGTGTGTATGTGTGTCAATGAGTGGGATACAACACTAAAAGCCTAACATTATAATCTTGGTATGTGTTACTCTATATTAATTGATACCCATAGCAACTTGTTTTGTTTCTTAAATTTCTATTAATATCTTTCTAACGTCATGTGATATTTTTGCCGCCCTCGGCTCTGACCGGTTTGTTTACGTCAGTGCAAGATCACTTTCTTTTCAACGAATCGAAAACTCTTTCTTTTCCTTCTCAATTTGTTCTAAATACGTTTCCGAATCAATTAAACAATTCGTGGAAGCAGAACACCAACCTTGTATTACAATTAGGACTTTGTAAGCTTTCCCATGCATCCCAATTTTATTTGATTTCAGTACTTTACATTTTGCAGTGTCAGTTACTAATCTCTGGAAATTAGTTGTTGATTACAGGCAGACTTTCTGAATAAATCATAACAGAGCGAGACCCTCACCCCCCCCCCCCCCCAACAAAAAAAAAAAATGAAAAAATGAAAAAATGAAGAAAAAAAATGAATGTATCCCAATTTCAAATATGGCCCAAAAAAGGTCGCATTCTACGAGAAAAAGACACTGACATGCGTCACATTATACAGAATATATTGAGATAGCAAACTAGAATCATAATTTGATATTTTAGCGAAGTACAGGTTTTAAATTTTAACAACTTATGATGTTTGCTTGATACGCATAATTCGTAGAGACCACTTATCCGGAATTATTAGGCCTTAATATGCATTTCGATCGTTGATGCCCTTGTCATACATCAACACTCGCATACAATAATCATACAATATAAAAAAAAAAAAAAAAAATAGGTCATGAAGTGAGGCGTCTGGAAAGGAATATGAGGTAGGAAGATAGAAACATAGCAATGAGGTCAACAGAAAAGAGATAGAACAAGTGCTAGTAAGTGAGGTAGGCAGAGAGAGAGAGATGGAGAGAGAGAGAGAGAGAGAGAGAGAGAGAGATAGGGATGGTTTTTTTTTGGGGGGGGGGGGGGAGACAGAATGACAAACGAATGTTTGGCCCAGTCAAAACGTTTTCCGATTCGCAAGAAGGAACTCTTTGGCGCCGTAAAAATCCTTCCGCATCTAAGTTTCCACCCTTTCTACACTTTTTCTCAAATGCACGGTCAGTGTTGATGAAAGCGATTAATTAATTACAGTTGAAAATTGTAGACGTTGGAGGCATTGGGTGTCCATCTTCGTTTCAATCATCGGATGCTTAAAACGTGCTTCTACTTTCAAAAGCTACGTCCTTCGGAGCGCTTACACAGGTATCCTATCCCCACCTCGGGCGCAAAACCGGCTTTGGATTCGCACTGTTTGAGAAAACTTAGATATTCCCGGCTACTGGTTGATATCGGGTGAAACATCCACGTATATCGTTCAATAATTGATGACTTAAAGAGTGTGGGATATTTTAATGTTACAACGCGTTTAAAAAACAAACAAGTTACGGGAATCTTGATGCACATGATTGATAGAAGCAAGTGCAGAGTGACTTCTGAGAGAGAGAGAGAGAGAGAGAGGGGGGGGGGGGGGGGGGAGACAGAGACAGAGAGAGAGAGAGAGAGAGAGAGACAAAGAGGTTACACATTGAGGCAAAGAGTTAGATTGAGGAATACACACACATATATCGAAAGAGAGAATGAAACATAGAGAGAGAGAAAGAGAGAGAGAGAAAGAGAGAGAGAGAGAGAGAGAGAGAGAGAGATAAAGAGATAGAGAGATAGAGAAAGAGACACACAGAGATGTTGGAGGGAGAAATATAAGATGAAGGCAAAAGTTAAATTAGCGCATATAATAGAACATAATAAAAACAATTGCGTTGATATATCGAATGAGGAAATAAAGTTAAAAATAGAGAGAACTTGTGGGGGAGGGAGAGGTGAGCAAGAAAGATAATGACAAAAACAAAGTTATCATGTTTCGTTATGACAATTGCTGATAAATGCCTCGAGAAAAAAATCGACTTCCTGAGATATCGGCTCTCTCCAAACAAAAGCATAGCCATATATTGTCAGCTTATAATGATTCTTTTCAGCGCATTTGTTTTAGTATATGGCACAGTTTTATGCCTGATGAAAATTTTGTCTCATTGTTCATTTTCTCGTATCATGTCTACAACAGAACTGCTTGTAAATAAATAATTAACAGTATAGGCTGCTCATGAAAGATACCATTTTATTTCTTCTCTCAACTTTTTAATGTCACTTTATCATTCAACATGGAGATTTTTTCAATTTGTATTTCATAATATTTTATATAATTCGCCACAGAGCCAAGCAAAAGTAGGGCTTTTACCAGAAATTTTATAGCAAAATTAGAAAATGTTTTTTCTGGTAATTATTAATTAAAAAACCCTCTAATCAACTACTGAGTGTAGGTATGCTGAAAGATGTAATTTATTCCTGTTTATTGATGCACAATATACCTTGATATATAATTTACCAAAAATCTACAAGAGATATATAAAAATGAATATATTCTTAGCATGATATAATGCTTTTAGCATGAAATGGGCGCAGCCATTTTCTTGATCATATGTGACGCACCAGGTGATCGTTGGAAAGACATTCTTATAATATTAACTCAACCTTGACTTTCCAAGGAGGGGAAAAAATAGCTGAGAAGGTTAAATTATATATGTTGAACAAATATATAACATGGGAAATATTATAGTATTAATGACTGCTTTGAGAGAAATAGTTGTTTTTATACGCTCAAGGGACGGTTAGAATTGTGCTATTGCCCGAGGCGTGCCGAGGGCAATAGCCCAATTGTAACCTTCCCGAGAGCGTATAAAAACAACTATTTCTCGAATATTAAAGCAGTCATTAATACTTTTATATGCCGAAAACAAAAGAGTCAACTAATGACACCATCTTGGCCTTTCTCTAGTTTATCTGCACAGTTGTTTTTTATGAGTGTATCTTTGAGAGTAGACTAGATCTAGATTCTAGTCTAAGCAAGATATTTCTTACAATTTTGGGGGTGGGCCGGCCCTGTGGGTAATATGGAGAAGAACCTGCGCTTTCATATGACACCTCACTTATTGAGTATCACCTTCAGGATCACAATAGATAAAGGTTTGAATCTCGAATTGAAAAAAAAAACTTGACTTTTTTTGCATGGTCGCGCAATGCACGTAGACTGCATAGCGACTGCATTGCGTGCAAACTCTATGAGAATAATTTTAACACACAACATCGGGTGCGCGATCAGACACCCTGACAACTAGATCTATTTTCGTCTAGAGTCTACGTCTATGCTTTTTCAGCAACTAAACGAACATGTTTATGGATAATTTCACGCACCCTTTTTGTTGTTCTTCCTGTCAGCGAGTCTTGCATTTGTTAAGTTGAAATCTTGGGAGAGTTTCTTGAGCCATTTTTGTCTTGTTTGGAATTGTCTTGTCTTGTATGAAAATACCGACCAATTCTTCGCACACGTACGGTATCCTCAATCGCTCAAACCATTTTTAAACATGTAAACCTATGGAATAACATGGAGACTGAACTATTTTCCCGGTAACCATGGTTACTGGGATTTTAGAACTGTTTTAACCATGGTTACTGGGAATTTTACAGAAATAGTTAAAGTTTATGAATGCAGTTTCGACCAATCAGATGGCTGGATTTCTTAAGTGAGGTATATAATGTAGCTTATTGATTGTATATACTAAAATATAGCAGCTGATAAATCAATTTGATTTAATCGAAAGCACACCCTAAAATGCAAAAAAACTATTTAAGGAGTTTGCGTTAACCACAGGAAAATGTTGTATTTATTAGTGTACAAATTATATTATAAAATACCATGCTTATTGTTTTAAGATGGGAATTACGGTGGCCATACAAACCAAGTGGGGGTTTTGTCGAGACGGCGAAAATCAGAACATAACATGTGAAAGAAATAATTCACCACCACACACTCGTAGGTATAGGAAGCTTACAAAATTGTGAATATATGAATAGATTTATACTTGTTAAAAACAACTTCGCATAGTACGTGACGTTATCTATAAAAATGGCGAATCCCAAGTCGTGCTGAGAATCTTTACATTACGCTCATAATATTTGCTTTGTACCCCTCTTATACACTTTCGTAGGGAATCTTGAAGGTTTTTGGGCGAGAATACAATAAATCTCTTATAATAATAAAACCAAATTCGCTTATTGGGGTAATATTCCCTTTAATGTCTGGTGTATGTGTTTCTTTTCCATTATATGGCCTTTAATGTCTCTCTATCGTACTGCAGAAATTAATTTGAACAGATTCATTCTAAATGAAAACCCTCATTTTGGATATTGGTATCATTTTTTGTACAGATTTATCGCATTATTTTATAGTTATCATCTAACCGACTGCCTCACCCCCTTGAACACTCCCCAACAGCTCTCTTCTTACAATGACTTACATTAATGCGAATCTATCCGAATTATAACAACAGTTGAATACTCATTTTACGCAGTGATTGAAATTATGATTCGCTTTACACCCGCTTTGTAGCAATCACGATTGCTTGCTGGAGGGAAGAAGATATCGAGCTCCTGCGTTCAAACTTGCTGCAGACGTTGCCTGATTTGATTTTATGGGTGACATGATAAATAAGACGTCCTTCCTGATGTCAGCAACCGATTGAAAGAATGTTGAGAAAGGGGGGAATGAAAGGGGGAACCGCTGGAAAACTCCTTCGGAAAAAAAGGGGAGAAAGTGGGAGTATAAATAATGAAATAGACGACAATTTGATCTTCATGCCGGCTAGCCAAGCCTCTCGCGAGAACATGTGCTGTACACCTCTGACACGCAGCTGCTTGCGAGAATCAATTTGTTTCAATTTTCTTGTTTCTTCAGTCGTTTTCAACGTACATCTGATAGGAAGAGTGGCGGTTTTTCCCCGGAGTTGAACCCAGCCCTTTTTGCCGCCAGTAAAAGCAGCGGTTATTGACTAGAAAAATAAACAACCGACACGATACATTATCAGAGGGTCAGCAACGGCGTCTGACGTTTCTTTAGATGTTTATGACATCCGCCATGATCCTCGTAATCGTCTATTTACCAAGGTGGGGATTCTATAGACAAACACAAATAATAATATAATGGCTCATTAATTGACTTTTAAATAAAAATGTACGTAGACGTCTGAATGCTGCGCAGACATCTATTAATTGTTTTAAGATACCGTCTGTATTTGTAATCGAATGCGTATTTCGTTATTTTGTTGTTGTTGAAGAGACTAACAAATATTTAGGGCTATAACGCAGATAACAGAATTTTCGCGGGACCGATTGGCCTTGCGAACGAGACCGACAATATGCCCTGCGTGCTGATCTGCACACAGATTAAACGCAGTAAACATAAACAAACATAGAAACGTACACAAATGTACAAACATCAAAATATTCATATGCTAATGAGTAAGCAATGAACGGATCCTGAAAAGCTAATGACCTGTCTGAGACCACTTTAAAATAAAACTAAATCCATGTTTTGATCATGAATTTGCAAATTACGAGCTAAGATTGTTTTCATGAACCGTCACGCTAGAAAGTTTGTGGGCGAAATGCGTCATTACCGAATCGAAACACACGCATGTATTCTATATTTGGGAAAGATGTTCGCTGATACCACGTACAATTATTGTTTTACCAACTGATATATTTATATCAAGATAGACGTATATATCACCAGAAACCTGCGGGAAAAACGACCAAGGAAATCAAAGGGTATAGATATCTCGTTTGGTTAACGCTCGAAGACATGCATGACCGATTATTTATTATTTGTATCATTAAAAAACAAATCTGTGTCACCTTTTTCGTCTCCGCCTTTGTTTCTGGGAACAATAATCGCGGTCAGTTCCCATGTGAATCTATTTCCAATCAATTACTCGTTGACAAAGTTCATTTGATACACTTTCCATTGCACAAGGGACTTATACAAAGGCGCATGCCCTATTTCTGACATTTTAGCGGGAATCAGTGTCAAAGATTCTCGTTTCAGTGTTTTGTGATTTTCCTTCAGATTTTGTTTTGGATGCTTGAATGTGCGGGGTCTATGACACAATGGAAATTTCTCAACTAAAATCAATGAATGAATTGATAGATAGTTACATAGATATATAAATAGTTCACTAAATATGCGGAATAAAAAGTTCATAAGCCGAAATGGTGATGAAAAAGAATTGAATGGACGATAACATATTGTTAAGTGACTTTGTAGTTGAATTACGAAGAGAACATAAAACAAGTTGAAAACAAGCAAACCACGTAATTTACAAGTACACTATTACCATTACCGATAATAGAATGATATGCTTGAAATATTTTGATATGGGTTCTATCAGGAATATAATGGGAACTTTAGACACTACATTTTGTTTTTCGCAATATATTATTTTAGATTTTTAAAATTATAATATTAACGATAAACACAAATCAAAGTCAATATAAAGTTATAGTTAGGTGTTTATTTTATTTTGTGGTAAAACATAACAAAATTGTTAAGCAGTCAAGTTTACTTTTAACATTTGTCTCTACAGGAAATAAAAAGAGTTTGACAAATAATTGTAATAAATCTAAAGAAGAAAGAATGGTGTCAACTACTTTTAGGCAACCACACTGAAGTGTTCAACACCTAAGGCAACTATCAGACTATGAAGACGTTATCTTGACATTTATCGCTGACTATTTAAAGTAGACATAGTGATATCATTTTACAAAAAAGCTGCCCACACCTCAGATCGAAATAGATGAAACCCGTTGCCATATCGTATGTTTTTCATACGTGCAAGGCTCTATTTTTTCGCATTTTTCTCGCGTCTGCATGCTAGTTACCTTTTGTATGTATACCTCATACAATTGATGGATGTAATTCATGACTTCTGTCAACAGGATGATATTAAACAAGTTTATTTGAAATGTGTAAAATGACTATTTTGAATTGTATGGAATAGTCTCGACTTATACTTTTATACTTTTTCGACGAATACTTGTATCGATTAGATAAATTCAAGATAAAGTTGCAAGCTTCCTTAATGTTCGTCTGGAAATCTTTTACGAGGTTGAATGTTACCATGATCATCCGTGTATGTTTTATGTATTTTTTTTCTCAAAACGTCTAGCTGGACGATTCTGTTTTGGAGAAAATTACATTTGAGCATTTTCTGCCATGGCGAAAGCAAAATAATGTCTTAAGGTGATAGGATAAATGGAGTAAACACACATCATATAAATAAATCATTAATCAATAAGGATAATAATTATTGTGAAATGAAAAAATAGAAGTGATAGTGAGAGAGAGAGAAAGAGAGAGCGACAGAGAGAAGGGGCGAGTAAGAAAGCGAGAGAGAGAGAGAATATATATTGATTTAAGATTGAGTTTAACAGAATTATTATAATGGATTTATGAATATACATCATCAAATTTCCAGGCCATTGACCTAATCTACTGCGATTTAAAGAGGCTGAATACTAAACAATAAAATCACTTAAAATTCACCTTTTTACGGGCTCTTCTCCTTGTATTCCTTTCCAAAAGATTATATAAATGACCCATAAAGAGGCTCAATCCAACCATTAAACTGATGGGTATATCAACACATTTGCAGAGCCTTGAGGGGTTAAAGTCCACCTCTTGTTCGAAACAAAAAGAATAGAAAGGTTTGCTCCGAAGTCATATTGAAAGATCTGGAATCTAGATATATCTTGGAGCAATCTTTAGTAAAAACTCTTTTTAAATTCAACTTAACAAACAACGTTTTCATGCTACCACACAATAGTTTAAACACGTTGATGATGATAATGATGATGGTGATAGTGATAATAATGGTAATGATTTATTATTCTTAAGTTTACATTAAGAAAGAATCAAAGATAGGTGAGTGGACGGGGGGCTCTGGTAAGAATGATGTGGTAATTGAAATACAAAAACGTAATAAAAAAGGCCAAACAATAACATCAATTATTTGTGATTTTTATCAAGAAAAGTCTCACTGGGATTCTATACAGGTCAGTGACAGCGAGAGAGGGGGAGGGGAACGGGGGAGGGGGGATTAGGAGGGCGACAAATGGACAACGTCATTTAGTGACGAGTATATGTATGGGATAATTTTTTATTAGTACTCAATAGGTTATTCATCTCCCTTTCTGTCGAGCTCTATTTGTTCTTCTTCTAGTAGTTTAAGGATTGTGATTTAATTCCTCCAACGTGCGTTTGATATCTAAAGTAGATATAAACACATTTTGAATAACCATATTGCTCCGATTGTCTCATTTTCGCTCGCGTGAACATTGCCAGCACAAAACACTGACCTCTACCTCCTGGACGGATCATCGCCCATTCCCATTCACTATACGTTACGTACTAAAAGGCTGTATTGTCTGACCGTTCATGAATATTCATGTGTTTGCTAAACTCGGCAAAATGTTTGGTTGTACTAAATGGAAAATTTACGGTGGGGGTTGGATGAAATGGACATAATGAACATAGCAGAAGTGATAATTGATAATTCATGCTTCTTATCATTCGTGTGCTTGACCTATAATCTTACAATCACTTGGCAAACTGAGTCCAAAGTTCGACTTGTTTCACATGTGTATTATAGGCAATGGCGAGCTTGCAACCTATTTTGAAACATTACGGTGGGTGAACTTTCAAAAGTCAATGAGACATGTGCTTTTCGTTTAAACAAAAAATGAATTTTTAACGATTTAAAAAAAAAACGTCCATAGGCTAACATGTATGGCTCCTGACTCTGACGATAGGGGGCGTTGTGAAATGAGACTAAACGGAGCTATATGAAACACGTGCAGGAGATACTAGTGAAGCATATTTATTATACACCTTTCGTACTTGCTGATATAATGCACATGAAGATAGAATATGACTCAGAAGTGTAACCCTCAATTATTATTTGCAATAACAAGAGCTAAACATATTTATCCATAATTTATCTTGCGTTAATCCCTCAGCCATACTCCCACTTAACTACCTGTACTCACGTTTTTATGCCGTCTCTTATCTTTTCCTCCCTCCTCTCTCTCTCTCTCTCTCTCTCACTCATTCTTCCTTCATCTCTTCCCCATTTTATGTCCTATACTTTCCTTTTAATTTGGTCTTCCTACTCTCTTTATATCGTCTGTCCTTTTTCTCAGCCCCTTCTCTCTCTCGCTTTCTCTCTCTCTCTCTCACTCATTCTTCCTTCCCCTATTACCCATCTTATTTCTTCTTCTTTCCTTTTTATTTGGCAAAATGTTGTAGCACGACAACAAAAAATTCCATTTCAAACGGAAATATCGGTGAATTAAAAATTGTAACTTGACTTATCTGGAGCTACGAACGGGAAAGTTATGTTCAATACATCGCAAAGGCGTAATACAGAGGCATTGCTTCTAATCTCTCTGGATATCTAGATTAATGCCACAAATAACGCTGAAGTGCAGGTATCCCAAAACATCATAATATATCCTGTTGTATTGAAAGATTACACACTTGCTGGGAAACGAGGGTATGTTCGTGAACAAGATGGATTGTCATGCGTTTGGACGTCATTAACATGTATCGGAGGTGTACCTTGGAATCGTCTTGAGACTGAAGAAATGAGTCGCTACAATAGAACGTTTCAAGGATGAGAGACATTTTAAAGGTCAATCGCATTTGTAAGGTAGTGCACATGAGAGAAATGATAATGTTTATTATTGAATGCATGCATGACAACCATGCATACTACTTTACTGCTTAGACAATGGAGACAAAACACTGTTAAGGAATTTGGCACGAACTTCTAAATGAGTTTAAAATAGATTGAAAGGTCATACACAAGCAAAAAATTAATGTAAATCCACTTTTCCTTTCACTTTAACACGTTTGCAGCGGTCGATTTTGGAAAAACAGCTAACTATGATTTTAGAAATCAAAATCGGAAGACTGTGGCCGACAGACCGGTATTAAAGCAATCGAATGTATTAACAATTCAACAGTAATAACCAAAAATGAAAACTTGTATGCATTTGTGCATTATTTTAAAAGTCGCAATATAGTTTACCTACGAGACTGGTTACCATCTCGGGCAAGAATCTGGAAAACGTAAGGTAATCGATTCCATCTTGGCAAAGGAATACAGTTACAGGTGAGTTGTTCATATTTGACTTACATTTTACCTCGCAATGTATCAGGAATGTAGGATTATATCAATTCATATATGAACCTGATAATAATGACCGCCTGGTTATTCGCGCGGTAGGTATTAAACTCAGTTGCCACGTTTTGCCCTGACAGGCAACCTTTGTCTCACATAACGTCATCCGATTTCCATGCAGTGATGTGGATATTTACCGTAACAGCCTATCTGTCAATATTTTATTATTGTATAAATCATACAAATAAGGGTCAAAGGAGTTCTCACCATATATCTGTCTATTTAAAGTACAGTCCTTCTTTTTGCACTATCGAATAAAGTGCAAAAATAAAACATCAGCCCAACGTGTAAAAATGTAGTTATTGATGCGGCAGACGCTTCCCGTTATTCAAAATAAAATGTTACTAGACGCAGATGGTCGCAGAAAGTGCTTTACCCATCTCAGCTGCCAAACAAATGTCACCGTCTCATAGAGGCAAGAAAGAGGGAGAGGGTGGCGTAGCTGGGATCCGGCCTGGGTGGGGGGGGGGGGGGGGGGAGCGGCACCAGTGTGTGATGAAATGGGCACAGATTGAGGGATGCATGCTGAAGAAGGTTACGTCATCACATTTTCTCTTTGCACCTTCCTCTCATGTTCTCCTTCTTTCTTCCTTTTTCTTTCTCTCTCACTATTATATTGATTTTTCCACACCTTTCTCTACTCCCTTTCCCCCTCTCTCTTGTTCTCATTTTCCCCTATTTTTCTCTCTGTCTTCCTGTCTCTACCTTTTCCGCTTCTCCCCAAACTCTCTCTCTCTCTCTTTCTCTCCCCTCTCTCTCTCTCTCTCTCCCCCTCTCTCTCACTCTCCCTACCCCTATCTCTCCCCACTCCCTCCGTTTTCCAACATTCAATTGGGGGCGCCACTTCCCATGCCCACCCATGGCTGCCCCGCTGACGGAAGAAGATACACCGGTGGTCATTGCAGGAAATGAAACGCGAGGATGACGCGTGACTATCAGCCGTCGATTACGGATCCGAAGTGCGACGTTCTTTCCGTCTATTTTGAGTTAGGGATGGCACTTTGATAACAACTTCTCCCGATAAAGATACTTATTGGGAAATATTTTGGGATTAAAAAATAACAATCCGGAGAGAAATGGGTAGATATTATAGCGCCGGAGTCGCACAGGTCAAACACCTAGACACAAAGGTGGGTGAACTATTGAAAGAAATCAACCGTTTCCTCGGCGTATGATAATAAAAATCGGAAGAGGAAAAATAAGGAAGAGAATCATAGAATAAACGAAAGGGTAAACATCCATACAACCAGAGGTGGTAAAAAGATGTTTATGATTGTCATTTCTTTGCATAGACAAAGACTGGACAATAACATTCAGCCTGGCAAGAACATTATTATAAAATAATTATGCTTTTTCCGCAACATGAATGCAAAATGATGAAGCCAGAAGTCGAGCGCTGATGGCATCCAGTTACGAACTACTTACGAACTAGTTACGAACTAGCTACGAACTAATCATGGCCATGTTACTCCCTTGGACTTGGAATTAAAAAAAATGTTTTGTTCATGTGTCTACTTTGGCAGTCTTTTAATTATATTCATTCATTTATTTATTGGTGTTTTTTATGTGATTATTTATTCATAAAGTTATGTAATTATTTATTTCTTTATATTATGTTTGTTTACTGATGTATTTGTTTAGTTATCAATACTTTTTTCAGTGGCGGGGGGGGGGGGGTTATTATGCTCCAGTATATAAATGATAATGTTTGAATGTTAAAATAGAAGGATTATAACGAGAAATAATACCTATGAATTTAAAGCGTAATCCCAGTCCCATTATATAGGAACCGTTTACATAATCGCATATACAGTGTATCACTTTTGCATTCACATTTTAAGAAATGTATTTTAAAAAATCATTCATTCATTTATTCACTCATTCATTTATTCATAAAACATTTCATTTATTCATTTGTTGATTAATTTCTATTTAAATTGTGTTATATTTTCTATCCATTCATTAATTTGTTCATCACGATATTGGTTCATTTTGGACCAAACCATGCTTACTGTATGATTTCTCCAGTGTTTAATATCAATGACTAACGACATGATTTACGACATAAATCTATCTTTGAATGGAAGCAGTGACAAATTAGACGTAGTCGCCATATTATGCTACGGTCACAAAGGTTCGTACGAACGATAATTTCGTATGAATCTCCCTGTTTTTCCATTATCTTCCCGAATTTCCATTGTCTGAAAATCGTTCGTACGGCGTTCGTAGCAGTTCGTAATGGCATTTGTGACCGAGGCATTAATGTAGCCCGATTCGGAGAAGCATGAACAATTCATTAACTTTCAGCTGAACATCACACTAAGTAAATTTATGGTACATTTATAAAGACAAATAACATGTAAACCAAGGCTCTAAAACATCAATCTAGTTAGACTCTCTATTTCTTGAATATTGTTTAATTATAATGAAATTCAGAGACTCTCGGAAAAGGGCAAACCGATGAACACTATATATCCTACCTAAAAAGAATTGGCCACTTCGCATTTCGAAAATGACCTCGTCCAAGGACAAAAAATAAAAGGATTGTGAGAGTATAATCGATGCGCATCTGAGGGCCAAGGTTTAAGCAATTAGTCCATCAGGTCTGGATAATAAAAAATATGTGAAAAGTCTTATGAAAAATAAGAAAAGGATCCCAAGCCTTCTCGCCTCGTCATTGCTAATTTATCATTCTCGTTTCCATGTTTGTCTTTATCCTGTGTACTGCACATGTGACGTCAATATCATTTTTTCTCGTAACGCTAATAAAGTTTTTGAGGGTGATCACCGCATGTTCCACCGATTCATTGCATTTTTGCTTATATTTGCCCCGTTCAATTTCATTCACGTTTTATGCGATGGCACTCTATTACTGCGCGTCATTAACTGCGACAGATGCTGAAATAAATGTTATAAATAACATTTTCTCTGACGTTTTACTTTGCCAAAAACAAAAACATGTAGAGTTGCAGAATTAATTTGCAATCAGGTGTTGAACGAATTGCGTTTCCTGTCCAGACGGGTATTTGTCAATCTACCTTCCCTATTCTGCTCCCTAAACTGTTCAGAAAGGAAAATAAATACATGAGGCATCAAGCAAATGTCTATGTCCCACAGAAATTAAGTTAAAATTAAATTAAATTCACATTACATATTAGCTAACGTTGTGTTCTTGTCTCTATATTAAATCCAAGTTGATGAATGTATGGAAATATCGTGGGTGTCATAGAATTACTGTCTAATACAAATGTCAAATGAAAAGAGGTTGGATTTTTATCATTCGATCAATTTAGGCCAAATCACATTACAAAGCGCTTTCTGCTAACGCCATAAGGCAATGACTGAGAAAAAGAATCTGAACCCGTAATGTAGCTGCCACATATTATTCACCAGTTAAATTTGGTTTAGTATATTTACGAGCAATGTTCTTATCTCCAACCTACCCCATTGCCTTTGCAGACAATGAATTCCCCTTTCTTCTATTTAGTGCAACTTAACCACTTCTATGGGAAATCAACACTTTCATTATTGTGGCGTTGTTTTGTCTGTTTTGAGACAGAATTGTTTAATGT
This sequence comes from Strongylocentrotus purpuratus, assembly GCF_000002235.5. NCBI lineage: Eukaryota > Metazoa > Echinodermata > Echinoidea > Camarodonta > Strongylocentrotidae > Strongylocentrotus > Strongylocentrotus purpuratus. The sequence goes on from NW_022145595.1 coordinate 13,900,467, forward strand.
TTGTCCTCCTCAATACTCTTCCTTTCCCTACACTACTATAATATCTGAAAAAAGGTTTCATACAAGTCATAAATGACTTGGGAACAGACAGGGGAAATTAGTATCATTCAGTCCGCTTTCTCCCTCCTCCACCTCCTCCTCCACCTCCTCCTCCTCCTCCTCCTCTTCTTCTTCTTCTTCTTCTTCTTCTTCTTCTTCTTCTTCTTCTTCTTCTTCTTCTTCTTCTTCTTCTTCTTCGGCGTCTAATGGTGTTTATACTTTCCTACCTACATGTACCTGCCTTCACATTCCATGAGAGATTGTCGCTAACCACGCTTCGCTGATTTATTAGGACAATTTGTGTCGTATTTCCTACAGAGAATCGAAAATAGGGCACGAAGAAAGGAACACTTTTCAACACTGCCGCTGCATTGCTTGAATGACCAAAGTCGTCAATGAGGGCAGTTTGTTGATACAAATAATAAACAAATGGAACAGTGTGGAAAGTGATTCAATCAGAGCTTCTTCTAGCTGCACCGCTGTATACTTTCGATATCTGGGTTTTACGATTGTCTAAATGTATTGATTTTTATCTACCATGACGTATGATTAGAGGACTTTAGAACTTGTTTCTGTTTTTCATGCTCGGTATCGGGTCACAAGGGGGGCCAACATGAATTGAGTTTGTTTCTGTGTTTGTATATAATGCATTCATTCATTCGATTCACAGCCTTAATCAGAATATAGACTGTTATCATGTAACTTGGTCCAATGCAATGATTCAAGGAGACCTGTGCTGCTTAAACTACTGTTTTTAGGTATACATTCCCAGTTTCTCGGCACCGTCTAAGAACATTCGACTGGAACACGTAAAACATGGCAAATCCAATTTCCTTCCTTTCACTTTTGAACGATGACAATTGTGTACCTACATGTATGCAAACGCATATTAATCACCTTACACTGCACTGTGAAGTCACCCTTAGGATAAAATACCGTCAATGAAAAGGGGTCCAGAGGGATATGTCCCGTGATTCAGCTGTGACTTTGAAAGCTTGTTATGCTACGGCTCGTTCGTTAATAACATTAATTCGTTAATTGTCAATTTGTGCTACAGATTTTTAAACCAGAACATTGGATGCGGTATACAATGCTGTCCACCGTATTGGTTTCCATTCATTGTTACCATGTTCAAAAGGAAACGAAAAAAAAGAAGAGATTTTTGAAGGATTAACTGACTGACGAAACAAAATATTTATCCTCTTAAAACAAATGAGAAATGCTTCCTCCCGAAAGATATGTTGCTGACGATAGCACTGCATGAAAACGGAAATGCATGCCAGAGAAGACGACAGGAAACAGGAAAAATGAAGGCTAGAAGAAGAAAGTGATACACATTGTGTTGTCACATGGCATATTCATTCATTCTGCCCATGGGGAATTATCATGCCTCTGTGAAATCTAAAACGCATCTTCCGAATTACACTGTCACGCTAAAATGGACAAGATAGGGAATAGCGAAATGACACATCAAGGTGTTCGGAGGGAAAAAAAGTATTCCAGAGATTGTTGAGTGGTTTGTTTTCTTGATGCTTTCGATTCTCTCGAAAACACATCTGTTTTTCTTCCGATTGTGGCAAATTCTTGAAAAAAAGCAGAGTTATCTGGACAGGCGATTGTCAGACATCCATTAATGCTGGTACGTTCTGATGGCAATCCCCCGTAATGCATTGGCATGGAGAATCGAGAGAGGTTGAAGGGGAGTTCAGAAAAAAGGATTCAGATGGGTTGCGTTTCCAGGGGCGGACTCAGGTATCGTTTTAACGAAACCGCCAATAGGGACTTTTAGATTTGCACAACGACAACGTGGATTGCCGCGATCGACGTCCTTTTAATGCACTGCCTTGAATGCATGACGAAAACTCTCCGTTAGAGAAAATTCAGTGAATTGTCTCATAGACTTTAGTTTGGTCCTAAGCACTTTGATATAGTCATTATCATTAAGTAAACAAGACCCTTCCTTATCTGCTGGTGAACTTATCCCTATGTCAATACAAGGCTATTAAGGACTTAATCCCTGTATCAACAGAGCTTGCGTACATTTAGGTGAGCCTGGAGCGTTGGGTTAGTCTAGAATTCAGACAATAATTATTGGTTTCAGCATGGACCTGCGAGAAGTAAATTAGATGTATTGTGGTACCAGCAACTGGCAACTTTGGAACTCAAGTCGAACAATAAGTGTTACTAGCATATTTACGAGACGCTGCATTCCGAAAGAAAGAAATGAATGAAGGAAATAAACGTCAATATCACCGGCGCTTGAGACAGATTGCGGGAGAGATAGAAGCAAAAACATTTCAATATCGCTGTTACCGGCTTTTTAATATTACACAAATTATGCCAACGGAAAAAAAAATGAATGAAGGAAATGAATGCCTACAAAACCAGCGCTTGAGAAATATAAAGAGAGACATGTCTCAGGAGATCGAGAAGCGAAAACAATTCAATTTAGCTAATGTTACCGGATTTTATATGACAAATAGTACGCCAACAGAAAGAAAGAAATGAATGAAGAAAATGAACGCAGATCGCTGGAGAGAGAGAAGCGAAAACAATTCAATGTCGCTGATGTTACCGGCTTCATGACAAAAGGTAAGCCAACGGAAAGAAAGAAATGAATGAAGAAAATGAATTCCAATATCACCATCGCTTGAGAATTATGAAGAGAGACAGATTGCAGGAGATCGAGAGAAGCGAAAACAATTCAATTTGGCTGGTCCATCTATCATGACAAAAAGTAAGCAACGGAAAGAAAGAAATGAATGAACAAAAATGAACTTGTCAATATAACAATTAAGCGCTTGAGCAATATAAAGAGAGACGGATCTCGGGAGAGAGCAAAGCGAAAACAATTAAAATATCGCTGATGTTACCGGCTTTATTACAAAAAGTAAGCCAACGGAAAGTAAAGAAAATGAATGAAGAAAATGAATGCCAATATCATCAGCGCTTGAGAATTTTAAAGAGAGACAGATCGCGGGAGATCGAGAGAAGCGAAAACAATTCAATTTGGCTGACGTTACTACCGTCTATCATGACAAAGAGTAAGCAACGGAAAGAAAGAAAATAAATGAAGAAAATGAATGCCAATATCATCAGCGCTTGAGAATTTTAAAGAGAGAAAGATCGCGGGAGATCGAGAGAAGCGAAAAAATTCAATAGCTGATGTTACCGTCTATCATGAAATAAGTAAGCCAACGGAAAGAAAGAAATGAATGAAAAAATGAATTCCTAGATCACCATCGCTTGAGAATTATGAAGAGAGACAGATTGCGGGAGATCGAGAGAAGCGAAAACATTTCAATTTGGCTGATGTTACTACCGTCTATCATGACAAAAAGTAAGCCAACGGAAAGTAAAGAAAATGAATGAAGAAAATGAATGCCAATATCATCAGCGCTTGAGAATTTTAAAGAGAGACAGATCGCGGGAGATCGAGAGAAGCGAAAAAATTCAATAGCTGATGTTACCGTCTATCATGAAATAAGTAAGCCAACGGAAAGAAAGAAATGAATGAAAAAATGAATTCCTAGATCACCATCGCTTGAGAATTATGAAGAGAGACAGATTGCGGGAGATCGAGAGAAGCGAAAACAATTCAATTTGGCTGATGTTACTACCGTCTATCATGACAAAAAGTAAGCCAACGGAAAGTAAAGAAAATGAATGAAGAAAATGAATGCCAATATCATCAGCGCTTGAGAATTTTAAAGAGAGACAGATCGCGGGAGATCGAGAGAAGCGAAAACAATTCAATTTGGCTGATGTTACTACCGTCTATCATGACAAAAAGTAAGCAACGGAAAGAAAGAAAATGAATGAAGAAAATGAATACCAATATCATCAGCGCTTGAGAATTTTAAAGAGAGACAGATCGCGGGAGATCGAGAGAAGCGAAAAAATTCAATAGCTGATGTTACCGTCTATTATGAAATAAGTAAGCCAACGGAAAGAAAGAAATGAATGAAAAAAAGAATTCCTATATCACCATCGCTTGAGAATTATGAAGAGAGACAGATTGCGGGAGATCGAGAGAAGCGAAAACAATTCAATTTGGCTGATGTTACTACCGTCTATCATGACAAAAAGTAAGCAACGGAAAGAAAGAAATGAATGTCAATATAACAATTGAGCGCTTGAGCAATATTAAGAGAGACGGATCGCAGGAGAGAGCGAAGCAAAAACAATTAAAATATCGCTGTTACCGGCTTTATTACAAAAAGTAAGCCAACGGAATGTAAAGAAAATGAATGAAGAAAATGAATGCCAATATCATCTGCGCTTGAGAATTATAAATAGAGAGAAGCGAAACCAATTCAATTTCTACGCTCTGTGCGAGAGTGGGAGGGGGTGTAATTAAGACAAGAATTAAGTTTCGAGAACGGTACAACGAATCGTCTTCTTTCTCTAATATTTTAATGAAGCGTCAAAGCTTCCGCGCTTTGCGCTGGAGAGGGGGTTGGAACTGAATTTATGCAAGAATTAAGAGTCGAGAACGGTACAACGAATCGTCTTCTTTCTCAATAATTCATTAATTGATAAAACGTCAAAGCTTCCGCTTTTTTGCGCAGGAGGGGGTGGGGAACTGAAATCAGACAATAATTTAGAGTCGAGTACGGTACAACGGCTAGTCTTCTTTCTAGAATAATTAAATGAAGCGTTATAAAGCGCGGGAGGGGGGGGGGGGGGGGGTGTTAATTAAGACAAGGATTTAGAGTCGAGAACAGTACAACGAATGGTCTTCTTTGTATTATGATTTAATGTTACGTCAAAACTTCCGCGCTTTGCGCGTGAGTGAGGGGGGGGGGGATGAATTCAGACAAGAAATAAGATTCGAAAACGGTACAACGAATCGTCTACTTTCTCGAATAATTGAATGAAGCGTTAAAAGCGTGGGCAGGAGGGGGGGGGGCCTTATATAACACAAGGATTTAGAGTCCAGAACGGTATAACGAATCATCTTCTTTCTCGAATAATTATATTAATCGTTGACGCTCCCGCGTAAAGCGCAGAGGGGGGGGGGGGGCTGAATTCAGACAAGAATTAAGATTCGAGAACGATACAACGAATCGTCATTCTCTAATAATTTAATGAATCGTCAAAGCTTCAGCGCTTTGCGCGTGAGTGGGGGGGGGGGGGGTGGGGGAGGCGCGGATCCACCGGCCACCCCCCTAGCCCCCCAAAACGGTAAAAAAAATAGAGAACGATACAACGAATCGTCTTTCTCAATTATTGATAAAACGTCAAAGCTTTTGCGCTTTGCCCTGGTAGAGTCGAGAACGGTACAAAGAATCGTCTTCTTTCTCAAAATGAAGCGTTAAAAGCGCGGGAGAAGGGGGGGGGGGGGGTAATATTTAAGACAAGGATTTAGAGTCGAGAACGGTACAACGAATCGCCTTCTTTCTCGAATAATTAAATGAAGCGTTAAAAGCGCGGGAGGGGGAGGTCTTATTTAAGAAAAAAAAGATTTAGAGTCAAGAACGGTACAACAAATCGCCTTCTTTGTCTAATGATTTAATGAAACGTAAAAAAGCGCGGGAGGGGGGGGGGGGTCTTATTTAAGACAAGGATGAAGAGTCGAAACGGTACGACGATTCGTTTTCTTCCACTATAAATAATGTAATGAAACTTCAAAGCTTCCGCGCTTCGGACCAAAAAATAAAATAAGAGAAGGTGATTGTAGGAAGAAACAATTAATAATTACTTAAGGAAAGACAGAAAAAGAAAATGAGAAAATGATGAAGACAAAGAACAACATAAGAGAAGGTGGTAGAAGGAAGAAACACAGGATAGCGTAAGGAAAGAGAGGAAGAGGAAATAATAAAATGATAACAACAAACAATAACATAAGAGATGATAGAACAAAGAATAACATTAAGTAATTAAGACAAAAATAGAAAATGATTAAGAATACATAATGGAAAGATAGAACAAAGGATGAAAGATGGAAAAAACAAAGATTAACATAAGGAAAGACAGAAAAAAGAAGGTGATAGAAGGAAGAATCAAAGAATAGCGTAAGTAAAGATAGGAAAAGGAAATAATGGAATAATAAAAACAAACAATAACATTAGAGAAGGTGATAAAAGGTAGTAATGAATTTAAGACAGAAAGAATACTGCTTAGGTCGGTTTATTAAATCAAAAGCAATGAGGAGAACACAGCGAAGGTCTAGTAGCTAGACTACTCTCATTCAACAACAATAACATAAACATCGCTCAGACACGCAGCTCAGAAATTGTCACACAACCTTCTCCGAGTTTGATTCTGATGCCAGCGCACGCAGTGCACTTACGCATACAGTTTTCTAACGAGACCGTACGTGCTACAGCGAGGGAAGAACGTACACGTAGTGCCTCGCTAGAAAATTGGACGAAACTCGGAAAAGACCCGTATGTCTATGCGACAATCTGCGCTCAAGCGTAGGCTGAGCAGCGTGGGCTGAGCGCACGATCTCATATTTATCTCCGCTTTTGCTGGTTCATTTTCTCCCGTTCAAAATTGCATTTGAGGTAGCAGTTCATTTTCAAATTTCTGGTAATAAAATCAAATTCAAAATAAAACATGAAATCAAAAAAACATGTGCACTAATATGCGCAGTCATACAAGCTGGTCAGTCATAAGAGGGCTTAATCTGATGCAGCTGCTTAACAGCCGGTCGAAACGTGATTGACAGCTCTCTCCACGAGAAGAAGGGGGAAAAAGTTTCCTGAAGTGAGTCAAATCTGAAATTTGTTCGGGAGTATCAATATCATATCTCCGGTATTACTTGCCCGATTTTTGTGCTTTGAAGTTTTTTGGGGCAAATGAATCCCTAAGAACAAATTTCGGGAGAAAAAAAACACAGATTTGTGTAACTTTGGGATTTTTTTCTTCACATTTTCTCTTCAGCCAGACTCTGTTGACGGGTCTTATCAGCGCGTAATTGGCAATGGATTAGGAAAGTGATAAGAACGGGAGGTCCTTCTCCAGGCTCGTTTTCAAACTCTATGAGACAATATCCGAGTTTGGGACACTAAAGTCGGAATCTCTCTAGCGAGGAATTTTCGTAATGGACGTCACACGTATCAGTCCACGCAATTCTAAAAGTCCCGAATAGCACTGGTTCAATGACTTCTCATTGAAACACGAGTTTTAAACTTAATATTATTATTATTATCTATTCGGCAAACACATAGAAAATCATTGAATGCAAAACAAGATTACATTTGGAAAAGTGTCACATGGATGCCAGGAAAAGAATATTAACTAAAGGTTCATTTTAATGGGATGCCAGTTAACTTGTACGTATTTGTTTCCTTAAACGATGCCCAGGATTGTAAAGGTAGGGAGTCCAAACTTTATTTGATAAGCAACAGCTACAGAAAAGGTCATCAACCCATGATTTTTACTTTTATTTCGTAATTTGGGGGGGTGAGGGGGGGGGGGGCAATGTCCACGTTGCCTCCTGTATGCGCCACTGCTTTATTTCCACTCATCATGTCTGAGTGCCCATTGGTCACAAAAGGTAATGATTGGTGTAATGTGGTGGATTCACAATTAAGCGCCCCCCAGCGGCAAGCCGCCACAGGCCAATTTTTCATCTCGTGGGTCGACGTCTTTCAACCAGTGCAGAGCAGTATAAATAACGATAGCCGCCGATCGAAATGATCCGAACTGTGTAAATTCTTTCAGCGAGATTTATTGTTCTGATATCAGCGCACATTTTGAAATTTAGGATGTGAGAGCCAACCCATCAATAATTGATTCTAACTGAAAATTTGGCCTGATTTTGGACGAAAATACATGAATGGTCATTTTCCCCCTTATTGTTGTTGATTGGTATGAACTTTACCACATTTTCTTCCATTAGGACACATTGTTTACACAACATATACCCACTAAATTTCATCTGCTCATGTGTTTAAAAAGCACTCTATCGTTTCCAGAAGGATTGAAAGGGGTTAACTCTTAAGGATTGACCCAAACCATTTTCATGTCGTTCTCTTTTGCCGACCAATCGAAGATCGCTAAATGGCGCTAGGTTGTCCTTCTGACCGTAACACTGCTTTTGTGAAAGCGATGTCCAGCAAAGTCTAATGTATGTGTTAACAATATGATGTTGAATCATTTATAAATTACCGTTCTATCGAAAGATAAAACTTTTACATATATCTTACAGCGATGTTTTTTCTCTTCAAAATGCAGCTACACCACATGACCATATAGATAAGCGTTCAAGGCCGTCGGCTGGTGCACTTATTGGGCAAAAAACCATGGCAACGGAATCACTTTCAACAACCGATTACGAAGACCTATTCGTATATAAATCCATTGCTTAATTTTCCATGGGATGGAAAGTACTTTCTAGCCATATTTACTTTACTTCGGGGCTATTTGTGGTCAACACATCATTTTTGTTTTGTCTCCGGATTGTTGGCATCTCCAAGACAGAAAAAGGCATATACCTATATTGTAGAGAGGATTGATGCTTTCACAGATTAACGCGACCATTCGAGCGGACGCGATGACCCGATGATCCGAAGTAAGCCGATGTGGATATAGGATGGTGCGGATTTTCGAAGGAATTTCAGCGTTTAGGGTAACCCTTTAGAGTTGACATCAATTGGCTTTAGTTGCCTTTGTACCAATACTTATTTTCTGTGAGGGGTTTAGGATACAGCGTGAATGAAACATTTATCGATTGCACCCCTGCTGTATCAGTGACAGAAGCTTTACACCTCAATGGAAAAGGTTGTTAAATTCGCACACCATGTCATGTTTAACCGATTATGTTGTGCGTCTTTTGTATATTTTGTGTGTTCGCTCGTTTGTTTCATCGTGTGATTGTCAATGATTGTTTGTGTTTGCAGTACCTTACATGCCTTTTAGTATCTTTATGAGTTTGTCTTAGATATGATCGCAATAACTTTCTAAAGATTAAGTCTAATCGCAATGTCAATAACATTTTTCAGTTATCTAAAATGTAACCTATCCGGATTAGGAAAGATGTCTTTGTAATGTCCTCACGTTCCAGTAGGCGATGCAAAAGGTTACCAGGAGTGTTTTAAGCTTGATTGATGAAGTCCTTGTAATTATTTTTCTAGGCAAAAGTCATTGCATGGCTACAGGTCTACAACTCACGTGGTGGGGGTGAAGCCAATGGCGTAACTAAATGTATGACCGCCCCCTCTGCAACCACACCCTCCCTTGGGGGACACCACGTCTCTATACGAATAATCGAGGTTTAATGTTGGAAACATAATTTCCAGGTGAACGGCAATGTTATTGCAATGTTACCTTAGCACCTGAAACATGTACAAGCTCATGACGTAGTCTTAGTAGCAGTAGTGAATCTGAACATTATTTTGAATAGTTGATGCATTAAGACGCCCCCTCCCATTTCCCGCCTCTTTTGCAGATACGTAAGCGGAACGAATGCTTTACAATCTACTTCCGTTTTATTATTACTCCATGTTTATTTCCACTAGATTTCACCTTAATTGTGTGTATGGTCTGATTGAAGTATCATTTTGATTATGGATGGTCATGTAATTTATCCAATGCCTACGTTTATGAATATTCCATAAATAGTGATAATTGTGCAAAGGGTTCCTACGAAAGCTTGACGCAGTTTTTGCTGCTAAATGTTTCCAAGGTGATGATATGTATTCTTAGCCGATACACCTAGCAATGTACGCAGGATGACGCTGAGGACGCTGAAAACCAAGGTACGAAAATAAGATAATAATGCTGGGGCTTAATATGGTCATGGATAATAGTGTTCGGATTGATCCATTGTGATTTCCAATTGCCCAGTAGATTCTACCGATTTCGTAAATGAACTAAATAAAATCATTCAAGCCGTCATTACAATTTATCGAATGAACGTACATGAATATTAACTTACGCACTTACCCACACATACGGACAAACAAAAGCGCACGCTCTCTCTCTCTCTCTCTCTCTCTATCTCACGCCTGCTCCCACTCCCCTCCCTCTCTATCAATTCCCTTTCCATTTAGCAGATCTTCGTTGGTATGTGGTCCTTATACAAGGAGAAAGAGAGAGAGAGAGAGAGAGATAGGAGAGCATAATATGTCGCTCGAAAGTTTGTCACTTACTTTAAACCCACTTTTAATTAAAAAATTTAGTTATTTCTTTGAAATAAAACACACTGCAGGTTTTTCAGCACATACTTCCTATCATTAAAGAAAATAGCAGAGGTCAGTACATAAAATACAATGCATTTAGTAGAGCTTAGAGACAATATTACCCCCCCCCCCCCCCATTTCCGCGACATCTCCCCACCCCAGAGTGTCATCGGTAGAAATTGACATGTCAGAGCAGATATCTCAATTCAAATTTCACGCCGGGGAGAACCCCCGTTGTAATATACTAGCACTCCGTGGGAGAAGATTGGGAAAAGGGGGCCTGGAGGAGTAAAACTTCTATTGATATCTTCTTCTTCCTTCTCATTGGTAATAACTGCTTTTCTTCCCAATCCTCAGCGTGAATGATGAGGGAATAGGAAGGTGAGCGGCTATAAAGTCAATGAATTGTCGTTTGGAGGGGATATGAGACGATGCGAGGCGAGGCGAGGCGAGGTGAGGTGAATCAAACGTACTTAAGGTAGAGTAATGAAAAGGAGGCGAATGTCAAAAGGCGATGAGATGAATTGTGGTTCGGATTAAAAGGCACTACGGATGGATGAGAAAGCACAGAATTGAAAAGAAGATGTATGACGATACGAGGATGGAAGTAGAAACGTTATCCAATGAATTAGAATCAAAGATAAGGAAGAAAATAATAATTGCGTAAAATCCACATCAAACTCGCCCGTTTTGTAGGGACCATAGTTTGTGTGTTAATCATTAGAACGACTAGGCCAGGTATGTTGTGCTGGATTTGTTTAATTTAAACAGATTCGCAATAATTTTCCCTTGTGTCAAACACAAATCATTTTTAAGTAACGCACGGTCCGAGAAGACTGAACAGTAATTATTTCCTCAAATAAATATTATGTCTAACAAACCTCATAAAGGAAATCCAGAGAGTTTGCGTTGCAATTTATTGCTTGTTAAATAAAGGTGAGAACTGAGCTACCTGGCGGGATTGGTATGCGAACAAAATAAACAAACGGAATGGTTGACGCATTTTCATAACACATATGACACATAAATTAAATTAAATTAAACACAACTTGATGGTTGTACGTTGCGTGTCCCGAAACTCTTTCTCATAAATAGATCCAATAACAGGCAATTTTTAGTAACGTACGGTCCGAGAAGACTGAACAGTAATTATTTATTCAAATAAATATTATGTCTAACAAACCTCATAAAGGAAATCCAGAGAGTTTGCGTCGCAATTTATTGCTTGTTAAATAAAGGTGAGAACTGAGCTACCTGGCGGGATTGGTATGCAAACAAAATAAACAAACGAAATGGTTGACGCGTTTTCATAACACATATGACACATAAATTAGACACCAATGTGTTGTTTGTACGTTGCGCATCTCGAAAGTCTTTGTCATAAGTAGATCCAATAACAGACTAGTCGAAATGCGATCGTGTGACTACAGTGCCCTCACTCGTCATAAATAATGCTTACAAAACAACTCTAACCCGCTGCTTACATTTCTCTTCGTCGTATTTTGTTCATGTGTTCCCAATTACGCCCCTGAAAATAGCAGTCGTATTTCAAAAGGCAGATATTTCAACATCCTCATTATAGCATTGGTCTGCAAGATTGGATACGACCACTTAATTAAAATCATCTGAATGATATGTATGCATCCGTCTTACTTCCTATTAAATACTCCAATTATTGTTGGGAGGGGCGACGATAGAGGGGGATAGGGGTATACCACCGCTCCAATTCTACAGTGTTGTCGGCAAATGCGTGAATGGTATTTAATATTACATTTGTATTCGTGTAAAGTCCAGAGGGATCCGTTTCTTCACAATGTTGAAAATCATCCTTCTATAAATATCCCAAGGATGGGGGCGTTTAAAGCTATTTATGTGGTACTCTTGCTATATTTAATTCACATTATTAGTCTAATACCCTCATGTTATTCTTACATTTTTGTCTGGGTTTCCTTTAAATGATATTCGTTGTCAAACAAATGTGATGATTACCTTGTCAATATAATCATTTTTTTAAATTATGAAACAATATGTATTTTATGTATATTTTGTTATCTGTATTATTTCTGCATGTGAAATGTAAAATCAATAAACTCAAACTCAAACTCAAACTCAAATAATAGGTATATATGCCAAATAAATCGTGCTTCTTTAAATTTAAATTTTAAAAAGGGTTTAAATTTTAAAAAGTTTATATTCAACGGATAATGACATATTACTTTAATAAAGGCATAACATCTGGGATGCATGGCCTTATACGTAATATCAGGGGCTGTGTTATGGTGTAATATTGAAGCCCTACAAAAATGCGCCTCAAAATGATCATGAAGTACCTCAAAAAAGTAAAAAATCTTTGAGTGACTGGTTTTACCATACTCATCTTCCCCAATAGACTATAGTGTTATAAAATCCGCTAGGAAAACGAATTTTTAAATGTCGATTTCTAATCATAAATATCTTGATAATCAGACAAGCGATCGCCTTGCAAAAGCCACTGGGTTTCTTTACTGACCTAAAGGTATATAATTATCATTGTAGAAAAAGATCTTAGAAAAAGGTACCCAATCTCTTTATGACCCGGTCACACAGAGGGGACGCATGGGGGATGCACGGCCAGCGCATTGGAAATTTGCAATTTTGGCCAGTGCGTTGTCGTTCGCTAGGTGTGCGTCATCATTCGTTACTCGTTCGTCAAGGGCGCTGGACCAACGCTGGACCAACGCTATGCATTCATCGTCATTCGCTGTGTGCGTCGGGATTTTTTGAGCATGCTCAAAAGTGTGCGAGGAGACATGCGCGGAGCGCGCTAGACCAACGCCTGACATACGCGGAACACACGCCCTGTATACGCGCAGCGCGCTAGCAACACGCTATACATTCGGTGTCAGCTTACTAGCTTCTCCCAAATTCTGACAAACGTCGGGCTCACGAAAGGCCCGGTCACACAGAGGGGACGCATGGGGGACGCACGGCCGGCGAATTAAAAATCGTAAAAAGTTGTGATTCCCACTTTTGTCAGGATTTGGGAGAAGCTGACACGGAATGCATAGCGTGTTACTAGCGCGCTGCGCGTATACAGGGCATGTGCTCCACGCATGTCTGGCGTGCCTTTGGCGTGTGCATTCATGCGCCGAGCTCCGCGCACACTTTTGAGCATGCTCAAAAAATCCCGACGCACACAGCGAATGACGACGAATGCATAGCGTTGGTCCAGTGCGCTCGACGAAGGAGTAACGAATGATGACGCACACCTAGCGAACGACAACGCACTGGCCAAAATTGCAAATTTCCAATGCGCTGGCCGTGCGAGCCCCATGCGTGCCCTCTGTGTGACCGGTCACACAGAAAATGAAATCAAACCAAACCGTGAAGATAAAGAACTGCAGCCTCACAATATGGTTCGAAATGGGAATGTGCCTTGATAATTTGCTTTCGATTTGCATATAGTATTTTGTAAATCAGTACTGTTTTTTTATATTTATTTTTTCTTTTAATGAAAGCACTTTCCGAGAGAATGGAAATCGATTTAAAGTAGTAATAATTACAAATTAAACGGTTAATGTTTATTTTTTACACGCGGTTTTTTCTTCTTAAAAAATGTGGATTGAAAGTGACATGTGTCTTCATCGTACTCGAATGGCATCAATACCGGAAACAGTAACACACAGTTATAACATTACACTCTTCTGAAATTTCCTTCGAATTGCCTGAAGAGTAAAATATTCATTACATCAGTTAAATCGAATTGTGTTATGTTATGCGTCGCTTTGACAATGGGGCCTGTATGCGTAATCATATATCTTAAAAAAGAAGCGTTCACCTATTTTTTTTCTCTAAAAAGAACAGTTTGTAATAGTTTTTTTTAAAGGGGGCCGGGTTACGCCTTTAATCCAATGTTTGTTCGTTTTTTTCATTTCATTTATTTCTATTCTTTTACAGATCAGGTAAAGGGGTCTGTTATTTTTGTTATGCTTGAACCTTGTTAGCCCTATGTTTTATGCTTACGAGAACAAAAAAAGACATCCCGAAAAAAGAAAAGGGGAAACAGGTATTTATGACTGAAGGGTCCAGTCTTATAAATAGTTACGATTGATCCAAATCATTCTTAAGTCCTCCAATCAATCGCAAGTTTCCAGTCTCCTATCTCTTATGTTCATACATGTAATTCTGACTGATATCAATACTTTTTAAGACTGGACCCAAATGTACATGTAACATATTCTGAAATAAAAAATACGTTTTTTTTTAATTCTGGTATAAATCGAAACATATTGATTCCACCATTCTTGATAAAATATACCTTTATTGGTTTACTAAAACAATAAACGTATGGTTATGAAATCACTATACCCACCCACCTATCGAAAAATGGGATACACAATGTATACTAGGAAAAGATTGACCACCCCCTTCACCCCCTCCCTCCCCTCCACCCAGAGGTAGTCATCCCCTGCATCGGAAGATACGTGTACAGTATGCAATGTCACTATGTAGCTGTTTCTTATCTCCCTTCTCCCATCAGTTATTTTTTTGGAAAATACAATAATGCTACAATATGTAATGTCAACAATACAAATGTTTCTTACGCCCCCCCCCCCTTCTAAAGCACAACAACAAATTCACTATGCAACGTCCACGGTTCCCTACGCCCCTTCGTCATACAATATGCAAAAATAATTCAACTAACAAATGCCGATTCCCGCACATTACAATGTTACCGACAGCAGCTCCAACGCCCGCATCCCCCTCCCCCCCCCCCCCTCTCCACCACGGTTGTCTGCTACACATTACCCTCTTTGAACAATCTGTGATGGATTGCGGCATCTGTAAACAACGATGGCACTGCATTGAAATATAGGCGATCATATTTCTCCTTCTAGTGTTCTCAATGTCAAAAACGTTTATTGCTTTATGGTAAAGATTGAAACGGGATATCGGGCCAGGAAATGTTCCGTGTCCCGCCAAAAGCGTTTTCATTTTTCTCCCCTTCTAATGTTTCGTTGAATTGTTGTTTGTTTGTCAGTCACCTCTTTTATAACTGATTTTCTTCGACTGTTTTGATTTCTTTCTTGTTTATATCACATTTGTACCTCCTCCTCCTCTTTTTCCCCCTCTTCCTCGATCATTCTTTCTTCTTTTTCTCCTTCCTCATCCTCTTCTTATTCTTGATCTTGGCATTATGTTCTTGCCTACCTTTCTTTGTTCTTATTCTTTTTGTTAGCTTCTTCCATTTTCCATTCCATACGTTTTTCTCTATTCCCATGAATTATTGAAAAAACAATTATCACGTGTTACATATCGTTTTTGTTTCTTTTTATAATCTTCTTTTCAATCCTCTTCTTTTTATCCTAACTTAATCTTAATCATCATGATCATGCAGCTCAGACATGTCAACACCCCCTATAATAACCAATGTATATATCAACCAATACGTGTGTCACGGATCGACAGTTAATTCAGATTATGCATGCTGATTTATTTGTCCTTTGGTTTGCTTTGTCTACGTTATTTATATAATTCCACATAACAATTTATTTTCGTCGTAACGAGTCTTTAAAATATCCAGTCGACGTTTGTCGAGATACCTGTAGTAAATGCTTTTCAATAGACTTTAGAGTTAATCTGCTAGAATACAATCACTCATATCTATAAAAAAAAATATAAAAAAACCATTATAAACATAATGTAGAAGAAGATTACTCATCTCACACGATAACTCATTACTATTTAGAGGCTTTTTTAACAGTAACTTGGGTTAATTTTGTCTTCTTAATCATCATGATCATGCAGCTCAGACATGTCAACACCCCCTATAATAACCAATGTATATATCAACCAATACGTGTGTCACGGATCGACAGTTAATTCAGATTATGCATGCTGATTTATTTGTCCTTTGGTTTGCTTTGTCTACGTTATTTATATAATTCCACATAACAATTTATTTTCGTCGTAACGAGTCTTTAAAATATCCAGTCGACGTTTGTCGAGATACCTGTAGTAAATGCTTTTCAATAGACTTTAGAGTTAATCTGCTAGAATACAATCACTCATATCTATATAAAAAAAAAAAACATTATAAACATAATGTAGAAGAAGATTACTCATCTCACACGATAACTCATTACAATTTTGGTTTTTTTTTTAACAGTAACTTGGGTTAATTTTGTCCAAGTTTCCTGTTTCAGAATACATGTGGACTAGAAGTTAATACACTATATTATATTTATATATTAGAGATGACTGGCCAAATGTAGGTTTTGGCAGTCATCTTGGATAGAATATTTCGTAAAAGGCTGCACTTTAAATTGATTATATTTTTCGGGCATCAATAAATATTCTTACCCTACAAATAATTGTTAACCCTCAACAACTCTTTATTGTAAACAGTAACAGATTATGTTACAATACTAGATCCCGATTTGGACGCCATCTTGGATTTCGAGGTTTCCCGATCGACCACCATAAAACATTTTAAACAATCAAAATGGATTTGTCAACCCCCGAAACCTAGGTATAGACGCCAACGTTAGATCTAGATGATGGATATATCACGATCTATGGTATTTTTTGTTGGCGGTCGTTTTGGATTCAAAAGGACAGTCATCTTTGATACTAGAGACTTTTAGATTTGAACGTCGACAGCTTTGACTGCAACGTGTGACGTTATTTTAAGGCACTGCGCATGCGTCATGTCGTCTAAGTCGGCGATCGAGAATGCGTCAACCTTGATTTTCCTAAATCTAGTACAGACTAGTATATGCCGCGTGTGCATAAAATATACAGTTTCTCAGGTAGAGAAAGGAACATCCCTTCTCTTCTATTATGTAAAAATGTGTAGAACAGGTGTCACATGTATATTCTCCTGTTCTACACACTTTTACATAATAGCAGGGAAGGGATGTTCTACCACAGCAATTGTTGAAGGTAGAATGAGGAACTGAATTTTTTGTCCTCTTTCTTTGTCCGTCATATTCATAGTGTTACTTCCTGCATGCATGTATATATCGGAAATTGAGTACGTTGACACCCCTTTTCAGTCGGCGTTCGTCGTGTTCTCGTCCACTCAATCTAAAAGTCCTTACTGTTTAGAGAGTATACCGCAACTCTAAACCTTTAAGATTATTCAAAGCATACTAGTGAAAACTCTGACCACTTACAAATACCTACTTCCGTTCATTATAGAGGCACGGATGACACCAAATGAATAATTATAATAATGATAATGATAATAGAGAGACCTTGGATTTCTAGGTTTCCTGGTATAGCCATAACCCATTTAAAAAAAGATATGTAGGGATTCTTAGACCACTTAGACCTACGCATGGACAATAACACTACATATCTAACATTGATATGTAATGTTTTTATGGCTATTTTAAAGTATTGACGGCAATCTTTGATTGCATTTTGAACAAAAGAAAAAAACACTTCCCGGTATTTTTTTCTTCATAGGTTTGTGGTATGTTGTTTCTGATTTAAAAAAAAACACTAAAGAAAATCGATAAAGAAATCCTTACGTGGCAAATTTTCGGGATTTGAGGTATTTGTTGTCCTGACTAATGTCTCTTCTTTCTCTGTCTATGTCGCCCATATCCTCTACAACTTGCCTATTTTCGACGTCAGGATTTATTTGTCGTCGTTATGTTTCTGCCATTATACTGCTTTAAGTATTAGCATTTCATTCACTCGGTATTTCTTTTATCTTGTCCTGAAAAAAAGACGCAAAGATTTCACAGCCGGTCACGAGAGTATACTTTAACATCTTTCTTGTTATCGTGTGTACCACTCTACCCTGCGTTCTGGGCGCCTCGATCAACTTGCAATCGGATGGTAATCTAATGATGGCAATTTGTTGGGATATACGGCCAAGTATATCCGGGAATTCCGACTCGGATTTCGCGATTAGTTGGTGATTAGCCCGATGGTGGTGCCTAGTATTCCTCTCCACTCTCCCGGGAGTGAAAGAGTGTCCGTACCGGGTCAAATTGCCTACCGGGAACGCGGGGGAGGGCTAGGTGAAGCAGGTGAAACAGACGGAGAAGAGCAAGGCAGTATTATGACGAAAGTACGACGGATAATGATGATAGTAAGGGATAAGTCGAGGAGAGAGAAAGTCGGAAATCGGTATGGTGAGTCAAATATTTTAAAAAGGCCTTGATCTAGTTTTTAACTCTCTAGTTTGCCTATCGTGACCCAGTGTCCAAACCTGCATTGAACCATTTGGAAGGTGTTCTCCAAGATCTGATATTCTGCTACGATTGATACACTTCTGTTACTCGAATGACACACCAATCAAAGATGTGTTGGAGGTCATTGTCTCTATTACGATTATAGGTGGGGTTTTTTAAGAAGAAAAAAAGACATTAGTAGGAAAAATATGTCCAGTATTCTTTGAGAGGTCACTGCTCACTAGGACAGTACTCTCTTACCGAAATGCGCGGGTTCCGGATTCGTCGTTGATGTGATAATGCCCTCCGGTAATGCATTAGAGATACATGTGAGTTCTGGTTTAAAAAAAAAATAATAATTATCACAGAATCAAACGATATTTACACTGAATGTTCAAGATTACAAATTAATGTCATTTGCCTAACAATTTTGGTAGAAAATGTATACTGGCTGAGTAATGAGCATAGAAAGATGAGGAAATCAAGGGTAGTAGCCCCGACACCATTTCCGTAGTCCCATATATACATCTTTCTGTGTACAGTGCTTTTTACTTTACCAAGACTGTGCCAAATTTATTATGATTTTGATGACTCCAGAATTTTGCAGTACACACCAATACTTCCGTGCTACATGATCAACTTTTTTCTGATCCATTCCACACCTTTTCTTTCACAATGCAATCGGATGACCAGAACTCACCTTTATCTTTAATAATCATCGGGTAAGACCGAAATCAAATCTCAACGGATCGAATTATTTTTGTAACTGTAAGGTAAACACCAACTACAGCAACACAATCATATCATAATGTGGTTTAGTTTAGTGGTGAATATATAAGATAAAAGTGAAAGATAAGAGAGGGAGAGGAAGAGAGAGAGAGGGGAAGGGGTGACGGAGAGACATAAACAGACAAGAGGGGTGGGTGCGAGAAGGGATGAAGGGAGAATGATACCCATTGCCAAAGAATGATAGAGGAAATGAATTTAAAGAAATACGAATTCATGAGCAGAGGCAGAAAACAAGAAATCAAGAGTAAAAATGCCAGAAAAAAGAGAAACAATTATGTAAAGAGAGTAATTTATTCATGTAGAAACCCGAATATGAAATTTTAAAATAGACCATGTCTCTTGCCGATAGCTATATATTTCATTCACATCTTATGGCAAGGCGCCATCGTCAAGATCCATATGCTGTTTCAGAATCATACAGACAAAGGAGGTTAATACCCGGGGTTTAATGGGTTAAGTTTTTGCGTGGTCGGAAAAGTGCAATATTCACCTTAAAGAGAAGGTCGGATCCTGGTAAAAGTACAGCAGATTCATATAGGAGCGTTATATTTCTTTGGCCAGTGTGGACAGATACCAAAGGAAAGTTGCCCGAAACATTTTATTATCTTACTCTTTAAATGTCCTTATATTATTATTTTTTAAATAAATAGCTGAAGTGTTTCGACCAAACAGCCGTACTGCAATTGTTTAGTACCATACATATGAGTTATTTCCCTTGTCGATTCGAAGCATCACTATATACACACGGTTTCTATGTCAAAATGAAAACTTGTTATGCAATTACTTATTATTTGGAAAGGATGGTTTATGTACAGAGGAATTTGGCATACTTTAACGTTTTGGATTCAACAAAGTGTTCAGATTTATTTTTGTAGGAATCCTGCTGAAAACAACATGCAGTGCCTCTACAGAAAGGAACATTTTGGGACTACACACCCACTGTAGCTTGGTTAAACCTTTCTGTTATTTATCTTTATTTTCCGATAAAGTACGATGGCATATGGAGGCGGCAATTGAATCTTTTTCATGGGATACTTTTATTATGATATTATCCCATTTGACATACAAATAATGAGAAAGCCGGCCACAAATTATTTCTTGAAAAATCTTTTTTAAACCAAAGCTCAACCTTTTCTTTAACTTCTTGCAGGTAGAGGATGAGTGGCATATTCTCCTTAAACTCTTCGATCGGATCACATTACAGCGAGATTTCGAAAGAGGCCAATTTCGCCTGCACTTTATCACGAAGAAGGACTCACCTGGTTCGCGTGAGTTCAGCATGTTCTGGAGGTTTAAAAAAATGAGGGGGGGGGGGGCGAATGCTGACCGTTAACAGTGCAATATTAACCTATATACTGGTGTTTAAAAAATTTGTAATGAAGCTAATCATGATCGGACATTAGTTATTAGTATAATAGTTATTAAATGGATGAAAACAGAATAAAGCCTAAAAACAGCTGTACGAGTTCATTTGAAAATACCAGGGGAAAAATATGTCACTTCCCCATAACATTGATTTAAATGAAGACATTCAACGCTATGTGTGTTTGTTTGTGCTTTATCGTACATGTACTTGACTTGTTCAAATCAAACTTTTAATTTGCACCATAACCCAATAAATATTCATAAAACATATTTCAAGAAAAGTTGATTGAGAAATTTAATTGCGGCAGATATGAGAAATCTAGGGGCACATACGAACAATATGAAGGAAGTTTCTTCAAAAGAGATGAGGGACAAGGAAATGTTATGACATGTAATTAATGCGTAATATAATCACAAGGTAAAGTCTGGATTTTAAACTGAGCTCCGAAACGTCCCTGTGTTGGCCAATCGATCTTACATCCAATGAGTTTGCAGTGGAGAAGGTCATCGTTATCCAAACACCCCCGTTTAACCTAGTTTCATTTAATCCGCGAAAAACATGAGAAAGAAATTTCTAGATCGATCATCTGTAATCTATAAGTGTTGGAGCATAAAGAGCACGCCCGCTCTTCTTTCTCACAAAACACGGTGAAAAAGGGTAAAGGGAATGAAATGGATAAAGGAACGAAGGACCATGGTGGCGATATGGCTTAGGGTACAACTTTCCGATCATCGTGACACGGAAGAAAAAAGCCCCATTTTTGGTGTAAAGCTTCCTTTATGCAAGTCCCTGCTTTATGTAAAACAGAAGGTTGTGACTACTCAACGAGCTATGGAGAGAAAGATGTCGCATTTATCTCTGCGATACAAAATGAATCACAAAGTCATACGCCAGAAAACAAAGGTTAAAGACATCATGGAAAAAGTCAGAGAATCAAAGTGGAGATGGGCTGGGTAAGTAGCAAGACTTCAGGACAATAGGTGGACAAATCGTTTAACAGAATGGCAACCAAGGATGGGAAAGAGAAGAAGAGAAGATGGAGAGATGACCTAGAATCATACATGGGAACGGCCGCTTGGACTAGGATAGCTAGAGACAGAAGAGAATGGAAATGATATGAGGAGGGCTTTGCCCAACGTCTGGATGAACTATAGCCTGATAGATAGATATATAGATAGATGTAAATACACTAATTTCAGTATTTAAAAAGGAAATATAAAAAGGGCTGAACTCTTGACCAAAATAAGTGGTATTTTGGATCGTCGGATCACAACAGCTTTGATGTCAAACGAGTGTATATACACGTGTATTTCTTTCTTAATTAGGAAACTGTTCAGGGTTTGGATGAAAAATAAAAAAAGTTACGATTTTTTGAAGTTGCCATAAACTATACACAACTTGGCAACTCTGTGACATTTTTTTGCGAGCGTTCTCCGATTTTCTCTGTAAAAAAATAATCATGAACATTAATTTTGATGACGGATTATGTTCGTTTCTACTTTGTTTTAATCTGAATTCTGAAATATTGTTCGCCCCTTCTAAAATAGGAGATCTTCTTCGGGAAATGACAAATCTGCGTGATTACAAACTTTATAATAGGTCTCCTGTTTAATGTTTCAAGAGCTAATGTTTTTAAATCATATCTGAAATTGAGTTAGGCTGTATGTTTTATAATCTGGGCAATATCAAAATTATAAAATTATAAAGAATATAAATTCAATCAGCATTTATCATATTTCCCCCATGCCATCGAATAATGAGTTTGTGATTCAAAATTCCACGAAGCCAAAGTTCTGTGGTTCCCAAAGGTACTTCAATTTCAAATGGCAGAGATGGCGATGTGATGCTTTTAGTCGACCAAAATGTCTTTCGCCGAACAATGAGAAGAAAACAAAAAAGCATTATATGTTCTTTTCTCTTTGCTCAACAAAAAAGAAAAATAATAACATTACTGGTTTTTTTTTCTCCGCAGAAAATGAAAAATTGGATTTCAGCAAAATATTAGACGCATCGAGTCTAAATTGGTCCTTACTACTATTGAGAAAATACATATACGATTGGGTGGAATTATTTTTCATGGATTATATCATGCTTTTTCATATTTTTTTTGGTTGATATGCAGCTTTTCTTTCACAATGATTGATACACAAGCGAAATCAAAGGTTAAAAGTGAGGGCGCCCTTTACGGATAGTGTTTTTTCAAAAATGATTTCATGTCGCTTTCATACCGATTTTTGTTAATGCTCTGAAACATACTAGGATATGTGCATTGCTCTCGAAGATTTCATTTTTGAACAAATTTATTTTACTTCCGTAATGTTTAAGCCTGGAAAAAAAAAGGATTTTAAAAATGATAACGGATAGACGCCATTTTTTTTGTTTTGCGACTGACAAAAGTAGCTTTGAAAAATCTTATAAAGAGAGTTTATCCGAAATCTAGCGCTATTGTTGCACGCTCTGTATCGGTAATTTTGGCAATCCACCCCACTATGGCAAGTATACTTATATAATCATATTTCCAAAATGTCAATGTAAATTGGGTTTTTATATAATAATAGCATATTGAGTGGTAAACCATAAACACGCACACTCACACAACAAGTCTCACCCACACCGAAAAAGCCATTCGAAACCGTCTTCTCTTGTAGTCTTTAAAAAAATACACCCATTTTTTGGCAAGAGAAAAGGGGGGGGGGATGTTAGGGAGGGACTCAAATTGGCCGCGAGGGCATTTTACCTCTTCTCATTAAAGTGTAAACAGGTGAACAACTAACTATCAAACATTCTAAATGTATCAACAATTAAACATAGTTTAACTCTTATCATGCCACAGGGCTAATCCCCATTGTGCCAAGCCCCAAATCTCACCGTGCCAGGTTGTTTTTGAGATAATCTGATTAATGCGATGGTTCTATGAATAGCGAGTGCAAAATACACAGCACAGTCCAATGAGCATGAACAATAACTGCTATTACGAATGCTGCATTGCACGCACATGGCACTCGAGCGGTATCTCTCTCGCATGGACAAAGCAGCATAGCGATAGCGTGCATGCAGCCTTATGGCAGGCTATGAGTTAACTGATGCACATGATTCGTAATCGCTTATAATTTCTCACTTGAAAAATGGCAGTATGTAAACGATACGAAATATGAATCTTGATCTGGCCTCCATCAGTGATTGCAAGATCTCTGTTGTCTTCATTTCGTATTTCCTTACGAATAATTGCTGAATTAAATTTGCTCATGCTATGTGTACACCAAATTTGACATCACGATAAATTAGTAATAAATTCATGAATAAATACATGACACAACATATACTTACAAAAATGATAATAATAATGATACAACTATTTATAATTCTTTCAATACTAATGATAATGATAATGATAATAATAATAATGATATAAGTAATAATAATCTTAAAGATAAACTCCAGTACTGGTAAAAAAAAAAAAAAAATTCTCACAGAATCAAACGAAACTTACACTGAATGTTCAAGATTACAAATAAATGACATGTGCCAAACAATTTTGGAAGAAAATGTATACTGGCTGAGTAATGAGCATAGAAAGACAAGGAAATCAAGGTAGTACTAGCCCCGACACCATGTGTGTTGTCCCATATATAGCTTTCTGTGTGAGTGCTTGTTACTTTACCAAGACTAGGTCAAATTTATTATGATTTTGATGACTCCAGAACCTTGCAGTGCACACCAATACTTACATGCTACATGATCAACTGTTTCTGATCCTTTCCACACCATTTCTTTCACAATGCAATCGCATTACCAGTACTAAAGTTTAGCTTTAAAATTTGACGTTCCATCTCCAGATATAATGTTTAAGAATTCCTTTTGGATTAAACCTTGAATTTTTGTTCTCAAAAATACTTTGAATAAGGAAATTATTTTGAATAGAGTTTTGCTATAATAATGAAATTGGGTTATTCTTGTTTTGCCGTCGGTTTGAAATATTTCAGAACAAGGAAAGCGCTAGATAAATTGTGTGTGTGTGTTTGAGCAGAGTACATTATCAATCTTTGAACGTAAGCAATTGACATGTATTTCATCACAGATCGTGTTATTTCCTGTGACAGATGAGGGTTAATTCAGTGTAAATTTCTTGATCTATTTTTGATCACCCTCATGCTTGCAGGCGAACAAGAATGATTATTGTGATTTTGTTTCTGATTTTATTTTTCTTCATGAAAATGAAATTGTCACTGTTGATTCGAAAGATGATTGTTGTACCATTTTCGATCCACACAGTCCACATTGACTTCAGGCAACTGTTGACAGGGGATTTACCGTCCTGAAGAGAGTTTGGAAAGCATGTTGGGGTCATAAATTTTTTTTGAGGGGAGTTAGGGGATATTATATTATTTTTTTAATAAAGCAGAAGTGGTAAGGGGCACTTGTCTCAAGGAAAATGAGCATGTAAAAAGGGCACTTTAGGGGAACCTGCAAAAATGTTGGGTTGGGTGGGAGGCACTGTGCCCCCCGGCTCCACCTTATTTGAGGTAATTTCAGGTAACATGTACACTGTCGCTCATAAAGGTGGAATATTTTAGTTTTACCCCCAATTTATGGAATTATTAAAACAAATTATTTAAAAATAATAGATCTAGATAATAGTATACATTTCCTGATTTTTATTGAATAATAATTTGCTAAAGTGTGTTTTGCGGGACTGCTAAAGCATGTGTATGCTACTATGCTTATTAACTAGGGGACTTACGCCCTCAAGTCATAAATGACAGTAATGAGGATTAATGCCCCACAAAAGGGCACTAATATAGCACATCGACGCGGTTTTGATCCTGGGGCCTCACAGTTACGAGGCCATTGCTCTGTCACTGAACCATGACTGTTCGCAGCGGGGGCTAGGGTAGGGGGCAGTTTCCATAAATTTTAAAAAGACAGAAAATTCAAAAACTTTGCAATAATTTATTGCATTTTACCCCGGTCCCCAACATAAAAAAATCCTCTGGACGGCCATGCATTATGGCTCAAGGCATGGGCACACAGAAGATCTTTTTATGTTGGGAACCGGAACCGGAACAATAAATTATTGAAAATTTATTGCATTTTTTTTTTTTTTTTTTTTTTAATTCATGGAAACTGCCCCCTACCCTAGCCCCCGCTGCGTACAGTCATGGTTCAGTGACAAAGCAATGGCCTCGTAACTGTGAGGCCCCAGAATCAAAACCGTGTCGATGTGCTATATTAGTGCCCTTTTGTGGGGCATTAATCCTCATTACTGTCATTTATGACTTAAGGGCATAGGTCCCCTAGTTGATAAGCATAGTAGCATACATATGCTTTAGCAGTCACACAAAGCACACATTCGCAAATTATTGTTCAAGTAAATCTGAGAATGTATACTATTATCTAGATTTATTATTTTTAAATCATTTTTAAAATAATTCCATAAATTGGGATAAAAAAAAATATTCCACCTTTATGAGCGACAGTGTATACTTCAAAACCCTGACCTCATGGTTCGATCACGCATTGCCAAACTACCAATCGCATTATAAACACAACCTGTATTAAACACAATTACACACTTATCGATATTGCTATTGCTAACGTGGTCTATGTGGCCATAGACTTTGATGTGGAATATGAGAGGTATAAATAATCTTTTTGTCTAGTATCTAAAAGAAAAGACATGTTTAGTCCATAATTTTCTTTAATAAATCGCCCAAAACGTGCACTTCTTCTTTGGGTCATACAAGTTTGATCTTCGTTAGATATGAATGCACTGTCTACAAACATAAATGGAAATGACTTGTCTGTACAGGATATGAAAACTTCAAGGATATGACTTCCGCATACTGACTCCATTTTTTGTTTTAAAAATAAAAAGCGTAAGGAAGCTAAGTCGACGAAGCCAGGTAAACCTGAGGGTATGTGTATATTTCAACAACGCTTTTCGAATTTCAATTATTTTCGAAACTTGCACTTTCACCAACGTTCAAAAGTGCAAGGCAATGAACTAGAATACAGTCAGAGACTGCAATCATCATGGTGCAAAACTACCAGTAAAATAGAAATATAATTGTTGTCATGATACAGAACGCATTGCCCGTCCAGCAATATTTTTTATTTGTAATAAATTAATTACCCATGATCACCGATACATACGGATATATATATATATATATATATATATGTATATATATATGAAATGTTAAAGTGGCAAGAGTGATGAAGAGACAAAGAAACAGAGATATAGAAAGAGAGTGAGAGCGAAAGAGAGAGGGAGAGAGAGAAAGACAGAGAGACAGATACAGAGAGAGAGAGAGAGAAGGAGTGTGTGTGTGTGTGAGAGAGGGGGATATAGAGAGAAAGACAGAGAGAAGGAGTTTGTGTGTGCGTGGGGGAGAGAGAGAGAAGGAGAGGGGGAGAGAGGGAGAGAGGGTGAGAGAGAGAGAGAGAGAGGAAGCGAAGCGAGAGAGAGAGAGAGAGAGAGAGAGAGAGAGAGAGAGAGAAATATATGGGAGTGATCATCAAATTCATTCTTAAAGCGAGCGGAAAATCGAGACTAGCATTGTAGCCCGAGGGAGGAGGAAGGTAGAACGTCGAAACAGGGCAATTCGACATTGACATGCCCTCTCTTTATTACTTTAAATTGTCACATACCAACTTCTCGAACCGAAGGAACAAAATAATTCGGCACTTTCCTTTTTATTTATGCTTGGTTGATTACGGATGACCCGGTTGCCTGCCTATCAGGTTGAAAATTCGCTTCAGCAAGATATTGTGACTAGCTGATAAAGGAAAAATAGGTGAGGTTTAACACCTTTCACCTAATTTCCAGCAATAGTAAACAAATTACTTTCATTCTGTGTCACATATCTGATAATCTCTCCTATCGCCTTTCCGAACCCTCCTTTCAGTAATTTGTAACATGCCTTATTGAAACAGCTGGAAGGAGGAAGCAGCCCAGAACGAATTACCCAATAACATTTGAAGAGAGATAATGTTAAAATGCAATGAATGTCCGTTCTTAGAAAAGGTGTAATTGGAGATGATTTTCTCGTTGAGAAAAAGAAATACTGGCGTATTAGTATGAGTAACAAGAATTTCAGGAACAATTCAGAGAGCCCCTTCAAAGATGTCATCTTCTGTGACGTATAACACTGCAACAAAGTAGTGTAGACTTTTTTAAACAGGTGGTGTGAACAATTGCCGTTTCATCCCATTTTAGACAAACCTTCGGAAACGGCGAGACAGCGACAAATTCCTATTTAAAATATGAGATTGTTGTCAGAGTTTCATTTAAAAAAAAAAGATTAAAAATCATGACGATGTTGGTTAAGGTTAGACTAAGCGTTAGTACAGTTGTAAGTCCCAAACAAACTAACGGCAAAGCAGTAGCCCACATGTGCAGGAGTCATAAAACCAACAACTGTAATTCAGAATTGCACCAACAATTGGTCAACGCAAACTAACTTTAATATGAAAAACGAAGATACATGGGAAGATCGTAATTTCCCCGTCCCCGCGTCTACCCTTGAAAGTAAAACCATGTCGAATTTTGCAAGATCCAAGCCCGAGATTGAAAGCAATTTGTTTCCTATTAGGTTAACTGAGAGGCGTAATACTCTCATGCGGCAAAGAAACTATTTGGTCTTTACTCTGGCCTAGTTCTTGTTGATATTCTTTAATCTATCCAACCTCACTCGCTATTCAGCTAATGCGATTTGCATCGAGTAGACGACATTATTCTCCCTTCATTAAAGTTAATCATCGAACGAGCCTTTCCCGCGCTATAGACACTAATATAAACACTCGCACCGTCCCACTTGCTGTCACACCGTCACCCTACACCGTCCAACCCACTTCCAGAAACAAACATCACGTATTGCGATAGTAACGACTTGTAATATATCATGGGAGCCAAACCAAAATATTAGATTTGAAAATGATTTTTGTTAGGAAAACATTGCCATAAATGTGACAAACACAATATATTTGACTCTTCCATCTCTCGCGAGAAGTAAGATGAAAATCCAACGATTTGTCCGGGTGTTTAAAGAAAATAGGCCGCGGGGAATCGACAACAAATGTCGCCACGGTAATGAATATGCAACCGTTTCTTCTGCTGGCTGTCGCAGAGGAGAAGTGATTTGATAAGCAAGGATATTCGTATTTGTACAGGCCCTGCTTGGAGAGAGGGTAGACATGTTTTGTGAGGATAATTCGACGCTAACTGGCCGCTTTGGGAACGAGTTAGCTGTCAGATATCATGAGGTGCAGCCCATCAAACAGGTCGTCGTGCATCAGCGCCCCCACGGCCTGCTTCAATGAAACGGATTTCGGGTGATGGGAGGAAGATGCGGAGAAACAATCGACCTGGCGGGATGGATATATAGGAAAAGGGAGGGATGGTTAGGGTTTACTTTAGGCCATGTTGCAAATCACAACACAGTGCACATAATGTTAAAACATGAATAATAAGGTGTGACACTTCCAAGAGGGAAATACCTGGATGATTAGGATCTGCTTCATTTGGTGCAAGAACGGCTATTGCCAAAAAACTAAAAATGCCAACTGATAGGAGGAAAAGGTTTTAACGTTTGTAATAATGTGTATTTGCTAGACGATGACAGAGAAGATTAGGATATTAGGTATCGTGTTTTTGCCACTTTATTAATGAGAAAGAAAAAAGTATATATATACAAACGGGCTGTTAATAAATGGAGATACAATGGATTGCGGCATCAATAGTTAAATAGACAAACAAATCAGTAAATAGATGAAAACTAAATACATAACTAAATAGCTAGATGAATAAAAATTACATAAATAAATAAATAAATCTAGATATTATAAACAAAACATGACACAAGCACGCACCAAACAGTGGTCAGGAAAAGATAGCGTCAAAGTGAAAAGAAGAGGGCAGTGCGAAGTCTAAAATTAGTAAGCTCTAAATCATTTAGCTGTCTAAGAATTGCGTAAATACCATTTTCACAGGCTTGTTATTCCAGTTGGATGATTATTATTAATTTTTTTTAAAGAGCTCTGAAGCGTCCTCTGGGTCAATTTATACAAAGAATGCTAAATCGACGAAAGTGCTTAAAGGGACTTGGGTAACATTGTGCAGATGAGAGAAAATGGTGCTAAGGTAGTGACTACAACGGTAGATGTACAAAAAAGGATAATCTCGAAGTCTGAGTGGAACCAGACCATTATTAATGATACAAATTGGGAAATACTGATATTGATCGATTCCTTAATTCTCCTAATTATATTATCATAATTTAATTACATTTTAGGTGAACGATAATCGCCACAAAGCAATGAATTGGCTCTATATACCATTCCAGACATTTTGTCGAAAGATTTTTTTGAAGCCTGTTTTATGTCTTATTTACATGGAAAACTGGTTTGGAAAATTCAAAAATGGTTGGGAGAATTTACTGTAAGAGTGTGTCGCACAGTGACGCCTTCAAAGAAAACCATACATATCTTAGGGTTTGAGAATTTTGTCTGGATTGTTTACATGTTAGAGTGTTAGTAAAGTGAAATGAAACGTTTCATACACACATTTCGCAATTATTGTTTACTTCAGCAATGTTACCGAGTCACTTTAAGCCTTTAATAATGGGGTGACTCCGTGTCATCCGTGCCGTCAACAAAATGCCCCCGGAACAAATAATAATAAAAGAGATAGGGAATGACGACACATTATTCGGACCCAATTTACCTCACAACCAACAAGCGCGGCTTAGTTCGATTCGCCGGATCTTCGCGTCGGGTCGGGGTGTCGCGTTATACGTCCTTTCGTGAAACGAAAACGGAAGATCATGCGACTTTTCGTAGATTTGCTGTAGGTTTTTTTTCAAGTATCGGGACCAGATCAGTTGTAAATGAAAGGGGTTTAGTTTACAGATATAACCCTCACCATCTCAATCGTGAATAAAGGGGCATTTTCCGCAAAAGGTCAGGTAACGCGACCACCCGACCCGAAGCGATGACTTGATGTTATTAAGTTAGCCGACCATTCGGGAAATGAAGACTTTTATACAGAACAGGTTTTTAAAAGAAATTCTACGTCCGCTCGGATATTTTGATAAACATTGAGATCACTCTGCGCAAAAATATTAAATCTAAACTAAGTGATGCATTATTGTTGCAGATAATTCCGTAACCTACACAAAACAGTGGTGCGATTTTCGACCACTTTCAGTGGTTATTGCACGTATTTGTACAATGAACTGGAATTGATAAGTCGTAGTGAAATCCACACACAAAAAAGAGTATGAAAACATGTATTTTCATTGAAAACAAAGGAATAAATTGGAATAATATACGCTGTTTTAAGTCCGAAATCTAATATCCAATCGAAATGACGATATTAAGATGATGAATATCTCTCGCTTTGTTAATGAATCGTACTTGTTGCGAGTAGCCTTCAATATCAATTGTTGGATTTGCTTGCAGTAGACTGATTTTGTTATTTTTTTTTCTCTCATTTATTTACCTTATTGTATTCCTTGTGTCTCATCCTAATTCTATAACTCCATTTTCTCTCAATCGAGTAGAGACCTTGGATTATTTGTGTTTTTTTTCATTGCACTAAACCGATGAATATCTATCCATCTCACATTTCACGGCACATTAAATCAAAATATACGGTAGGCTAGAAATCGATAGTCTCGATCGATATCAATCTCAGTCATTGTCGTCTGCATGCATCTTTCGACGGCTTTCGAGGATGAGAAATGGATGTTTAGTTCAAGAAAACGGAGGAAAATGTTTATTTCATTTTCGTTTTAATTCAGATGAAGGCAGCAGATTAATGTCAAAAACCTTTTCCAATACACAAATGAAAAGACTGCTTTCCTGTCGCAGGTGTCAGAAAAAATGCTGCATGAAAGAAAAGAAAAATCACATAGAAAAAAATAGAAAAAGTGTACTCGAATAGCACATATGAAAATGTGTTATTGAAGGCTTTTGACAAAATTAATGTTTTTGAAGTAAGTGAGAAATATGGGGGGGGGGGGGTATCAGTTACCAGTAATACTTATCAATGTTCATTGTTTTCTTTATTCATGCAGGTGCTGAAAAACATAATTACGTGCTACACTAATATAATTAAGACGTATGTAACCCCGGTCTGTTGTTCAGAGGGCGATTTTGGTTGTTGTTGGGGGGGGGGGGGGGGTGTCGTGTAAATTATGATGCTCTTTTTATTCCCATTGTTCTATATTTTTTCTTCATCTGATTTATGAAGAAAGCAGTCAAAGAAATCACATTGGAAATATGATTTAGATATGATGAACCTCACAGTGCCCTAATGTGTAAGTATACTGGAGTTTGAGAGAAGTTTGAGTGGAAGAATCTTGTATTACCAGTTTCATACGGACAAGAGTGCTCGCACGCCTAGAATCTCCTCTCATGTCAAGTATGGCATAACATAATTTAACTGTGGACCAAATGTTGACGCCACACGTTCGTGTAGTGCAACATACCCAATCTATGACTTGTCAATGTTATTGTTCTTAAGTTTCATATGAATATTATGATCATTTCATAACAGAAATTCACAAAACCAAACTTTCCCTGTTTGCCAAACAATCGAGCAGTTAATTAAACCTATTATACTGTTTATTTCAAAATAGAAAAGCTTGACAGATACTTAAACTCGTCTTTATCAGAGGTAAAGGCGCATAATTTCATGCGGGGGATGTTTTTGCAGCGAAAAGGCTTGAAATCGACCGGCCCTACCACTTAGCGTAAGAAAAACATGAGCCTGAATAAAACATGGCAACACTCTACTTAGGTTTGCACATCGTGAGTTTAATCTTTAATCCTGAGGTAGTGCTATGGGGGACACGTCTGAATAAAGATAATAGCGCTTTTCAGAAGACGACGTATTCAATCGTATTTTACATTCTATACGAAAGTACCCCCCCCCCCCTTTTTTTTTTTTTTTTTTACAAGTCAGCCTTTTGACCGTAACACTAGACGTCATGGTTGTGTGGTGTGTTTTGACAATTGCTGGAATTTGTAAATTTAAATTTTCATTCGATTTTGTTTTGTTGTTGGTTGTTGTTGGTGAAGACGTGATTTACAGGTTGAATGTACACATCTCATCATAATCAAGCTCATTTCATTTGTTTGTTTCTAACAAATCACCTGTTTAATCAATACCTTTTTTTTCTTTCTAAAGAAAACCCTTTATGTAGGGGGAGGTAGAAATCTATTGCTATTTAGTGAAATGAAGCTTTCTCATAATTGCAAACGAAGAAACGTAGTTTTAAAATGTATTGTAAAATCTAAGTCAGGAGTTCAAGTGTACATTTTAATATTGACAATAGAGAAGAAAACAAAAAGTATACCATGCAATGCCAGCATTTTCATTCATGGACAATCGTCTGTAAATATTTATCCATGCTACCTTGTCCTTACTGTTTTCAGTTGACTGCGAAATAGTATTCGGATGCATGAACTAATAAAATCTGCAACTCAAACATTTAATGTAAGCTTTCAACGCGAGGTGGCGCTGCCATTTTTATTACAAATTACACCTTCAATTTTTTCCCGCAAAATCTCGAGTTCTTTTTATGACTTCAAATAACAATTTAACCGATACAGACGAAACTAATGTGATGTATATTCGAAATGGTAATTCAAATATACCTGCCAAATGTACACACGCACATACATACACGCACATATTTATGTATATTTAAATGTACATGAATGTGTGGGAAATTTCTACGAGCTAAGTAGGTAGCCGCTAAAGATGGGAATGTGTAAATATGGGTTATGCCTTCCAGTGTATTTCATGTCCAGAAATTTCGTTTTAGGCTGTACATTATTTGATAAAAACTTTGTACGAATATCGAGCACGACAAATCACTATAAATCAATGTATCGTTTTCTCTCAAATTCAGAACAAGAACATAAAATCAAATCTATAATACAAAATTAAATAATAAAAAATGCCTGAAACCGTTATTTTTTACAGAAGGAAATAACACTTTGAAAGATGATAAATTGTCTTTCTCTTTCGCTCGCTTTGCTCGATCGCAATTTAAAATAACAGGAAGATTTAAAAGGTTCATAAATTCCTTGTTTGGCAAGGGCTTGCCTGAATATCCTATGTTCACAGTGATATGCCCGAATATCGTCATATTCGTGTAGCAAGTGCCAGAACATATCTGATAAGGTATTAATTTATATTGAAATCAAATTGTTACCACGCTTATTTACTTATAAACATGGATTTGCGGGCAACGAGATGCCCGAATATCATATATTTTCTTGTATCCAGGTGATTGAACATATGAGTTTCATACTTATGTATTTGGATGTGAGGTGCCTGCAAACACAATAATATATATTATCTAGTGTTATGATTACGAAATGATATTGTTGATATATCTTAAATGCTATTCGTTTGTTGTTGTTGTTTTCGCTCGCTCGCGAAATGTTAGGAACAATATGCCCAAATGTGTTTAAATGCACTCGACGAGTAATATCATAGGAATATTTTGCGATTAATTTGGGGGTCGGGTGACACGAAACGTTTCATTTCTTAAAAGGGTGCCGTTACTAAAATGCTGGTTACATCTTTATTACTAGTATTTTCAAAATATTTGAATGAACAGAATTCGATTAACATTCATACCTATTTATCATGACCAAATCATACATTTGATTTTGCTTTTCATCAAAACATTGCCATCGTTATTGTAAATGCTCAACAAGTAATGGCTCATAAATGGAATGTAAAGCAGGGGGTCTTGTCGTCAATAAATACAGATATAAAGAGCGCCATCTCAAATTTAAAGTGACGGGAATTTAGTTGAATGAAGAGAGGATAACATGAATTTCGTGCACCAATTGAAACTAATAAGAAAATATGACAAGATCCTTGCTCTTCCTGTCTCTATTTATGTGTCTAGCTTTTGATTTTGTACGTGGAATTTATCGCAATTTGCGTTTTCTTTATTAAAGAGCATCTCTTTCGCTATATAATGATTAGGGACGTGATAGGTATGTTATGCTGCCTTGCTTCGATGCCAATTACCTATTGTATGTCGAATAACAAATATACACACGCGCAATGTCATGAAAACCATATGTTCCCAGTTTTAGTAGGTGTGTGTATACGTGTTGGGGGGGGGGGGGGTGAGAGGGACAGTACACACTCTTACCCGAATATCAGCTTTCCAGTTCATAAATCCGACGAGCAAGCGAATAATCCTTTTTACAATTTGGTTCCTATTCAACAATATCGTGATAAAACATCGTACAAATCAAACATAAGTCACATAAATGCAAGAAATAAAAAGGATCACACCTCACTGCAAGAATATGAATTGTCAGTTGCCAAGATATTAGTTATTTCAAATTCCTCATGTTTGGTGTTTGCTGCCCCCCCCCCCCCCTCCCAATCACGCTTTGGAGTTCATACACGTGTCGTTTATCAGCAAAAAATGAAACGTTGTTGTGAAAATATTACAATGAAGAGCAAGCATTTGCTCCGTCAATTATGGCTCAAAGATGACGAGGGGTGGGGCTCAATGGGATCGAAGCCCCCTCCCCCCTCTCTCTCTCTCTCTCTCTCTCTCTCTTTCTCTCTAGCTTCGTTTATTATGCTTTCATATGATACAATTATGCAATTATTTACCGGTGAAGGTGGCAAGGGAAGGGAGTGGGAAGGGGGGAGGGGGGGGGGGGGCTCTTAAGCCTGGCCAATCCGAGTCGGCGGTATGCCACTGAATATTTCAACGCTAAGGACAATGTATAAGAACAGCATTTTGTGAGTTCCATCAATCTTGTCCAAAGAGAAATAACACCGCGTGGGGGGGGGGGGGGGGACTTAACATTTTAATGGATATATTTTGCCAGATGCATCACTTTTCCATTGTAACAAGACTTCTTCGTAAAAAATAAAGTTCATATAATTTAAATGGAAATCCATACGAGACTATACTTAACATGGGAATGCATTTTTAACCTAAATAAATACTGACTAAAATTGCATTTTCAATTTCGTTTCCGTCTTAGTTTGTTAAGTATAATTGCATGATTATAGTTAGATTCGAACGGAGGAGTTGTACATTGAACGCCTATCGTAACGTTATTATCAATACGTCTGCATAATTTACGTACTTTCTACTAATAAGAAATTAGGGTAGTTAAGATCCTGAAGATGAAAATGAATTAAACGGTTTCAAATACTCATCGAGGAACCTCCTAAAGAAAATGTCATAGATTAACATATTTGGAGAGCATGAAACCCTTCGTCGTCTACCTCTGTATACGAACTTTTGAAACATTTTATTATTTTGTTGTCACTGATAAATGAAATCTAACAAACCAAGGGAATGATAAACGAGAACAATACATATTAAAGAGTGAAAAAAGAGACAAAAGGGAGCAACACAATCGGGAAGACGAAAATGAGAGACAGAAAGAGTAGATGGAGAGAGAGAGAGAGAGAGAGAAAGAGAGAGAGAGAGAGAGAGAAAGAGAAAGTCATGGAAACCGAGAGGAAATATGAATTGAGTTGACGGAAAGACAGGCAAAAATGAAAATCGATTATCGTAGCACTCAAATGCATCATAAAAAAAAATCGTATAGGAAAAAATGATTTCAGAACAAGTATACATAGAGGAAGTGGAGGTAAACAAGAAAAAGGGGAAAAAACTTAAGAATACGGGAGAGAGAAAGGGAGACCAGAAAGAAAGAAATAAAGAGCAGGAGAGAGAGAGAGAGAGAGAGAGATGGAGAAAGAGAGAGAGAGAGAGAGAGAAAGAGAGAGAGAGAGAGAGAGAGAGAGAGAGAGAGAAAGGGGTCTTGGAGACACGCAATGACTAGCGTGAAAACAGAAACGGGATCGTCTGATCCATGTCATGAGAAAACAAAGGGGGAAAAGGAAAATATAGAAGAACAATAAATATATAACAAAAACTCGCGAAATCAAAGAGAAAAAATAAAGCTTGGACAAAGAGATTCCTACTGACGGTAAGTATTAGCACCATGCAACTTATAAATTAGCACATTTTGTAACGAAACACGACCTCTCATTTTCAAACGATCCCCTCCAGCGATGTCATTAATAATTGAGCCTCTTTTTTCCCAGTTGGCATTTTCTTTACTCCAAATTACAATGCGTCACATTAAAATCCCGAAAACAGGGTTAAAGCGCCAACGTGACCATCATCACACATTTTGAAATGCAAGTGGGCGAAAATCGCCGCACGCACGATTTGAAAAGTTGACAAAATATAACATGTTCCTACACATTCATATGTTTTATTGTGATCTCCTTACATTTGTCAGAGGAAAGTGCAATTTTGGGGATCTTTCATCAGTAATCCCCCTCCCCAACAGTACCCCCATCAATTAAAAAAGAAAGAAACAAACAAACAAACAGGAAAACTAACAAAAGTAACAAAACCTATACACAAATGTGAAAAACGAACATGTATCTCTTGTATGATGAAAACTCTTTACCAATAGCAGTACTAGTAGTAGTAGCAGCAGCAGTATTTCGGGAGTGGTAGTAGTAGGAGGACTAGTAATACTAATAGAAGTAGTAGTAGTAGTAGTAGTAGTAGTAGTAGTAGTAGTAGTAGTAATAGGAGTATTAGTAGTAGTAGTAGTAGTAGTAGAAGTAGAAGTAGTCGTAGTCGTAGTCGCAGTCGTAGTAGTAGTAGTAGTAGTAGTAGTAGTAGTAGTAGTAGTAGTAGTAGTAGTAGTGGTGGTAGTAGTAGTAGTAGTAGTAGTAGTAGTAGTAGTAGTAGTAGTAGTAGTAGTAGTAGTAGTAATAGTAGTAGTAGTAGTTATAGTAGTAGTAGAATAATAAGTAGTAGTAGTAGTAGTAGTAGTAGTAGTAGTAGTAGTAGTAGTGGTAGTAGAATTCGATACACACGTATATATGCCTCAAATACAGTATACTGTCCCACCCCCTTCAAATATACGCATCTCGATTATCTTAAGTTCCGCTGTGTTTACAGTATATAATATGTAAATGCTAAATTTCCAAATTATAAAGAGTTAAGGGTTTATTACCCAAATGATATCCAGACGCAGAAAATTCAAATAGCGAATAATCCTCAACTCCTTTAACGCAATAATTTCGTACACAAAAGAATCACAGGACCTTTGAGAAATCAACTAAACGACCATATTATCAAATCAATACTGAATTGCCTCGAGACATGTTCAAATTATTTATGTCATTACCATATTTGCAAGTACTAATATCTGACGTGCCATGGGTTATTTGTTTTCTCGGAAGTATTCGCGATTGTGTCAAATATAGTTACAGTTAATAACTAAATTATACATACCCTTTAAGTGCGTCATTTTGTAAGTATATGAAAAATGTATTTGTCCCGATTTATGCTTCTTGAAAATGTGACATGTCAAAGCTTAATACACCTAACAACATCTAGTAAAAGCCCTAATTCAAACGGTCTACCTTTACAATCTTGCGTTTACGACAAACACAACAAACATCAAATTCACAAGAGGTGTGACTAATTTAGCTTTTAACTGTAAATATTATAATGGCGACACATATGCGGACTATGCGAGCCCTATACACGTCAGCTCCCGAGCTCTAAGCAGAACGGCCTCCCACGTATGTCTCTTTGACATGTCGTAATCAAACTTTAATTACACCCTGCATAATAGAGTCGATAAGTAGACCGTCTCCACAATGACCAATCACACGAGCACTATAAAGACTCCATCTTGATGCATTTTGCTCTTTTGACCATTTGACGTAAAGAGCAATAGGCGCCACATGTAATTTTGGCTCTTGACTGTAACAGCTTGGTGAGTTGTGGGCGACGAAGAATACGGATAGTGTAGGAGATCTGCTGCATTGGTCTTTATCTGTTTAAACAAGGGAGGGGGAAGGCGTTTTTCTTTAAAGGGATCCGGTAACTTTGTCTCAGATTCTGAAACAAAATCCTTGATTTAGCTCATGCTGCAATGATAATTATAAACCTTTAGGTCTGTCAGGAACTCCATGACTTTTACAAGCCGATCGCCTGTCTGATTATCAAGATATTTATGATTGGAAATCTAAACCGAATTATGCGTTTACCAAACGGTTTTCATAACACTAGAGTCGATTGTGGAAAACGAGTATGGTAAAAACCGGTCACTCAATGATTTTTACTTTTTTGAGGCACTTCTTGATCATTTTGAAGCGCGATCTTTTTCGGGGCTTCAATATTTACACCATATCACAGACACTGGTAGCACCGTAGAGCCGTGCATCTCAAAATTAGCATTGTTAAACGATGCCTTTAATGTGTGAAAGGACGAATTAGAAGACACATTGATGTGACTGTCTATATGTTTCTAGTCGGGGGTACTGAGAAAGCGATGCTGATTCTTTTTTATTTGTATTGTTTCTGTATCCGACAGTATTTTGTTTTACGTAGACACCAGCCTGCATTGGAAATACATTCATATTATGTTGGGTTTCCAATACACATTCAATATCAAACTCATTCATACTATAATCATGCAATATTACTTTACAAATGACATGTAATCAATAATAATACCCAGATAATTTCTGACGATATAAATTAAAGAACAATTAAATGCTGAATTAAAAAAAGGGCGAGATACTCCTCATCCTCAAGCCCTATAATTTGCAGAAAAATGTATTTTATTCACACGAAATTTAGGGAATGATGGTTTACGGCTACAACACACTATTTAGGTTTTAACATGCTACATTATGCAAAGTTTTACGCTACAAAATGTAAATTATCTCGCTAGGTTGAGGGCGTCATTATAAATGATTGTTTTGTTCTTTTTCTCACTACAGCAAAATACAAATGTCCCCCTCCCCCAATCCCTTCGTAACAACGGATTAATACCCGGGTCATATGCAACGTGTGACTGGTTCTTAAGAAATACTTAAATACGCCATTGTTCGGACATGATTAAGGAATACAAAGTATGTAATGACGGTTATTTAAAGAAATTTCGGATGGATTCCTCAGGGTACTTAGGAAGTCTTGTGTATCCAATGATGCATGTATGCCTAAATATATTTTGAAAAGTACATGTATTTTCAAGTACTAGTACTTTGTCCTTTGTTAATAAGGCTCGGGGGAACATGAATTTACTGGGCCGTCGCCGCCACAGTCTGTCTACAGGGAGACACTTTTCTCGATAACCCTATTCCAGCATATTAGGGACCGTCCCTTTCCAATCGCACTTGTATCAATTTGCTTGCAATTATCTTCAATCGAGAGGAAATATATTTGTTGTTCAGGGTCTACAAAAAAAAAGAGTAGAATAAAGAACAAAGGAGGAAGAGGTTGTAGAAGTAGTAGTATTTGTAGTAGTAGTAATTTTAGTAGTAGTTGTAGTAATATTGGTTGTAGGAGTAGTAGTAGTAGTAGTAGTAGTAGTAGTAGTAGCAGTAGTAGTAGTACTAGTAGTAGTAGTAGTAGTAGTAGTAGTAGTAGCAGCAGTAGTAGTAGTAGTAGTAGTAGTAGTAGTAGTAGTAGTAGTAGCAGTAGTAGTAGTAGTAGTAGTAGTAGTAGTAGCAGTAGTAGTAGTAGCAGTAGTAGTAGTAGTAGTAGTAGTAGTAGTAGTAGTAGTAGTAGTAAAGCTATAATACACTCAAGGTTTCAGGGTTTGAAAACAAAGAGGGTGAAGAAATATTAGAAGGAGAAAAAGCAGAAGAAGGGGATGAAGAACAAGAAAAAAAGAAAATAAAATCAAACAGTGAAAAATATGATGATGATGATGAAGAAGAAAAAGAAAATCAAGAAATGAAGTAGAAATAGAAGTTCTATTCGGATTTTATTTTCAATTCGCATTTATTTCATTCTCGATTAATTACATTGATACGAAAGATACAAAATAATTCTTAAACAAATTTAGAAAATGAAATGGGGAACTACATAAATAAAGCCCCTAGGCCTTGTATAAGCGTAGTTCCCGAAGCATTCGTAGCATAATGTTAAGTACAGATAAACAAAAACAAAACCCAAAACAAAACATTAATAAAAAAGAAACAAAAAACATTTAACACAAATATAAACATAAGATAAATGACTAAACACATTTGAGATAAAGAAACAGCTTCAATTTTTTTGAAGGGACTAACATACTTGCTTTCGGAAACATCTTTGGGGATGGATTTCCAAATCACAGGGAAATTATGTCGTACTGATTTGATTACCGTATTTGTTTTTACTGGCCATAAGTGAAAAAGAATCCTTAACACGGGTGTTGTGATTATGCAGTGAACATTTGAAAAGTATTAACAGGTAATTTATTTTGAAAGTAAAAGCAACCAAGGAAGGCAATGGAGTAGCAGTACAAATCAAACATATTAAGTGATTTTAATTGTCTAAACAGAGGGACAGAATGGGCATGAGGCATATGCGAAGAGCTTTTATTTGCACTTTAAATAATTTATCTAATTTAGACCTACTACAATTACCTCAAACAGCAACAGAATGATTTAAAAATGAGAGCATGAATGAATTATTAAGTAGTAATAATGCAGAAGGTGGAAGTGAGTCTTTTAATCTGTATAATATACCAATAGGTTGGCGAACGAGAGGAAGCAGAAGAAGAAGAAGAAGAAGAAGAAGAAGAAGAAGAAGAAGAAGAAGAAGAAGAAGAAGAAGAAGAAGAAGAAGAAGAAGAAGAAGAAGAAGAAACAGAAGAAGAGAGATCTGTCCGCTTCACACACGTCACTTTATATACCGCGTCTCTTTTGTTCCCAATCAACCAAACCTGTTGAATCTCAATATAAATTTTGCGAGAAGAATAGCACGCCCCCAACATGTTCGACACGCCACTGCCCGCTAACTTCCCATTCTCTCCTCCGGGCAATCTAACATTGCTCGTTGCCATTATCCCTCTACTAATAAGATGAATACGGCGGAGGTAAAAGGGATGAAATGAATACGCTTTATACTCTGCATCAAGGAGAACCACTTAGCGAGCAATTTACTTTGATATTCGTTTTTACTGACCTATACACATGTGTGGAGGACTAGATTTCGTGTGATTTACTTCAGTAGGTGATCACCATCTTGCTATAGCGACCAAATTGAATCTGAAACTTGGATGATAGCAACAGTGACAGAGAACAGGAGACAAGATGGTGTTGGCGTTTAACAGTCGGTGTTACTCATTGAGGCCTTCAACAAGTGTCTTCGTATCGCTTTTCTCCATCCTCTTGACCCACAACAAAGCTGCAGGTATTTATTGATTTATATTTAATAACGTGTAAGGGTTCATTTCTCATTCTGTCTCCATGGATAGTAATTATTTATGACACCGCCACGTCTGACGATTCACATTTCACGTTGGTATGCCCGTACATTGTTGTTGTATAATATAATAGTCGTTGAATCATGATAAATTGAATGTATTTTAAATAACAAGAGAAATACAATTTGAAATTTATTTTTATATTTTGTTGTTTGTTTAACCTCACTGTTAAGAAAACAAGGGCCTTTAAAATAGATGTTACGCAAGTTTAAGGATACTGATTGGGGTGGGATGGGTGTATGTTTTTCTGTGTCGCTTTGTTTTCACGTACCCGTTGATCTCCGTCTCCCTCGTTCTATCTTCCTCCCTCTATCTCTCTTTCTATCCCTCTTTCTTTATGTATCTCTCTCTCTTTCTCTCCCGATCCTTTTCTCCCTCTCTTTCCCACTCTCTTCTTCTTCCCCTTTCTCTCCATTTAATCGTCATACGATGGAAGATATTAAAGGCACATGTCCTTTTTGTATAGCAATCGGTTGCATTCTAAATCAAGACTCGCAGTGTCAAAACGACAACCATATTGTCCATAAATAATGTAATGATTCAATGCAAAGCGAATAGGTCGCTGAATATGTCGATTGCCTTATTTCACCTGAATCACGTTGTGTATAAACAAAAACAATCAATTATATCATCGTATATTTTCACATTTCTTTACAATTATTGCACACATATCCATAGTTCACGTTTAAAGAATATGACTCATACAACCATCGTATATTACTCATTTGCACTTTATCAATTTTTGAGTTGTCGCCGCCGGGAAAATAGCGATCAAACCTTTACACATGAAAGATGATAATGTCAGACAATTTATTTCAGCAAAAGGAATGTTGTTTTTATGAATAATTTAATAGCTGATGTTGTGATTTTTTTTCTTTTTTTAGCATTTAAAACAAATTTGATTTGCTTTTTTTTCTCTCTCCTTGTTTACGTCACTCTTGATTTTTGGGTCATAAATATTTTATAAAGAATGGTGAACAAATTTTTATGGACACTAATTTATTTTGTTCTAATGTAACTTGATATGTAAGTAAATTTTGTGCACTTCTTTACAAGTGGTAACAGCTTGCTTGGCATATATTTCCCTGCTAACTTATATCTATATTATTCATGAAACCCCATTCCCAAGAATTATTTACTATTGACCTGTAATATGTTCCTCCTATAACTGGATTGAAACGGGTTCATCATAGCAATTAAGGGCAAAAGTATGTCTTCTTTCACTGTACCTGGAACGCAGGGTTGATATTTATACACCAGTGAAGGTTCTAGAGGCGGCTTGGGGCTCAACCCCCCCCCCCCCCCACCACCATCAAGTAGAAATAAAAAGTTTCATTTTGATTGAGTTTAAATGAAGAACACGTTAACACATTAATAACAGACGCCCCCTCCCCCACATACACACACACACTCAAACATTCCCGATATTCTGCTAGAACCGCACAAAATCACAGATTCGAATAATGATAAAAGAAAGCTTGAAATATTTCAACATGTTGTCCTGGTCCAGATGATGCTCACCAAACTTAAGCCCACAATCTCGTGGGATGAAACGGGAGCAACCCATCTTATTCAAGGACCGCTAGAGTTACCTGTCAAATAGGTAAATGTATGAATAATGCGACGTGCGATTATCATGCAACGACTGAACAACGTCATAAAGAGATCAGTGTGTATTACAAGCGCAAAACAGGTATAAACACGATTGAGAGTGGACGACGCATACATTGAGGGGATGCGGTTGTCAAAGAGTCCAACGAAGTTAATTGAGATTGGTGTATGTTTCGAGAATAGTCCCGTGTATAGTATTAATTGTGGTGCAAGGCGTAAATAAATATATTTTTTCTCATTCAATTCGATTCATATTCTGTCTAATATATAATAACCAATTCATAATTCAATAGTATTGATTGTGGTGCAAGGCGTAAATAAATATATTTTTTTCTCATTCAATTCGATTCATATTCTGTCTAATATATAATACCAAATTCATAACTTTGCTGCCGCGAATGACTCAGCGGCAGCCTTTTAAAAAGTTTTGTCGGCATCCTCTTGTACCAAGTTTGTACTTGAATGGACTAGAATGTTGGTTTAACAGCAGTTATACATTATTATTTCAGTCCAAACCCAATTACTGACTTATATACATTGATTTCGTGGATTTGATTTAAAAAAGGTGATAATATCAGCTAAGCTAGATTTGATTTACTCTTTTTTTATGGCAATCTTGGCTTCTCTCGCACCCGCTTTTAAAGGTACGCGTTTGAGAGCATTGGTGTTATTCTCTTCTTGTACTTGACCCACTTGACACCTTTATATAGTCGCCATGCTCCGCATTCAC
The DNA here is from genome assembly GCF_000002235.5 of Strongylocentrotus purpuratus. Classification (NCBI taxonomy): domain Eukaryota; kingdom Metazoa; phylum Echinodermata; class Echinoidea; order Camarodonta; family Strongylocentrotidae; genus Strongylocentrotus; species Strongylocentrotus purpuratus. The sequence continues at coordinate 13,944,615 of NW_022145595.1, forward strand.
CGTTCCCTTTTTATATTATGTAGAACATGACTAGACGACTCTTCTCCGCTTGAATACAAGTGTAAGCATTTGCGTAACACTATCCCTTTCATAATTTCAGGTTTCGAAACTAAATGCCCTATACTTTGGACCGCGTCAAGTGTATTGAGTTGTCCTACTTTGTAATTATTTCGGAAACACCCTGCGTACTCTAGAGCCTAAAAATAAAATAAAAATGTATTGCCCTTTGCGTCCGTGTTACACCCGCAAATGTAATAACGCCCACAAATATAATAACACTTTTAATACCCACAAATGTAATAACACTTTACCCACAAATGTAATAATTTCACCCACACATGTAATAACCACTTTACCCACAAATGTAATAATTTTGAATCACCCACAAATGTAGTAATGACTTCACCCACAAATGTAATAAATTTGAAGTGATATTTTGTCGAATTTGTTCAAAACTAAAACCCTGTAATAAAGCATGGGTATAGCGCGCAGTCTTTACTCCAGACCCGGTTATTTCAAAAATTTAAAAAATCTTCAAAACTAATACCCCATAATCCTTTTCCTGTAGAATAACATGATAATCGAGCGTAGTCTTTCCTCCAGACCGGGTTATTCAAAAGTAAAACAAAACAAAACAAACAACTTTTAAACTAAGACCCCACCATCTTCCAAACTAAGACCCGGTAATAAAGCATGGGATTAGAGCGTAGTCTTTACTTCAGACTTGGTTATTTAAAAAAAGAGAAAAATCTTCAAACTAAGACCTCACCATCTAATTCCTGTTGAATAACATGGGTATAGAGCGTAGTATTTCCTCCAGACCAGGTTATTTCAAAAGAAATAGAAATTTAAACAAATCTTCGAAACTAAGACCAACCATCTTATTCCTCTTTTTTTCATTTAGAAATAAATTACATTATTACTATGTGGATACAACACGTCACAAATAAATGATTGGTCGGCGGTCACACGAACTGACGAATCAGTCAAAATGGTCTATATATATAACACACAGAGGAGGGACCGATTCGATGGTTCGTTGACCGTCGATGATTTTTTAATCATGTAAATATTCTAACCCCCACAAATATCCTGGAATTCAATGTTCGTAGAAAAAAAGTAATCGAATAAGTGACCTTAAATGTATTTAAATATTGACGCTGTTTGTTTTATGCATGCGATTATGAAATATGTTCACGATATGTAACATATATATATACTTTTTTTGTTTTACCGTTCATGTAAAAAAATACTGTGATAAAAAGAAAACGATTTCCAACCGACCGACCCACGTTTCGGCATCTAAAAGGCAATACAACATCTTTTTGTTAAGGCCTAATACTGGTGTGACAAAGATTGTATAACTTAGGCCTTCCCTTCCCTTAGACAGAACTCCCGGTTTCTCCTGATGAATTGTTATGTGCGGATGGCTTCAGGAACTGTTTCATCAACCTGATCTCCTCGTGTCAGTTTGAGGTATAGTTGTATTCCCGTATATGGATTTGACTTTGTCTGCTGAAAGACTTGGCCGCAAAAAGTTGGACATTTTATCCTCGTTAGAGATGACCATAATAGAACACTTTATATGAGCGTTGAACTTCTCATTCCACCTGTCTTCCATCACGACTCCAAAGATGTTAGCTCAGCCTGTAAGGAGTCCATATCATATCAGATCCCAATTGCCATGAACTGAGACAGTATACGTGCTAAAGAATCGATGATCCTGAAAAACACCTAACTCTCTGTTGATCAACTCGATGTTTGCTTTCTATACGAACAAAATATTTTTCTTGAAATCTGTTCCATTTGGATTTTATGTCAAAATCGATAATAACTATAATATATCATGATGACTGATATCATCTTCACCTTTGATAACTCTAAATAGACTGTAATTAAGATTGTAATTGCTATATCTAAACTGTTTTCTCCCTTGGTTTAAGTTGGTTAAATACTGACTCAATTCGATACCTGTGACCGTCTGCAAAAAGGCTTCTGAAGTGTCCCTGGAAGCTGAATTGTTAGGTACCACAGCAGGTTTCACCCGATCGATATTAGGCTGGTTAAAGTCACCTTCAAGGAATATTTTGTAATCAATCCCTTTTCTGCTGATTTTGCCAAAGGAATTTTCAAGTTCAATAAAAAATATGTTGTCATCATGTCTAGATTTGTAGGCCCTACCAATTAAAAGATCGGCGAGATGTTACAAACAAAGGAAAATGTACTTGTTTAAAAACGTAATTGTTATTTCTTTTTTGGAACAATTTGTGTACTTCCTCTTTACTGCATTGCATTATGTGAAAGTCTTAAGGATAACTAAGGACAGAAAGTGCCGAAAAGAGAATAATATGCAAGTTAAGCGGGTTTGTGTGCGTGTGTTCGTCAGTGCGTGTGTGTGAGTGTGCACGTGTAGGCGCGAGAGTGTTTGGGATGCGTATTAAGGGTGCACGACTGGGGGTGAAGTTACCGTTCAACTGGCGGTTTAAATCATTTATACATAGTTAGCAAAGCAAATGTGATTGATTTCTGATATGTACTTTACTTCAATTCAAGACTGTAGCATGTTTGCACAAACATATTTCGCCATTTTGGGGGATATTAGCCAGTGCTCATTCAAACATGGCGCCATCCAATTAAATAGACCTTTTTGCACAATTACATATTGAAACACCTTGCATACATTTTTTGACAATATTTTGTGTTTTGTTTTGTTGGTACGCACTGTAGAATAAGTGGTATAACGAAGATTTTAAGAATAAGGCTATGAATGATCTTTTAAGCGACCAATCACAAGCATAGGCACGATAATCTTTGTGAAATCCTGAAATGTCACTAGCTAGAGAAGAAATATCTAAATAATCTCTTCTGATTAGCCCGGGAAAAAAAGGGGAAATACCGTTGCTCAAATGTGAGCTATGATACTGTCTGAAATCTCATCCTATACGCAATTTGTTTAGTTTTACTTGACATTAGTATTCATCTTCTCATTGCATTTTCTTAAAGGTAATACCAGACGGTAGGAATACGTAGCTAAATTGGTTTCATCAAGACAAGAATTCTGATTTAAAAAGACCAAGAAAAAATAAGGAAGCATCTGAATATGTGCATTTCAAAACATATTTAATTGTATATTTATTTAATCATCTACTTGTTTATTTATTTATGTTTTATTCATTTTCATTTACTTATTTAGTATTCATTCATTCATTTATATATTCATTTTATATTTACAAAAAATATTTTTCTACTTGGATTAAACTTAACAGTATTGCATTTCATTCCGACGGGGTAGTTCTGACACTCCCATTTATCACATGGTAAATATATATGAGCTTATTACTGTTACAGCAACTGTAGACATAATTTGATAAACAAAACCGAAAACAAATAACAACAATGTAGCAACATGTTTAAATAACAACATTTTCAGGACTCCCCAATCCCCCTCTCTCGCAAGGTGCAACCGTAAGCCTACTGTATAAAATTGTAGATTTCGTATATTTGTATTTTGCTCTATATATCTGCATGTACAGGATGACTACAACGCATCTAATAAAACCTACCCTCTTTTATATTGTTTATATTTATGAAATAAGCAATCGCTTAAAGTGAATGTGTAACATTGTTGAAAGTTGTATGAAATGTTACTTTTTATATTCCTTCTACTGAACTAACCCTCTAACAAGCAACAGATCCTGAAAAAAATTCTCAAACCACAAAGAAATGATTTTAAAAATAATTAGCAATTTTCTAGGTGTAAACTTTTTTTTGACTCACACGGTATACCATTCCAGACATTTAAGTGTTGAAAGATTTGTTATAGCCTTTTTTATGTCTTTTCTTTTCATGGAAAACGATGATTAAAAAATGGTTGGGAAAAATTACTGTTAATTACTGTTAGAGAGTGTTGCACAATGACACCTTCAAAGAAAACCATATATTTTTCTTTGAAGGTATCATTGTGCAACACTCTCTAACAGTGATTTACAGTAAATTCTCCCAACCATTTTTTAATTATTCCAACCGTTTTCCATGAAAAGAAAAGACATAAAAAAGGCTATAACAAATCTTTCAACACTTAAATGTCTGGAATGGTATACCGTGTGAGTCAAAAAAAAGTTTACACCTAGAAAATTGCTAATTATTTTTAAAATAAGTTTTGAACAGTAAATTAGTATACATCTTATGAAAGGGTGTTTTATCCCAAATCATTTTCTTTCCTGCCAGCATATGTTATAATCGACCTTTATAATTCTTGTTTCATCACTTGTTCCTCTTTAAAGATAAAGTTGAGTTCTGATCATGTGATATGCATTGTGAAAGAAACGGTGTGGAATCTATATCAGAAAAGGTTGATCATCTAGTATATAAGAATTGCAAGGTTCTGGAATCATCAAAATGATAAGAAATTTGGCCAAATCTTGGCAAAGTTACAAGCACTGTACACAGAATGATGTATATGGGACTACACGAACACATGGCGAAAAAATCTTACCCGGATTTTTACGATGTTTCATGTCATATTTAGAATATGAAGGCATTTGAAGAGCCATGCTTTTCAGGGAACATGTTGAATCTGATGTCTGAACGCTCACAAATGATTTTTTTACCTCTTCCCAGAACTCAACCTTCTCTTTAATGTACTCCTCCGAGTGATTGCTCGTTGTTGTTCAGTCCAGTCTTCAAACAATCCGAAGCGAAAATGAGTTGGCTACGAACGTGCTCCACTTGTATTAAGTGTGTGTGCTGTTAAAGGTACTATGTCCCTTTTGCAGCCAACCTCAAATTATGTAGAACTTTGCAGAAATTATGAATATGTCATGTATGTCATATCTGTGAAATTTAAATATTAGCAGTGTCCTAATATTCAAATTATGCAAGGAAACCCGTTTACTTGGTAGACTTCACATGTCAGACACTATTGAGTGACTGACTGGCTCTTTTCTTAATTGGTAATAACATACATAAAATGAGCTGTAAAGGGTACATGAGCATTTGTCTACATCAATAACCCACTTCTTGTGATGGTCAAAATTAAACTGATTGAATCTTTGCGCAGCATAAAACGTATGACCATTCGGTACAATGGTCTGAAAATCAAGGCTATTACTTATTGGCTATATAGCTCCTAAGTCGATTTGACAACTAATAGTCGTTATTTTCCCACTTGCAGAAATTTTCAAGCCCCACCTTTTTTATTCATTTATTTATTTATTCATGTTTTCTTTATAAAAAAGCAGGGTAGTCCCATTCAAGCCGCAAGGCCTGCTTTACAACGGAGCCCTGCTAGGGAAGTTCTGAATTAGTATCATCTTTCAAATGCCGTTGGAATTTAACCTTTTCATTTTTAAGGCCTGCAAATGGGACATAGTACCTTTAAATAAGAGTCGTGCTGATGTTATGCATTTGACTGAAAACAGAAAGAAGAAAAAAAATCGTTAGTGCATCTTACCCATCTTTATCAAGTGTTTGCATTTAAGCCATTTTCGACATAAATCCTTAAACATTAAATCGTATTTTTTTCTTTTGTGGTAGGGGGGGGGGGGGTATGCGATGTAACGGTGATACGGTCCCACGAGCATCAATAAATGTATTCAAAACATTGTCAAATATAATTTAACATTTTAAAATTAATATTCACAGATATTAGATATCCATTACCTCATTTTGTCGACAAATGACGGATATATTATTCGCCGTGTGGACAGTTATTAAAATCGATCGACGCAAGGTACAGATAGAGGCGTGCAATTTAAAAGCATAACCAAGCAGTTGAGGCCTGAGGGATGTTTGTAATGAGAGACTGAAATAGAAAAAAATTGGCACTATGAAGAAGAAAAGAAAAGAACGTGACTTTTTTTTTTTACTTGATAAAACCATCTCATTAATTATGTAGTATTCCTTTGATGATAATTCTGAGAAAAAAAAGAAGTTCATAACAAAAAATTTAAAAGAATAAAAAGAAGATAATTATACTTGTCAGAAAAAAAGAGTATTTGAAGTAGAGTCCGTTTGAGAAAAGAGCAAGGTGCATGACATGATACAGTCTTAGAGGCTGTTCACACCGCAATGAGATAGCCCGGTCTATCGTAGCATCCCCTTTTTTCTAGCGCGCGCTAGACCGCGCTATCTCTCGTGGACCACCCCCAAGAGGTGCTCCAGTGGCACGCCGTTTTGGCTCACCGTAGCTCGCTGTTGGGCGGGCGGACCGAAACAACGTTGTACCTTCCACACCGCAGAGATAGCGCGGTCTAGCGCGCGCTATCTCTGCCGGTGTGAACAGCCTCTATATCTTTACTTGTGTGGGACAGGTAATTTATACGTGACTGACTTTTTGTCTGTCTTTCTTACACCTTTTATTGTTTTTATTTTGGCATATCAGTTACCGCTATACTCAAAAGCTGAATAGATGATTTGTCTAAAAATAAAAATAGTTCAAAGTTTACTTATTGTCAAGTAGGCACAATGATTATCATTTTAACTATCGTGGTAGGTCTAAAGGTGCGGTAATATAAAGTTAAGTCCACGGTTGAAAGAAGTCGACTTGAATGTGTCGAATCAGACAGATCAGAGTGAACCAGATTGTTAAAATGTTGCTTTAATTAAGAGCATTACGCAATGAATATTAAGATTATTTAACTCTTATCCTGCCACATAGCTAATCCCCATTGTGCCAAGCCACAAATCCCCCAGTGCCAAGTTTATTTTGAGATGATGGTACTATCAATAGCGCGTACGAAACACTAGGCGCAATACAATGGGCATGAACAATAGCTGCTATTACGAATGCCTGCAAACATGCAAGAAACAGCGAAGCAGTAGCTTGCTCGCGTGTACAAAGCACTATAACGGTAGCCTGCATGCAAGCTTATGGCAGGATATGAGTTAACAAACAAAAAAAGGTATTAGGTGTAAATGATATTCCATGTTGGAATGCGTGTAAAGTTGAAGCCGATCATCACGTATGACACCAGTAAGTTGCACGATGTGCATTTTTGCTAATAGACTAAACCAAATTTAGGACATTTACATATCAAAGTAAAAACAAGCTTAATGCTAAAAATGTGTTTCTCAGTTTTTTGAAAGAAGGCAAAAATAAAAAAAAAAAGGATTTATATATTATTACTTCTTTTTTTCTATTCTGCCCATCTAAAAATTGGGGGCGGGGGAAGAATATCTTTGCTGAACTGTTCTTATCACTGTACTTAACACCTATCAGCATCCCCTGTGTATACAATTCTATAATTTTTTACGTAATGGAAGTGAACTGGCCTGGATGAATTCATCGAAATGGAAATTCTACTAAACAAACACATATAACCTGTTATCTCGTATACACAACCAATCGAGGGAACATTATACCTGGTGCGACTGAATTCGAGTAAATCGTCAGTATTTGTCTTTGCAATACCGTGCATGTACATGCCAAAAACCAATGTGTCCGTATTTTGGGGGGAAATTCATAGAATTTTCTGGAGAATTTTCCAGCTATTATTTAACAAGCGATTCATAAGATCAAACATCCTTTTTAAGATTTTGTAATACATGTAGTGAATTCATATCATGTGGTGGCATTGTATATTGCTATACTTAGGACGGGATGCGATACATTAATACATAAATCATGTACAATTAACAGCGTGTTACCATTTAAACATATTAAAAAATAAATTATCATGAGTATGAAAGGGGGATATAAAGGGAAACCTCTTAACTATCACATTCAGTTCAGTAATTATATTTTGATTGCCTTCTCATGTGTATGTGCGTCACTGCTTCTTAGTTGGTCAATGGTTTCCGTCGCCAAGCGTCGTTCAGATTGTTACTGAAGTGTCGGAAATTGCACTGAAAAAGTGTTCCGGGGCAGAAAGCATGTTGATATCAAGGATAAAATCAAGGATAACATCATAGTACATAAATATTCATAACAAAGCACTTAATCACATGTCTAAATGAGGTCAAATTAAATTATATCTCTATTTACTTGATAGCAGATTTTAATTTAGTAATTGTCTTCTTCCACTTAATAATATTCAAATTCGTTGTCTTAGTATTTTGTATTTCAACATAAAAAAAAAATTTTGCTTATTATTTTCGTCACTACATTTTTATTAAATTAATTTCCAACACTCGCTTTATAGATTGCAAATAAGCATAATGAAGTATTATATCAATATCTGTAACATTTTCTTTTGCGTCATGAAAACCATATACAACACAAATAGGTGAGAATTTAAAATCTTTACAGAAGGAGTTACATAATAATATTTCAATAACGTTCCAAAATCGATAAATATTTTCGCATTCAAAAAATACATGTATAATAGTACCAGGTTTATTACAGTAATAACACAAATTGTTTTCTTTGATTTACCATTTGAATAAATTAACAGGTGTTGGTAAAATATTATACATAAATTTAAAGTTGAATTGTATCAAATAATTATCACGAGCATATTTCAATTTAATTAACCATAAAGAATCCCACTTAATAGTAAAATTTGTCTGTAAGGTTTTGTCCCAGAAGTCTACCGCTCTAGATGGCTTTTGGATTAATTTTATGAGTTCCGTATATATTTTTTTCACAGTAATAGAGTGTATTGAAAATTCAAAACTATTCAAATTCAAATTAGAGTATATAACTGATTTACGTTTGTTATCGTTGAAATCATAAACTTGTTCGCCATATTTTATGATTCGCCTCCATCTTTGTTGTATTGCGGTTCTTATTTTGGCATATTCACACAATCATCTACCATCATAATAAATAAGTTTATCTTTCAATTCTTTGACTGTCAAAAATCTATTTCCTATCACCATATCCCCTAAAAATAATATACCCGATTTTATCCAATTTTTATACAACAATGCTTTTCCTTTAAATTTTATATCACAATTTAACCAAATCATTTCTTTTGTAACACTTCCATAGGTGTGGTGTATATATTTTACATAATTAACTTGCTTTACAGTAAACCATGTACAAAGTAAGTCACAATACAAATCAGGTATTTTCCCTCTATAAGAAGTCACATATTTTGGTAAACATTTACAGTTCATAATAATATCAATCCCTCCCAGTTTTCAATCCAATACTCAAAACAAATTATCCACTTCCCTTTCTTTTCTTGGATTTCTTTAAAACTTAAGAAGCTAAACAACCATTTTATTCGTAAAGACATAAATTGCGTACCCATGTCGACCATATTCATGCCTCTGTTTTGAAGTCAGTGTATTTATCATGTTTTCTTTTTTCACTTTTGCTCTATTACCCTATAAAAAATTATGAAATAACTTTTCATACGCTTTTATCCATTCCATAGGGCATGATAAAACTTGAGCTGTATAAATCAATTTTGAAATAACAAGGCTTTTTAAGATAATTACTTTCCCTTTAAATGTCAAGTCCCTCCGTTTCCAAGAATTTAAAAGCTGTTGTATTTTAATGAATCTTTCTTGAGACCAATACATATATTTACATTCAAAGATTTATTCTTTATACTGAAGTATATACTATTAGATAATGTGAAATATGAGGTTATATTAAACCGGGACATGACGTTCTTATAAGAGTCATGTAAAACACGATTCCTTACGCTTCATTTTGCTATGCTTCTTTACTAGTGGTGTAGTGTTGGTCTTGCTATCGATACAGGCAGTTGTATCATGCACAGACGCGGGATTTTCCGGTCGAACAGTAAACTATTTGTCATAACCATGGATTGTGTGGGAGGGTTCGCTGTAGTTTTGCAATACCTCTCAATGATTTGGTTAGGGACGCTACCCACAATCACTATTTTACAAATATAAAAAAATATCGTATTCATCTACTCAACACACAATACATATTTGAAAGGGATTCTTAGTAATACAACTCATCAATGTCAAAATGACATAATTTATTGTCAAAATGAATGCCTGGTTGAGTTTTATCAACCAGGTCTCAAGGGTTCCGATGGAGAATGGTGATTAAAAAAGGGCGCCGTTTTAAACAACCGAGGCAACGAAAATCTGTTTTTTTCTCGTCTGATATAATCTTGATGAAGACTGAAGGGTGATAAGATTTAGGGCTCCCAAATGAACTCAAATTCACGGTCAGACAATTACAAAGTCTTTGACTTATTGTCGTGACGATGGACACGCTATCCCCAAGAAAGTGTTTTTCTTCTATCTTTTTCTTCATTCAGGCTGCCTTCTTGCGGTCACTGTCTTTTAAGACTTGTGTCAATTGAAGAGGGCGCTACAAGGGCAAAATGGAGGGGGCACTACGCACAAACTTGATAAATTCGTACCAGGTTTGTTTGTTTTGTTCATTTTATTTTTTAAACGGCTGCTACTAAGTCATGAAGAGACACAGAGGCATTGTGCAGAGATATTTTTTACAACAAAGACACTAATTATTCTTTTTTTAAAGGCTTTTTTGCAGCAAACAAAACACAACAATTGAAGGCAATATTTCAAAAATAACTTTAAACTGTATATACTGTATATAAGACAAAGTAGACCAGGGTGTATACGTGTGTACGATTTTGGATTATAACGATGTGTATGATTCAGTTATGATTATTTACGTCTGGGGACCGACCTTTAACGTCACCATCCGACAGACTTGATAGAGACTCGAACAGGGGTCCGCGGAGTCAGTTCGTACGCGATGACAGAGAGCTGACCGGACATTGTCGCTTATCTCGTGTGTGCGTCTGTGTTTGTGTGCGTGTATCATTGTGTTTTTATACAGACGTGTATCAATCAGATATGATTATTCATGTCTGGGGACCGACCTTTAACGTCATCCGAAAGACGACCTTATGCCAAGACTCCTTTCAATAGTTTGTGTACAAACCCACTCTCACTAGTGGATCTCCTAATAATGACAATTCCCCCTGTGATTGTGAATCACCAATAACAATGCTTTTGATTCAAACATTGGATTAAAGGTGTAATAATGGTCATAAATCTATGACAATTACAATAATAACAATGTTTAATTATAAAAATACTAAGTATAAAAAGTAAAATACAAAAGTTGTGAGATGCCGGAAAGCTGTTTACTTAGTTCGTCTAAAAAATATCAAGACATAAGTAAATATATACTCATCTCCGATTAAAGTAGGATAACATATACATGCGTATGCTAGCGTTTTTATTATCGTGGTAGGCCTAAAGGGACGAGTGATATAAGGTAAAACCCATGCCTGAAATAAGTCGATTTGTGATGAATGTATACACTAGAGAAAACTATAATGTATTAGGTTGCTCGTATTAAGAGCATCATGCAATGCATGTTTAGAGTCCTAACCAAAGGTATAACGTGTAATTGACAGTCTTTTTTGGGATGCATCTAATAAGCCGATCATTATGTATGACACCTGGGGCCCGTTTCACAAAACTTGTCATCAGTGACAAATGACAGTATTTGTTATAATCTACTGAAACACTTGCTTCTGATTGGTTATCACTGATTTGTGTCATTCGTCCTTGAAAAATGATTTTTTTTTTTTTTTTTTTTTTTTTTTTTTAAACGGGTCCCAGTTGCATGATTTGCATTTAATTAAATAGACGAAACCTTATTATATATATATATATATATATATATATATATATATATATATATATATCAAATTTTATATATGTATCCTTTATGAAAAGTACGTGAAAAGACGTTAAAACTACTAGGATTTAGTTTATTGATGATGTTTGTATGAACCTCTTTTTATAAGTTCAACTCTCGTTCTAACATTTTCAAACTTTGTTATCGTTATTATTATTTTTACCATTATTAATATCCTCATCTGAGGTATCATTGTGATTATCAGTAGCATTATCATGATCAATATAATTATTATCATTGCTAATAATTGTATTATTATTGTTGTTGATTCGTGCCTCTAAATTATATATGAATTAATGACGTTGTATGGACGATCTTCTTTTCTTACACTGAGATCAGATACACTGTGATATGCCATGCATCGACTGTTCTTCATCACGTTTGCATGCACATCCCCCAGTGGCTTGCACTGCGGTCTAGTCTCATATACGAATAACTCCAGTAAATGCCGATTGCTACATTTTAATAAGGAAACAACAATACAAAAAAAATTAGGGTAAATGCGCTTAACATTGTTTAATATTTCAATTTTTAGCCGTTCGTTTTTGTATAATGGATTATCAAAAAAGGGCTAAGATAAACAAAATTGTTAAAAGAATACTTATTTATATCAACCTTGATTACAGACTGTACATTATTCAAATTACCTTACTTAGTATGTTTGAAGGATTTATCTTTAGCCCTTTGTGAATAATTTATTAGTAGCGTTGCAGCTTATACACGTCCACGCATTTCCTTAGTTTTCTCTTTTTATGTCAAATTCAACCTCATGACAACAATTGATGTATAATATATTTGGAGATTTTCAGATGCAAAGATGTTAAATCATTTTGTTTCAATCATTTCTAAAACATACTAATTTCTGTTTTTGTTTTGCTTTCTTCCTACTATTTTTCTTGTTTGTTTAACAAATGCACTCATTTCCAGTAGGTACCAAATCGGAACCATCAGAACAATCGATTAAATGAAATAAATAATTGGACAAAGGGTGGCAATGAGGAAGATGCTACATAGATATGAATAATATCTTTGTTTTGACCACTCGCGGTAGCACCGAACTTCATTTTCTAAAAAATAATGGCAGGCTTTTGATGTGAGCACTTGTACGCAGGGTAGATCAACATTTACTTTCAAAGCATTCTACATCTACAATTTTAAAGTGATTTTTTTAAAACGTAGTTTAAGCCACCTAGCTGGCATATTACTTGGTAAAGTTATTGTCTCGTTGGAGAGTTTGTCTCTTTTCAGTTTGATAATGCACATTAATACTTTGAAAAAAAATCTCGTTTTTATCTAAACCTATTGTTATTTCTATTTATATACTTGTAATGTCTTTTTGGACTAAAGTTTTCATACAATTATAAGTAATCAATTCTTTTTAATATAAAAATCGGGTTTAAAAAAAGAGATATTTATGTAACTCAACAAAATCTAGATTCCTTTTTAAGAGTTCACCTCTGATTTACAAAAAATGTAACGCCAAAGCGTGCTATGTATATACCTACAAAGGCTCCTCAAGAGGCAATACAGCGTGATAAATCATGTGTGGTCGACATTACACTGTGTGCAAACGGAAGTCAGTAACCATTAGAAAATCAATACCACGGTAGGAATGAGGTAGCAATAGTTTACATGCCCATTAAGTATGTAATGAGACAATGCATACGGAACCGAGGGCCAATGTGCAAACAATGATACCTCAGCTACATCGACAAACGGACTCTGCATGGACTGAAAAACCAACCGACTCTTGACCATCAATTTTGTCGTTTTAAAGGGCAACAGTAACCAAAAAACGGGCTAACAAATGCAGAAAAGAAATGTAGAATAACTTGTGACGGAGATTCCGAGCATGCCAATGATTTTTTCTTAGAAATCATCAATAATTCCGGAATCTAGCTTTAAAAATGACGACTCAGAACGCTCAGAAAAGAACCCAGTTTCGGAGCTGTATTGCGCAACTGTTTATGACGTCACTGCAGGAGCTTCTCTGGTGAAAAGGAGGGTGATTTAGGCATTAAAATGTCTGTAAAAAGGCAAATTGTGATATTAAGTGAGAAAAAAAGACATGTAGCCGAAAAATAATATGCACTTAATAATCCCAGTACTTTTCAATTATGAATTACAATGAGATTGTAAGATCCTTAGTTGTAGGACAAATCGGACATGCCCGCAATGCGTCATCAAGCCACGTGCATGACCGTATTTTCTTTTTTCGAGGGGCGTAGTCCAGCAAGCATGAGATCTGTGAAAAATGAATGGTTATTATCATTTTCTGGTCAATTTAGAGATTTTCTGAAAAAATCAAAGGCTGGAATAGTATTAAGTAGAGTTGTATTTATGTTTTTAGAGGCTATGTTAGTTGGGTTAGAGTGGCCCTTTAATTATAGTTCGTTATGTTGACGGTGTGCTGTTGGTCTAGTCGGTGTGGCTGATGTATGAGCCATATAGCGCTACCCATATAAGTTGATCGCTGTCAAGAGATTGATGTGGGAAGGGACTGTGGGTGAATGAGGCCCTTGGGTGTTCTGTTGGCAACGAGTAAATATATGAATTATAAGAGCTAGAAATTACAAAGGAACAAAATAATATAATACAGGAAACGTGTACTAGATTTTAACAAAAATGGAACAGGGAAAAGAAAATCCAGTAGACCAAATAGATCAATACACGTACAATGATACATTTGTTTAATGTTGTCGGAGGGATATTTAAACGTTGATATGATGAAGCTCTATTTGAGTTGTCATATTACATAGCTTTTAATATGTGTCTTACCTTGCCTCTGCACACTACGTTCCCCCTCAAGTATACTTAACATGTGTTCATCAATTAAGCAGAAACAACAACAACAATAAAAAACACGTCTTTTTAGTACGCATCTTTCTGACATTCTGTTCGGCCCATTTAACAATGGAAAGATAAACAACAAGAATATATTTGCTGGCCTGTTATTATCACTGTTCTTAAGTTCTTAACATGTATCACCATCCTGTGTCTTTAAATTAAATTCATGCTACGTTATGGAAGTGAACTGGCCTGGATGAATACATCAAAATGGAAATTCTACTAATCAAACACATAAACCTGTTATCTCGTATACACAAAAAATCAAGGAAACATTATACCTGGTGCGACTAAACTTGGAGTGAATAGTCAATATTAGCCTTTGCAATAAACCGTGGATGTAGATGCCACAAACCGTTAGGTGTGCATGTAGTTTGAAAATACAAAGAATATTCCCGCATGATTTCGTCCAGTATTTAAGTAACATCCGATCCAAAAGGACAACATGATTCTTTCATACATTTTGCGAAATCCTACCGTGTGATCGCATTATGAATTGCTTTAATTAGGACTCGATATATGTATACATAATATACATAAAACATGTAAAATAAGCGACATGCATTGGTCTCGGCTCCTGTTTAAACAAATCAAAACAAATGAACATGAGGACAATAGGGCGATACAAAAGGGAAACCTCTTAACTATCACCTTGAGTTCAGTAATGATATTTTAATTGCCTACTCATGTATGTGCGTCACTGCTTGTTAGTTGTTCAATGAAATTGGCCGCCAAGCGTCGTTCAGATCTTTTCTGGAGTGTTGGGAATTGCAATCTAGTGTTGCATGGGCCATGGGCGGAAAGCCACGCGAGCAGTCACGATACAGGAGGGCCAATTACTCA
Organism: Strongylocentrotus purpuratus; assembly: GCF_000002235.5. Lineage (NCBI taxonomy): Eukaryota > Metazoa > Echinodermata > Echinoidea > Camarodonta > Strongylocentrotidae > Strongylocentrotus > Strongylocentrotus purpuratus. The sequence continues at coordinate 13,959,916 of NW_022145595.1, forward strand.
ATTGGCAAAAGCTTTTTTTTCTTCTTTAATTTTGACAATTTGTTCGTCAAAGGAAGAGAGGGGTGGGGGGGGGGGGGGTGGTTCACACAAAAACAGAGAAATACATAAATATGTTGAACTAAAAAAGAAATACGGGAAGATTTCATTAATGTAATACGTAATGGTTAGAAACGATTGACACAATGGGGAGGACAAGTATGTCTTCTTTAAAGTCAAACCTATTTACGACAGCCATACACAAAGGATCCCTCTTATTCTGTTTTTTTTTTAAATATGACCGACGCATTTATTGTTCATCCACTTCTTAGACAGAAGAGGTTTTCAAAGAAGGATGGTATTATGTAATACTGAGTGGCCCTTGAATATGAAACTGATAACACTTTTAGACACTAGTAATGTGTAATATGAGGTCATGGACATGGGAAAATGGGAAGTTCTTTTCAGACACATGTAAAACATGATTTCTTACACCTCATATTGGTTATGCTTCAATCCTAGTGAAGTACCGTTGTTCTAGCTATTAATATGTGCGATTTCATCATGTATAGGAAGATGTGAGTTGGTCGAGCGACACGTTCACTTAGACAGCTTTCTATCTTCGCCTACAAACTTGCTCAGGTGACCCCGGTTCGAAACTGAGTCACGTCTTTCAGAAGGTAACGTTAAAGGTCGGTCCCCACACGTAAATAATCATATCTGATTGATAAACGTCTGTAAAAACCCCAATTGCGTGGACTGATACGTGTGACGTCCATTCAAGGCAGTGCATTAAAAGGACGTCGACCGTAGCAATCCACGTTGTTGTTCGGCAAATCTAAAAGTCCCTAACTACACACATGAAGAGACGCGGGGTGGGTATCGGTCTTACTCGCAGAAAGAGGTCAAATAGTAAACTTTTTTTCATAGCCAAGAACTGTGTCGGTGGGGTCGCTGTAGTTTTGCAATGCCTTTTTTCCGGCCTCTCATGCGTTGGGTTTGGTGAGGGACACGTACGTACCCACAGTCACTTACATAGAATCTCTATTTTACAAGTATAACAACAAATCCGGCAATCATCATACCAAACGAACAATACCCAATTTGTTATAATTGTTAGTAATAACATTCAACAATATTAACAATGAGGTGGTTTTTCCCAAAGATGAATCTACAGTCGAGTTGTATTAACCAAAACTGATGGGATGCTATTGAGAATGGGGATTATTAAAGAAGGGCGCAGTTTAGAACGGTCAAAAAAGCAAGAGTCATCATTATCTCGTCTGACATAATTTTGGTTCATGCTGAGAGATGCTTAATATTAAGGGCTCCCCAATGAACTCAGATTCACGGTCAAACAATTCAGTGGTCTTTGAATTATTGTCACGACGATGAACATGCAATCCCCAAGATAGTCATTGCCTTCCGTTCAGGCTCCCTTATTGCGGTCACTGTCTTTTGAGGCCTGATATTCTGGCGGTATACTATTACCGGTGGCGTATGCATGGGTGGGGGCGCAAACAAAAGAAAAGGAAAAGAGATAAAGACAAGGCGAAGAAAACGAAGCAAGTCATGGTCCAATAAACATAATGAACGCTCGTACTATTAAAGTGTTGATGTTGCAGTTATTGTTTAATATTATCGGAGTTTCATGCTTTTTTAGAATATGTGCCACGAATGCTGATTTTACGGTAAGGTGATTCAGGGGTTATAACTTAGTGGCAAGTAAACAGCACGTAATGATCAGGCAGAACTATGCATATATTATTATCTGGATATCATCATCTGTCTAGCTACGGGACATGATTTGACTGCATTAAAGAAAAAATAAATGCAAACAGACGTATTGCCCTATTTTGTTTCAGGTTAAACCATGCATAGCAACCTTACTAATATATTTTAAAACAGTATTCGTTCATCCAATCATTGCTTTCTCAAAATAACACCCATCATCACCTTTTTTACAGCCATTTTTTTAGAAAGAAAGAGCGTTCCTGCGATTGTAGTTCTAGCGCAAAGGGAAGATTGTAACGGCGCATAGGTGAACGCTAGGCTTCTTAACCAAAGAAATATAATATTCAATATAAACTAATATCTATATTTTTGTATTTTCAGATTTATTCCGATTTACTTCAATTCAGTTTAAAAGCTTAATTTTGTATAAAATATTAAAAATAATGTGTATAATGTTAAATAATGTTTGTTATAAATATGCATGAAGACATTTAAATTACGTAACATAAGGAACTAAAAAAGCCATAACCAACGAGAACCATTATTATGTTTGACTATTATTTTTTCATCACCAAAATACATCCATGTTTTGTATCAAATTTCAAAAGTCTTTACTTTACGTGAAAGCAAACCAAATATGTTGAATGTCATTGAACAATAACTAAATTGAATTGAATTGAACTGGTTCGGATTCTCAGGCGTATTTAGGGGTGATATACATGGGCATATTCGTTTCCATGTTTAAGCAAGATCAAAATATATAAAACCTCAGTTTAACTCTTACTGTAGCAGCGTCAAACTAGATATTTTCTATCACAAATTGGGAATCAATATAAATATGGCAATTTATTATTTTTTAGAGCATTACTCGATTATTAAAGTAGCTAATCATTATTATGTTATTCAATTTTTTTGTCAGGATCTTTTCTTAACCTATTAGAAAATAGTAAACAAATGAGAAACAGAAAGGTATAGGAATAAATACATTTGTAATTTTTATTTTACAATAATGCTCTTGCACTGTTATGAAATAATTAAAAGTTTAAATACGAATAATTGGTATAATCTGAAAGAAATTACATTTCCAACAAGTTTTGTGAACAAAACTTGGTGTGTGTATGTCATGGTTAAAGAAAAGCAGACGTTTGCAAATAAATAATTGTAGACGTAAAAGCTCTGATAAAAAAGCCCTCGGGACAGTAAAAGGTAACTTGATCGTTCTATGCATACGTCTTGTGCTGGGATTTTCCCGTTTCCATACCGGTTTCTAATACTAGTTACATATAATAATCAAACCTATGTTCGCTCTAAATATAGTCGTCAGTGGAATTTTGCTCTAGTCATGTATTATTCAATCTGTACACCGAGAATAAAGTACTCTAGGGCAACGTTTTTCAACCTTTCATAGTCACGCCACCCATAAATAAAACGGTTTGCGTCACCCCCAATACCAAATTCATCACTCCAGATTCATTTTGCATAACTCTGCCACTCGCCAGGTGCAATGTATAAATGTACAACTAGCGAAACTAGCAAAAAGGTGAAAATTATCATTTTCAATCAAGACGAATAGAAATGCCGTCGATTTCAAATTAGCTATGCGGAGACCTCGCTGCTGAATACATGAATAAAATACCAAAAAAAATACAAACAAATATAGCATCGAAACATATACTGATGAGGATATTCGGTATCCCGTAGACAAGAATTATCCGGCTTCTAGATTTTGCGAGCGAGTGAAACAAACAAAAGTGGTAATGTGTGATTTCGATACAAATATTTGATGTATGTGGGCGGCCACCATGCTTCTTGATGTTGAAAGACTCGATATTCCCCCTTTGAATGTGATTGATTATGCGTGAAAATACATAACGCTTTCTGAATAGTTGAAGAAAGGGAAAAATGAAGTTTGGGAGTCCAGCCGTAAATGGAGATATTAAGCTGTGAAGCTTATTTTACAGTTCAACTTGAAACTATCTTATTTTCCGTTTTATCAGTTCACATTCCAGTTTATATTAATCTAAACACTCACTTCTGTGGCGGGACAAAACTTCGTCGGGAATACTTGAATGGCAACTGACGGATTAACTGGTAAATGAGTCAAACTGGACTACATTTCTGACTGCGTTCAGTGGTGACTGAAGAACATGGCGACAGTGCCGAACCTAACCTATGGTAGCTTATAAGAGCAAAAAAAAGAGAAAATCTAAACCAAGCAAAAATCATCGCTCGGCGAAACATCCTCCCCACCCAATGAGGGAACTTTCCTCATGAAAAACATTAACATTAAATTATCACTTGCTATATTACTGTTCGTAGCCTTCAACTGGGTATACTGAATACACTTCCACAACGCGAGCGATGGTCCATTTTCCACGTAACGCGTTGGCGTCAGCCATCAAAAACGATATCGTCGACACAAAAATTGCGACGATCAATGTTCCACTTCCATCTTGGCGTCAATAACGGGAGCACGTCTCTTCTCAAACGCTGCCAGAAGGCGTCTGCAATCCGTTGGATGAGCTCTACTCGATGCCTTGGGTTCTTGGTTTCTCGGAACGGCTCTTGTGCGACATCACTGGATGCACATCCTAACAGCATGTCATTAGGACTCAGGTAGCTCCCATCATCAGGATCAGTCGGGATTCTGCCAATCGGCGGTTGATTGTCTGGATTGGCCACCTCTATCAGGCATGTATACAGATCAAACGGTGTCAGGATTTGCTCTCCAATGGCTCTCTTGAGAGCAGACTTGCAACTCTTCACCAATGACTCGGCGCAGTCGTTGTGATGGGGGGGGGGGGGGGGCTATGAACGTCCATTTCGTTCCCTTTACAGTACAGAACTCCTTTAACACACGTTGAGCACCTACAAACTGAGTACTGTTATCACTCCAGATCTGTGATTGCTTCCCTCTCAAAGCAAAGATTTGACGAAGTACTTGAACAAACTCCATCGCGGAACATTCAGTTGCAAACTCTAAATGCAGACATGTGAACAAAACTGGTGGTGTATGTGGGGCTAGTCTTTCTCTGGGTAACTCGGTCATTTCATTTCATTTCTCGGTCAACTTTACAGTCTTTACTAGTCTTTGTCCCTTCAGAATCCGGTACCTCCTTCTAGCCTTTGCTGTACTGGTTGCAACTCTAGTATGACCACTACCCAATAAACAAAATCACGTGAAAATCACGTCAATATCAAGGTATCGACTTGAGGAGAGTTACGTTCTTCAAATACCGGACATTTACGTAAATGTGTTAATACGTTTATTGCATTAGGTAACTTAAAACACACGTACACTAAATCACGCAATTGTCACTGCAATATCACCATTATAATAACGTGATTATCCCTACCTTGGAGACCATGGTTTGTAAACCTAATACTCCCGTGTTTGTTTGGTTATGAAATTACATCTTCATACACGAAATTATCGCGTCACAGAAACACGTGAAGCGTTAGTGATAATTTTAGTCAAAATATCTGCGTGAAATTCACGTGAATATTACGAGGCTGATTTGAGATGAATCATGTTCTTCATTCACGTGAAATTTACGTCGAAAAGGAAGGATGTTACTGTAACCCGCGTTCAACCCAATAATTACGCAAATGTTACACAATAAATGAACCAAAATAATGACGTTCTCATCCCGTTTCTGAACATCGTGTCTTGGATCTTCCATAATTACGTCCAGGCGCGCCGGAAGCAGTTTGGGATTAGAGGGGTTAGTGGGTGCAAACATCCCAGAAGAGAAAGCTAGTTGCAACTGGTCCAGTTGATGAACCATTTAATGCCAACTGGAAACCCTGGAAATTGAAATGGGCTAAATGATCCAGTTGATCCAGGCCAGTTATAATTCAACTGGTCTAGCTGAGCCATTAGAACCATTTGGTAAAACTTCCAACCAGTTGAACAGCAACAATACTTCAATACTGGTACGTCTGTATTTCCAATGTAAGGGCATTGGTAATAAGTAGACTTACATAATTGAATTAATCGAAAAAAATTCGTATATTTGTACTTTATTGAAATCATTTTAGTTCACAGTTAATGTTTCCCTTATTCATGTTTAACTAAATGTAATTTATACGAAGTAGCGAAATGTCCTAATAACTGGTAATTTATATTTGTAGTATTTTCGAAATGAATTGCAAATAACTAAATCATCAGTAATTAAGAAATATGCTGTAAATTCAGATAAATTATTTAAAAAACAAAGATCTGCAGGCACCCCATATTCAATATGCAAATGAATTGGTGTCAGCTGGGTCAACTCGAAATATGCCAACGCTCAGTCATCAACTGGTGCAACTGGAAATATGCACACTCCAGTTATCAACTGGTGCAATGAAAATATGCCAACAGTCAGTTATCAACTGGTGAACATAGAAATATGCCAACAGTCACGGGATTATCACCACGGAACTTAAATGGTAACTGTGAAACTATCAAGACACCCAAGAATAACTCATTTTCACACATGGAAAACACGGAATACCCAGCTTATATTAATAATCCATTTGAGTCACGCGATCATCACCGCGGAACTGCTGGCAACTTTGACTACGATTTAAATAGGTGTTTTAAGACACCTAATCATGACTAATTTTTCACACATAAAAGTCACGTATGCCCAGCTTAGATGAATAATCCGTTTGAGTCACGAGATCATCACCGCGGAACTTATGGCAACTTTGACTTCCATTTAAATAGGTGTTTTAAAACACTTAATAATTACTAATTTTCACACCTACATATTACACGTTTTCACAGCTTAGATTAGTAATCAGCTTGAGCCACGTGATCATAACCAAGAAATTTATGGTAACTTTGAAACCTTTAAAGAGGTGTGTAAGACACCTCAGAATTACTAGTTGAATATAACCAGAGATTCACGGACAGAACAATAAGACGATTAGCCGGTGTAAGTATCGTGATTATTACCATCAACCTTGGATAACCTGTGAAACCAATCAATAAAGGTGCTTACAAGACCAAATAATTACGTATTTATCGCCACCATCGGTTAACTGACAAAAAACTCGTTGCTTGGTCAAGTGGTTATTTGGTCATAAACACTTGATTTACAGAGGTAATTGGAATCACGTTACTCCAGTCGCGTGATAAACTGGTGGTTTTTAGGTTAGATGAAAACGTGAACAGGAGTACCTTTTTTGTTTAAATGAAGGCACGTGTCGATAACGTTTAAATCTAGTTCAAAAGGCACTATACTTTAAAATCACTTAAAATACACTCCCGAAAGAGGTTACTTTTTAGTGTTCTGTTTATTGGGTACTGTTGTGGGCATGTCGTGTGAACTTGTCGTGTTCGAAAGGAAGCAGGTCTGGGTGTTCCCTTCCAAACGACATCTCAGCTCTATCAAATCTGCCTTCTACTCGGGTGATGCCCGTACCGTCTGTGTGAGCACTAAGGGCTTTCAGTTCTCCCATATCGTCTCTGCCTTTCAGTGACTTCTTGGCACTCTGGATCAATACTGCTTCTCCTTTCTCTAACTCATCAGGTGTCAAAGTGCCAATGTTGTCATTATCACCAACATCACTTTCCTTCCTGCACTTCGATCTCAGCTTTCTTACAAACTTCAGCACATATAATGTCACTCCGATCAACTTTCTCCAGCTGAAGAACCTCTTGCAGTCAATGACGTCCTCTTTGTTGGTTACTATCAAGACTGATTGTTCTTCTTTACCTCTTTCTGATTCAACTTCAGGCACCTTTCCCTCTAGCTTTGGTTCTTCTGGCCACTCTGACTTTGGTTGGCACAGAAAATCAGGTCCGTGCTGCCATCTGCCGTCAAACTCATCTTCACTCAAATCTTGGGTGAGCTCATCTGCAACATTCACCTCTGCTTCTTGCCTGCTGATACCACTAGGATGGCACTGCACTGGATCATGACAAACTTCAATTGGTTCTGTCGTCCAGAAATCATTGAAGTCCACTGAGTTGGCAAGCATAACATTCATAACTATACTCTTGGTTGGCTGTTGCTTTGAGGTAGCTCCAAACACTACCCATCCTAAAGGTGAATGCCTTGCCAACATATTCCCTCTCTCTCTGGTTTCTCCTTTATGAAGCTTAGCATGGTCGGTTCCTACTAACACATCGATGGATCCAAAACCACGGTGTAGAAGATCCTTCTTCAGGTGGAATGTCCTTGCAAGCTCATCAACCCGAACTTCTGCTACATTATCGTTGATGCACTCCAACCCAAGTGCCGACACTCCGTAAGCCTGCTTGCCTTTAAGGGACTGTAGTCTCATCCTATACAGTTTCGTCTTCACTGCTTCAACACGGCCTCCGACTTTCGTGATGTTGATCGTGATCGGTTTCCCGACCAAACCCATGTCTTCTGCCATCGACTGCTTCACAAGACTAATCTGGGATCCTGAGTCTATTAGACAGTTCGCTGTTGAACTCTTCTGATCTGGACCCAGCACTTTCACCGTAACCACTGGCAGTAGGGCGGACTTTCCAGCTACACTGGCTACTATCTCAGTTCTGGTTTCAACTTCCCTGTGCAGCAGAGGATGATGAAATGAAGAACACTGCTCCCCATTTATCTCTTTAGAGCACCTCTTCCTTCTCTTGCAGGTTCTCATGTTGTGCTCTCTGCCTGCCTTCTTGAGACAACTAAAACATGCATGATTGTCTCTCATTAACTGAAACCTCTCTGTCTGACTCTTGGAGAGGACCTTCTGGCAATGTTCAACCCAATAATCAGAAGATTCGCAGATCCAGCATCTGTACTGGGTAAATTGGGTACTCTCACTGTTCTGTTTGTTGTCAGCACTTACATGGTGGACTGCATTCTTCTGTCTGCTGCTACTAGTTGCACTTCTAAGCGGTGCAGTGGCCCGCATACGTGTCATCATCTCCGTCTCCATCCAGTCCAGTAAGTGCTGCAAACTGACATCCTTGTCAGCACTTTCTACATGTCTGAACCACACCTTCCGGTCTTCGAGGGTCATCTTACGCTCTATCAGAGCCAATGTTTGGCTGTTGTCAATGTCTTGTGGACAGCCAACTTCCTTCAGTGTATTGAAGCTTCGCCTCAACAGGTGCACCAGATCGCAAAATCTGGAGTCCTCTCCGTCCCTCAAATCCCTAAAAGAATTCACATCGTAGATTATGGCATCTGCTATAAATCGCCGGTCACCGAAAACAGAGTTCAGGTATGCCCAAGCAGCATCATAATCGTTGCCTACCCCTCTTATCATGTCCAAGGGCTTTCCCTGGAGGCAGGTACGCAGTATGGTGACCGCATCTCTCTTGCTATATTGAGTATCGATTAGATGATGAAAGTCCGATCGAAACGTAGCAAACTCTCTCACGTCACCGCTGAACTTTGGAAGTTTTGGGCGTTCCATCTGTACTTTGCAGGAGGTGACAACACGTGAGTCAACCTCTGCCTCTCTGCTCACAGTCTCATTCTCTTGCCCTGCTGTCTCTGCGGCTACAGACGATGCAGCAGTAGCTCCGCTTGGACCATCACTCACATCCGGTACAGTTACAATTGCCTTTGACTTGGCATGGTCCCTTATTCTCATCTGCATATCAATGAATGTAGACTGGCAGCTTTCCAACCAGGCTTCCTCTTTAGTGAATTCATCATCATCATCAATGGTCTCACAGAAGGCCTCATGCCTTTTCTCTAAATCTATAAATGTAACTTGCAAACCTTGGAAAGCTTCGTCGACCTCCTCAAGGTCCCTGTCATGGTCCAACAAATGCTGCAAGGCGTTGGACATCCGGGTTAGCTTAGCATTTGCAGTTCTCCTCTTGATCTTGAGGTCCTTTACATCTTGTTCAGTTGTCATCTTGGAATAACTTAATCCCTTCGTCTCCTATTCCAGGTCAGCGTAGAAATCGAATGCAATGAATAGTTGAAGAAAGGGAAAAATGAAGTTTGGGAGTCCAGCCGTAAATGGAGATATTAAGCTGTGAAGCTTATTTTACAGTTCAACTTGAAACTATCTTATTTTCCGTTTTATCAGTTCACATTCCAGTTTATATTAATCTAAACACTCACTTCTGTGGCGGGACAAAACTTCGTCGGGAATACTTGAATGGCAACTGACGGATTAACTGGTAAATGAGTCAAACTGGACTACATTTCTGACTGCGTTCAGTGCTGACTGAAGAACATGGCGACAGTGCCGAACCTAACCTATGGTAGCTTATAAGAGCAAAAAAAAGAGAAAATCTAAACCAAGCAAAAATCATCGCTCGGCGAAACACTTTCGATTATTTTGTTTTGACGAAATTGAAATTATTCCAGAATATTTTGTTTATACAACTAAATATCTTTCGCAGCATCTTTAGAGATGTCCTACAACACCATGGTTGAAAAACGATTTTGTTTAATAGGGAAATCATCCAAGAGTGAGCTATTTCCAGCAACGCAGGAATGAAATGCATTATGAACGACCGTAAACTTGAGGCAGGGGTCATCATATTCCACGTTCGCAAAAGATGTCCATGGAATGCAATCAAGGGCATTTTCCTGTTGCGTTACTAATAGAAATCATGTTCGGATTTAATATGGCATTAATTTTTTTAATCTTCTTGTTGAATTTTGACGATGTTTGTTTAATACTAAATCGTTCTCTTCCTAACTTTTTTGCACTACATGTATATCCTTTTCTGGGGAAAAGTCCGTCAGGGCAGACAGAAGAATGATTAAATGGGATATTGAATGAATTGAAAGAGAGTACATCATGAATCGAGGGAATCTCGTTTTGCACCCCATCTTCTACTCAGGATTTCAATACACCATATACTATCATGAACATATAAAGGGGAACGTGAAATGCAACAACAAAATCTTGTAAAGGTATTATTCCTAATTTACAAAGGAACGGTACCATAAGTTGTAATTGTTCACAAAGTTCTTACTTTTAAGGCAGCACAATATTACACTATTTTTATTCATTACCACCTGCAAAACACATACACGCTACGAGCATTATTTAATTGTGTACATGGATCTGCCTCACAGTACAATATTTTTTTGATTAGTCACTACACACCTGCCAGATCTTTACGTTCTCAAAAGTCTGGATTGCATGTTCTCCCAAAACCTAAAACAAAGTGGAGAAAGAGAGCCATTGCTTATAATGGGCCATTACTCTATAATCGTTTACCTCGAGGGATCAGAGATATTATTACAGTAAAATCTTTCACAATCAATCTTAAAACGCATTATTTGCAGTTTTTACTTTTAGTTGATATGATTTTTTTCTTATTTTTGTGTTATATCCTCTTTTCTGTACAAGTATGTTTAAGTATTTTTTTTTTCATTTGTTGCACTAGTGCGCCTTTTTAAGTTGATATGGCGACTTATAAATCCAATATCATTATTATCATAAGTAGCAGAGGTTTGCAAAGGAGTATAACGGCTGCACGTATAACGTATTTTCATTAACAAAATTGATCCTATTTTAATGTTAGTCTTACGAAATGTGACTATGTCTTTAACTTGTAACCATAGGCTTTTTATTCATGTAATCAAATCAATTGTATCTTTATACAGGGTTTCAAGTGTACTTCCCGGCAAACCAATACATGTACTCCGTTCCTGCCGATTTCCCGCTCAACCGGACCATAGCGCGGGTCTTGGCGTTAACGCGCCACGCGGTAAACGACGCGCGTGCCGACATCAGTTATAGCATTCGGCACGACCACCATCGGACAGCGCGCGAAGACGGCGGCGCCAATTTGGAGAAATACTTCAGTATAAATTCAACAACCGGAAGTCTGATGCTAATCACAAATATTACGGGTAAGTGGTATCGCAACGCGAGTATAACCATCCTGCATTCTTTTGGAAATAAAACGTGATAAACTAATCTTTCCCAAATGACACAGATATTGCCTTAACAAAAAGGTAAAGAAAGTAGAATTTTTTTCAGTATTCCTCTCTTCTATATCTTGTAATTACGATATTAGTATTTTGATAAATTGCCACACCTTTAAGCTTAGCTTAATATCATGTGACAAGCGTTTTTTCATGACTGTCTTTTGATAATGCTGTATTGATTTAATTACTTTTACTTTCAGCTACGTGTTTTTGTCTATTATGTTGTTATTTGTTTATAAAATGTAGGAAAAACATGCATGAAGATAAATTAATTAAAAAACGAAATCTTGAAAACAAATTATCATGAACATTCGCATAAAAAACACCGGTTACATAAAAATGGTACTCTAACTTTTGCCACGATAAAAGCTTGGCCCTTATCGTAAATACCATGTACACCCATAATAATTAAATCAATTTGAGAGTTCACTTCTTCAATATGACCGGTTTCATTTTTATTTATTCAGATGGTTGATTTATATCAAAATAGTATATAAATGGTATATGAGCATAAAAACGGCACATATTCTTTCATTTTCAGCCACCAATCGAAAATCAATAAAATCATGTGCTCATTATATTACCTATTTAGCTTGAGTGGATATATTGGCTGTCAAAAAAACAACAACATTGTTTTATACAGGGGTTTTGTAAGGTCGGACATAAATACAAAGAATAAGCAAAGTCACACTGACGAAATAGTCAGGGTAATGAAAAAATGTCGCTATTCTAATAAGAGTGTATCATTTGTATTCCGTTAAATGCTTTATTTATGCACTGTTATAATTATGAACGATATAACATTTCATTTCGAGGTGGTGGGAACTCCGTCTTCAAATACTTTATACACATTAAAATTGCGAGATATTTATTATATTTCATATGGTCATTTCTGTGTTCATATCTTAAATGGATACCCGGTAAGATGCGAAAGTTAATGTGGTTGGATGAGCAAGGGTGCGCTTGAAAACTGGCGACTGGCTGGAATGCTCCCCAGGGAGTGGAGAATGAGCATACATTGTGTGCGGATAAGCCTGAATCCGATGATCGGGGTAATATATAATATATCTGTAAAGTGCTTATACAGTGCGTCCCAGAAAAAACGAAACCGAGAAGTGTCGATGTTCTATCATAACTTAATCACAACTATAATTAATGAATGATACATATTTGGAAAGCGTAGAGTCTCCTCTTTCATGTGATGCTACTCAGATGATGCATATTTCACGCATGAGTGATTAAAAGCAATTTGAAGGAAGTAAACCAAAAAGACATTTGGCGGGCGGTATCTGAATTTCGAAGAAAAATTCACATTTCTAGAAAGTTGAGCTTCTGCCCTTTCATATGACACCTCAATCAGGAAAAATGAGCGAGGAATGACAAAGTTCTGTTTGTTTAAAGTAGTGCTTGCATTTCCATAATTTTATTAAACGAATTCGTTTTCACTGGCTGCCCGCCGTATCAATAAACGAAATTAACAAAAGACTTAACTCCGTTTCGTTGACAATCAGCCGTAGACGAGAGTCTTCATGCATGGCTGATTGTCAACGAAACGGAGTTAAGTCTTTTGTCAAATCTGCTTTTTGCTACGGCAGGCACCCAGTGAAAACGAATTCGTTTGTTAAAATTATGAAAATGTAAGGGCTACTTTAAACAAACAGAACTTTGTTATTCCTCGCTCATTTTTCCTGATTGAGGTGTCATATAAAAGGGCAGAAACTCAACTTTCTAGAAATGTGAATTTTTCTTCGAAATTCAGATACCGCCCGCCAAATGTCTTTTTGGTTTACTTCCTTCAAATTGCTTTTAATCACTCATGCGTAAAATATGCATCGTTTGAGTAGCATCAACTAAAAGAGGAGACTCTAAGCTTTCCAAATATGTATCATTCATTAATTATGGTTGTGATTAAGTTATGATAAAACATCGATACTTCTCGGTTTCGTTTTTTCTGGGACGCACTGTATAAGTCACATCGTTGTATCGACGTATTTGGCGCTATATAAAAAGCGAATTCGTCCTCTTATTATTATTATATCTCCAAATTTCGCTTCTATTCTAATTGCGGTGATATGTTTTAGAGGTATATTATGTTTTACAGAGCAAGTGCCTGTATCAATACCATTCCCTTTTTCGGTAAGGAATGCAGATTGTTTACGTTATTCATTTAGCAATCATCTATTGTGTCCCACCTCTCACGTTTTTGTTTAAGGGAATGATATAAGATTACCAGTCCGAGCAACAGCTCATCTCTGTGGTAAGGTGAGTGAAGGAAGCACGTGGATTCGCTTGAAGGTGAGACACAGGGAACCGTCCTGCATGTGTAGGATCAGTTCCGTCATGCGCATCCACGAGTCGGAGTTCCCGACACAGTCCCTTGCGTTCCTCTACCAACCTACCGGCAATCCTGGCAGCGAGGTTGCGGGTTCGACAACATTCGAAATTTCATCAGGTAATAAAGCAGTCCAAGAACTGATTTTCATTATAATTTGTGTTTAATTGAATACAAATCTTTTGTAGAGATTTGTGAGTTGGAACGTGAAAGAAATTGTTTATATTTCAATAATGTGAGAAAGTTATTACATCTACTCGATTGAGAAAAAAAGGGAAAAGTAAAAAACAAAACAAGTGTAGTAGTCCTTATTGCGAAACACAAGTTGATTTCACAAATTTAATGCGTGTTCTCTTTCATCATGATTTCCATGAAACATTGTAACCCCAAAGAAACCAGGTCTTGAAAGTAATCACGGGTGATTAAAAGAGAGATTGCAATATCCACGCATATACCAACTGCCTCCACCCCTATCCAGCACGACACCGACAAGAGCTACTGTAACAGTACAAGTGTAGAAAAACTTTTTAAGGAAACACATTACTATCCCCATTCCAAGAATGCATGTGTGAGAAATACTGAGCTGACCCTCAAAAAACTAAAAAAATGTGTCGATATTGCGGATATTAAGGGTCACATGACATCTCTAATTTTTGAATATCGCAGATTATGGTACAAATAACCTCTAATTCCATATCCCTAACGGTCTGCGAAATAAACTCTGATGGCCGCGAAAAAACTCACCCTTTTCATTATGTCCGTAGACGTCCGAGCAGTCATGCTTGTTGAATGACCACCATAGGGTGGATGCATGCGTTACATATTCTTAAACATATTCCCCTCCTCCTCCCCCCCCACATGTTTTACCTCAGAAAACCTAGACAGCATATTCAGCATCGACAATACAACCGGGGAACTGAGCATGCGCACATTTAATGGGATCCATACGAACCAAACCATTCATCATATCACCGTGCGTTGTCTGAGGGTCGACGAAAATGGCGCAATTTTGAAAGAAAATTCTCAGAATTTAACGCTGTGCGTCGACGCCTCCTACAACACAACCGTTCAGGGTAGAGTGATGTACAGCCGACACAAGGTATGTTCGTATCTTGAAGTGTTTTGTTGTTGTTCGTCTTGTTTGTAACAATAGGGACTTTTCGATTTGCACGACGAGAACGTGGACTGCCACATGTGACATCCTTTTAAGGCAATGTGACGTCCTTTTAAGGCATTGCCGGAAAGGACGTCACATTGCCTTGAAAGGGTGTCACACGTGGCAGTCCACGTTCTCGTCGTGCAAATCTAAAAAGTCCTTATTGTCGTGTATTGGACAGAAAATTGCCAAATACCGTGGACTTAAGAATATATTTCTGAACACAAATTAGCATGAAATGTTCATGTCTCATAAATAATGTGTTATTAATTGTACTTAAATGGGTACGTGACTATATTTTCCCTTGTATCCGCTCATGTACAAAGAATGAGGTGTTGGAAAATTGACCTTCTGAAAGTTATTAACTAAACTTGTATACATCGTTTTCACATCTTAAAAATTACTATTTAAAGTAAGGTTTCTTCGAATACTTTGCTTAAACAGTGCTCCGATTTTATAAATTAGGATTTTAATATTTGAACAATTAAGGCCACAAAATATATGTGTATTAGTGATAAACCGGTTTACTTACATTTTCAGATGTATGGATGTTTCTTTCCTGGGGACCTATATGGTGACGAGTTATTCCATTTACCTGTTATTAATGTATAAACAACAATACTTGGAATCCAGTCTGCAAACATTACTTATTGCTATGTCGGTCACGCATTGGACAACCTTTCAAGTTGTCAAGAGAAATCCTTGTTTTGAAAAACATTTCAACATGTTAGTAAACCGGTCCATCTATCCGAAGCACGACCATTGTCATTTTGCACTTCAGATGAAATTACAGAGCACCTCTTTTAAACCAATAGACATAAATCCTTAATGACGCTGGATCATAGCAAAATTTTGGCCAAAATGACAGGTTCGATACACAACTGTATTGTTAGACCTTATTAGTCTGACACGAATTAAAACGAGTTAAATTTTGAGCTATTAACGATAACTTTTAACCGAGTATTTAATTTCTTGTATTAATTTGATTTACATAAAATCTAAATATTTTTGGCGTTCTTTGTGCATCTCAGGGTGATCTGGTGCTCAACCAAACAATAGCTCATCATCAGTACCGTTCATGGGTGAGACATGCTGAAGTGTCCATCATCGGCGGGGAGGTTGCGAGGGAAACATTTGGAATCAGAAAAGGGATAGTCGATGGACCAGAAGAACATGACAAGACTTTAATTGGTGAGCGCTCGACAATTCGACATTAATTACATTGTAATTTTTATGTCTACCCTCATATTTTGTTTTCAATATTGGCATAATTACCCAAAGATATTCAATTTACAGCGTTTAAAAGCAGTCAATTTTTTTTTAACCGTTACCTGATGTAGAGTGTTCTGAAATTTGTATTCATCGGTACAATTCCTACTATTAAATGAACATAGAGGCAGAAAATCTCCGTTTTTATATAACAACATCAATTTCAAGCCTTACCGCTCACGATGGCGGTCTCCTGCGTTCATTGATTGGATTATATATATTATATTATATGTGTTATATTATATTATATATTATATTATATTATATTATATGTGAGAGTATGTGTTTATGTGTATGTGTATGTATGTATGCATGTGCTATGTATATGTATATATATATATATATATATATATGTATGTATATGTGCGTATATATGGATATATATCTATAAAAAAAAGTTTAAGCTCACTTCCTTATTTTGTATTCATTATGTATCATGAATATATTGTTTATCTTCTGAATTGTTTTGTATATTATCTTTGTAAACACAATTTATATTATGTATTGTATTATTTTGAACGCAGAAATAAAAGCAAACAAACATGATAATAACAATAGTAATAGTAATATTTGAAATTCATAAGGCACCAAATTCATTTAAAACCTAAATGCTCAAGTGTGTCACTTGTGAAAAAAAAACAAGATCACATATTAAAAAGCATCTGCATTATAAGGGACAAACCATTGCATATAGAACGTCCAGAAATTACGGAACAATTAATCATATGCCGTATTAAACAAATACCTTTTAAGATTATTAATTAATACTTCAACTGATCTGCTATTACTAATCTCTCGAGGGAGAACGCATTCTACAGCGAAGGCCCTCCGTGAGCAAAGATTTCCATTTATTTCATCCAATTAGATATAAAAAACAAACAATCATGAGGTTAGCGGGAAAATCAAATCATGGAAACTGTTTGCACAAAAGTTTGTATATTGAAGAATAATTAAAAACAGGCCATCTAAGTATTTTGACTGTAAATAGCCGTGTCCACACGATGACAATTTGGGTTGGTGTAAAGGTCGTGTTTAGACCTAGTCAGCGTAAGTATGATAAGGTCAGCGTAAAGGTCGATGCAGTGACTTGTTACTTGTAGAGATAATCCCGATGGCAGCTATCATACAGCTAAACTGGGATGTCCGTGCAACGTGCTGGCATAGTGACAGTGCATAAAGTAATTTAAAACAGTGACCGTCTGAACGATAAGTTTAATACGATGAGTGTAAGCTACGCCAACCGACCTTTAAGCCGCCTGATTTACTCCTGCTTTTTTCAGAGGTTAGCGTGAATTGACCGTGTGGATGCTCTCACTTGGCACTCGAAGTATCTGTGACCTTTCACAATGATTGTTTGACCTGGGTCACAACCAGGGTCACACCTAAAGTGTTTACTAAATGTGGGTTTTTCGATGCATTTAGAGTGATTTTCAGCTTTAAAGCTAGTGTTTGTTTACAATAAAAAAGCGTGGTTTAGATGCGGAAGATGGGTTGAGGTCGACTTGTGGGGGCGACACCACTTCCGGAGGTTACGCTTAGTAAGACTGTGCCGGTGGAAGTTGTGTTAACTCAATCGTGGCAAGTTGGTCTGAGTAAATAGCGTATGGACAACTGGTAGTGTAAGTCAAATATTTAGGAATATTTATTGCTGCAGGACAAAAACTTATGCCAACTAGGAAGTCACTTCTGAACATGGCTATTGTATTAATTACGAACACTAGGGGATCTATCACGGTCTTCAACAAAATTTACTCTAAGCAGGCGCGGATCCAGGATTTCATAGGTGGGGGGGGGGGGGGGGGGGGGGGGGGGGGGGGGGGGGGGGGTGGGGGTAGTGAGCACTTTTTTTTTTTTTTTTTTGCTCCTGAAAATTTGAAAATCGCGTCGGCTGATAAATCGCTCTTTGGTGGGGCTTGGTCCGCCTCTGACTGTAAGAACTGAAGCCATTTGAGTATATTATTATTTTTTCTTTTTTTTGCAGAAATTTACTTATTGCGAACTATTCCAAGGGATCTCTCGGGTCCAGTCGAGTTCGTCGTTCGTATCGATGGGCATGGGTGTGGCCGACACAGCAATGAAACCGCACGTGGTGGTCGAACACTGGACATCGCCCTCAACGTCACAATCTGGCCCGTGGTCAATTACGAAAGCACTGTGTATAGCAACATTACGGCGGGAAGTCGGGTAAGATACCTTCCCTTTTCACGAAAAATATCGGTTAATTATAGATAGAGTAAATACGACAGAAGTTCATAAACTCAGATAAGGTTTTTCAACTCTAGTGGAATGTATGTCATATATGAACGACTGAAATATGCCAATAAATAAATGTTGATATTGAAATGACTGATTACTGCCACCGATCACCCGCCCTATTGTCAACTTTTTGAAGACAGATAAATGTGTTTTCCAGGTAACCGCAACATAAAATGCCACGCCACTTCATAATGCGTAAAGTTACGCATAATCCCCATAACGCCATTTAGTGCCACAAAAGCATTGAGCGGTGCTCGAATTAATATTGTGTGCCAATTGTTTGACATTTCCGTTTTGCAATTAGCGTTAATGCTTCTAAACATCCTGTAAAAGAAGAAAATGCCCTGTGTTATTATAAAGCTTTTGCGGCTAGGCTTTAATGTCAAACTATTTCATCAACGTGACCAGATTGTTCGACCAGCCACAGAGTACGTAGCCACATGCTGCCAATTCAGATCTTTATTAAAATCAAAATGGCTGTAAACAAAATGGCGGTTTCACTAACCTTTTGTTATTCATAGAAATCATTTTCGGGTTACGTGATACGCCGTTGTGACACCCACAAATAGAAAGGTTCTGAATGCACTTGCCACTTGAGGCTAGGCTTTATGTATCCCCATAACGTTTTATACAACAGTCCTTGGTACACTTTCCTTTTTTAATCATACTTAATTATTCAACATCCTCTGCCATTACAAGCTGCCTTTTGGGGTTATCTAACTTGCTTTTAGGCCTACTCTGAATAACTGCTCGACAAATAGGTTTAGTGGCACGCGGCCAGTCGCCAAAAGGCATTTTTGTCTCATTGCTTTCACTTCTACAATCACGGCAATTATATTTTTAGTAAGACATGTGACCTAGTCAGGCGCGGATCCAGGGGGGGGGGGCCGAGCGGGCCTTGGCCCCCCCCCCCCGCAAAAAAAAAAAAAAAAAAAAAAAAAAAAAAAAAAAAGAGAGAGAAGAAAGGAAAAGAAGGGAAAGGGAAAGAAGAGAGAAAGGGAAAGAAAAAAGTGGAAGAAAAAAGAAAAGGGGAAAGAAGGAGATCGGGGGGGGGGCCGAAAGAGCCTTGCCTCCCAGGCTGTTGACCCCCCCCCCCCCCCCCCATCAAAAAAATAAGAGAGAAGGAAGGAAAGGGAAAGAAAAAAGGAAAAGAGGAGATACTTGCGTACTGATGGGGGGGGGGGGGGCTTGGGGGAAATCAAACTCAAACGTGGTTTATTTCTAATTCCACAACCGTGGATTACAAATAATGCTGAAATTACTTAATTTCCGAGATTTTTTCTCACTTTTTAGTAAATTATACGTTTGTATGTGTTTGTTGGAAAATGACAAATTCCTAAATTTACAGCCAGGCAAGAAATATGATTCTTGAGATTCCTACATGTCAGGGCCCGAGGTACGGCAGGAATCGGGAGCCTCGAGCTCCCTCCACCCCCTACACTTTTTTTGAAAAAGTGTAATAAAGAGAAATAAAATAGAATGAGAGCAAGAAAGAGAGAATAGTTAACTGCTTGTGTTAAAAAATAATGAGGCATCAAAATATGCTCATCTGAACTGGATTAAATGCCTAAAACCCCTAAGCTTCCGGGGGCTCTGCCCCCATGGACTCCACCTATAGGGCCCTACGGGGGCCCATAGATGCTTATCTGACGGTAATTTAATGCCTAAAACCCCTGATTTGGGGGGGGGGGGGGCTCTGCCCCCTGTACTTTACGCCAATAGTGTCCTACCAGTGTCACACAAAAAATAAGGTATACAAAAAAAAAGCTCATCGGACCTTAGTTAAACGCCTAAAACCCCTGAGCTTCCGGGGCCGGCTCCGCCGTCTCGACCCCACCAGGGGCCCTAAGGCGGGCCCCTGAATGCTTATCTGACCGTAAATTATTGCCTTAAACCCCTGAGCTTGCGGGGTCGGACAAGGTATCAAAATATGTTTATCGGACCGCAGGCACGTAGCCAGGCGGGGGCGTAGGAAGAAAAAGGAGCAGACAAAGGATATCTTTGAAATTCAGAATCAAGAACGGTACAGCAAATCGTCTTCTTTCTCTCTTAATCTTAATGAAACGTCAAAGCTTCCGCGCTTTGCGCGCGGGAGGGGGGGGGGGGGAACCTGAATTCAAACGAGGATCCAGAGGCGAGAACTATAATACGAATCTTTAATGATTTAACGAAACATAAAAGCTTCCGCGCTTCGTGCGGGATAGAGGGGGAACAAAATTCCGACATGGATTATTTTCGAGAACGGTACAACGAATCGTCTTCTTTCTCTAATGATTTAATGAAAATTAAAAGCTTCCGCGGGAGGGGGGGGACCTGAATTCAGACAAGGAATAAGAGTCGAGAACGGTACAACGAATCGTCTTCTTTCTTTAATATTTTGATGAAACGTCAAAGCTTCCGCGCTTCGCGCAGGAGGGGGAGGGGGGACTGAATTTAGACAAGGATTAAGAGTCGAGAACGGTACAACGAATCGTCTTCTTTCTCTAATGATTTAAGGATTCGTAAAAGCTTCCACGCTTCGCGCGGAAGGGGGAAGACTAAATTCAGACGAGGATTAAGAATCGAGAACTGTACAACGAATCGTCTTGTTTCTTTAATATTTTGATGAAACGTCAAAGCTTCCGCGCTTCCCGCAGGAGGGGGAGGGGGGGGGGGGGACTGAATTTAGACAAGGATTAAGAGTCGAGAACGGTACAACGAATCGTCTTCTTTCTCTAATGATTTAAGGATTCGTAAAAGCTTCCACGCTTCGCGCGGAAGGGGGAAAACTAAATTCAGACGAGGATTAAGAATCGAGAACTGTACAACGAATCGTCTTGTTTCTCGAATGATTTAATGAAACGTTAAAGCTTCCGAGCTTCGCGCGGAAGAGGGGAAAATCTAAATTCAGACGAGGATTATTTTCGAAAACGGTACAACGAATCGTTTTCTTTCTCTCATGATTTAATGAAAATTAAAAGCTTCCGCGAGAGGGGGGGGGGGACCTGAATTCAGTCGAGGATTAAGAGTCGAGAACGGTACAACGAATCGTCTTCTTTCTTTAATATTTTAATGAAACGTCAAAGCTTCCGCGCTTCGCGCAGGAGGGGGAGGGGGGGGGATGAATTTAGACAAGGATTAAGAATCGAGAACTGTACAACGAATCGTCTTGTTTCTCGAATGATTTAATGAAACGTTAAAGCTTCCGAGCTTCGCGCGGAAGAGGGGAAAATCTAAATTCAGACGAGGATTATTTTCGAAAACGGTATACGAATCGTTTTCTTTCTCTCATGATTTATTGAAAATTAAAAGCTTCCGCGAGAGGGGGGGGGGACCTGAATTCCGTCGAGGATTAAGAGTCGAGAACGGTACAACGAATCGTCTTCTTTCTCTAATGATTTAAGGATTCGTAAAAGCTTCCACGCTTCGCGCGGAAGGGGGAAGACTAAATTCAGACGAGGATTAAGAATCGAGAACTGTACAACGAATCGTCTTGTTTCTTTAATATTTTGATGAAACGTCAAAGCTTCCGCGCTTCCCGCAGGAGGGGGAGGGGGGGGGACTGAATTTAGACAAGGATTAAGAGTCGAGAACGGTACAACGAATCGTCTTCTTTCTCTAATGATTTAATGAAAATTAAAAGCTTCCGCGGGAGGGGGGGACCTGAATTCAGACAAGGAATAAGAGTCGAGAACGGTACAACGAATCGTCTTCTTTCTTTAATATTTTGATGAAACGTCAAAGCTTCCGCGCTTCGCGCAGGAGGGGGAGGGGGGACTGAATTTAGACAAGGATTAAGAGTCGAGAACGGTACAACGAATCGTCTTCTTTCTCTAATGATTTAAGGATTCGTAAAAGCTTCCACGCTTCGCGCGGAAGGGGGAAGACTAAATTCAGACGAGGATTAAGAATCGAGAACTGTACAACGAATCGTCTTGTTTCTTTAATATTTTGATGAAACGTCAAAGCTTCCGCGCTTCCCGCAGGAGGGGGAGGGGGGGGGGGGACTGAATTTAGACAAGGATTAAGAGTCGAGAACGGTACAACGAATCGTCTTCTTTCTCTAATGATTTAAGGATTCGTAAAAGCTTCCACGCTTCGCGCGGAAGGGGGAAAACTAAATTCAGACGAGGATTAAGAATCGAGAACTGTACAACGAATCGTCTTGTTTCTCGAATGATTTAATGAAACGTTAAAGCTTCCGAGCTTCGCGCGGAAGAGGGGAAAATCTAAATTCAGACGAGGATTATTTTCGAAAACGGTACAACGAATCGTTTTCTTTCTCTCATGATTTAATGAAAATTAAAAGCTTCCGCGAGAGGGGGGGGGGGGGACCTGAATTCAGTCGAGGATTAAGAGTCGAGAACGGTACAACGAATCGTCTTCTTTCTTTAATATTTTAATGAAACGTCAAAGCTTCCGCGCTTCGCGCAGGAGGGGGAGGGGAGGATGAATTTAGACAAGGATTAAGAATCGAGAACTGTGCAACGAATCGTCTTGTTTCTCGAATGATTTAATGAAACGTAAAAGCTTCCGCGCTTCGTGCAGGAGGGGGAAAACTGAATTCAGACGAGGATTAAGAGTCGAGAACTGTACAACGAATCGTCTTCTTTCTCTAATGATTTAATGAATCGTAAAGGCTTCCACGCTTCGCGCGGAAGGAGGAAAACTGAATTCAGACGAGGATTAAGAGTCGAGAACTGTACAACGCATCGTCTTGTTTCTAGAATGATTTAATGAAACGTAAAAGCTTCCAAGCTTCGCGCGGGAGGGGGACAATCTAAATTCAGACGAGGATTATTTTCGAAAACGGTACAACGAATCGTCTTCTTTCTCTAATAGTTAAATAAACTTAAAAGCTTTCGCGCTTCGCGCAGAGGGGGGGGGGGACCTGAATTCAGACGAGGATTAAGAGTCGAAAACTCTACAACTAACCGTCTTCTTTCTCTAATAGTTAAATAAATCGTAAAATTTTCCGCGCTTCGCGCGGGAGGTGAAAAACTTAATTCAGACGAGAATTTTTTTCGAGAACGGTACAACGAATCGTCTTCTTTCTCTAATAATTTAATAAACGTCAAAGCTTCCGCGTTTCGCGGAGGAGGGAGGGGGAAACTCGCCCCTCCCTGCACCGACCCCCCCCCCCCCGCATTATGTCACTGTTGGTCACCATTACGTACCAATATTTGGCTCGCAAAATTTCAAATTTGGGCCCCCCCCCCCCCCTAAGAAATCCTGGATCCGCGCCTGGACCTAGTTGTCATAAATAACCATTGGTTATACAGTCAAGCTATTTACAACGTTGACTCGGACTCCTTATTTTAAATAATATATTACACAATGCATGGTAAGTTTTCTTTTTGTTGTTTTCAGCTATTGAGACCTGAATGGATTATGACAATAAAAGAGCGAATAAACGCAATCACACATTTTCAAAAATTTAGGAAAATCCGTTGTGCCTGCTTGTGGATAACAAGGTGCTTTCAGCAGTCAGTTGGTAATAATGCTATAGCAATTTCCATTTGCAATAAACATGTATAACTAGACTTTGTCAATTATGTAATCAATTATGCATCAAGTGAGTAAATCGTGACATGTAACACAGTGCATATTTTATGTCCGTAGTGTTATAGCGCTCTTGTTGGACCTATAAATAATTTATATGAGTAAGTTACATGTACGTGGGTTTGCAACACCAATAGACCAGTTCGTAGTTAGCATATGGTTTACATAACCCCACATATCCACAGATCTATTAAACATAGATAAATCCCGCTGTGTGCCTTTTGGAATAATCAGAGCTAAAGTCATGGAGGTGATTCTCTATTTGCCCTCTTGAAAGGATTACTTCCACCGTGTTCAATACAATGTATCACAGGTATATGCATTAAGTTTCGTGCTCATGTATCCAATAATAGTCTCAGTGAGTTTCTAACAGTTTTGTACAAGTGACCTTTATCTGCGCATGCGCAGATTGTATCTACAACCTAGAATATTATCCCAGTTTTCATCAAAGGCGTACGCGTACGCCATTTTGTATGATGTCATTATTAGGTAATCAAGAGGTCTGGTGACCTATATAGTTTTGAAACTGATTTAAAAATGGCCATAATTCAAAATCGACAAAAATCAAGATGTTGGCCTATCACGTCGGTTTGTGAAATCCGCGTCGAAATCTTAAATACACGGTTTAATTTCATTGAGAGTCGAGTACAAAACAAGAATCAGAAATATAATACAATATCAACAGAAAGAAAGAAAAGTTTAACGTTGCAGAAATGTAAGCTTGTAAATTGTGGAATGCCATGGCATAAAATTAAATTGATTCAATTCATATTTCAGAAGGCAAACAGGATAAGGGGAACACACAAGGAAGGACAAGACGCGTTGCCAATTTGAACACGAAAACTAGTTCATTCAGTTTAATAATAATAATAATAGGCATTTCTATAGCGCCAACTATCTAGATAATTCTGTTCCGAGGCACATTTATTATTACCCCGGCTATAGCCTAGCAGCCGTTTATACAGCGCTCCAGCATTTTAAGGAATTAATTCCCGCCAGGTACCCATTTACCTCACCTGGGTTGAGTGTGGCAAATGTCGATCAATGTCTTGCCAAAGGACATTAGTGCCGCGGCGGGACTCGAACCGCGGACCTTGCGATCGACAGTCCAGCGACGTATCCACTCGACCACGACACCTCTACACGTTTGATAGAGACAATCTCATTTTCTCTGATTGGGTGAAGATATACCATTACAGTCAAACTGAAATCATAGTAGAGCGTCAGCCTAAACAGATCATGGGAGCATGGTTCAAATTCCATCCACGGCTGAAGAAAAAAAAAAATCACATTCCTCAACCCTGACTACTCTGTCTTTTTCCATGCTTCCCATGGGTTGTAGTTGAGATGCACCCAAGCGAACGGATTTGAAACAGAATCTTGTTTTGCTACTGTCACTTTCTTTGGATCAGGGATTGGAACGCATGTTTACCGATTCCGGACGGGTAACCTTTGTAGAAATCATGTTAAAGAAAATCCGCAATTATGCATATTAAAACGACCACAACGGCTTTCAAATTAAAATATGATAATTCCAATGAGAATCATAATAATAAAGCGCTATAAAATCATCATCATGATCACTTGAATGATAAAAAAAAAGATATTGATGACCGTAGTACACATCGCTTGTTAACAAGCTAGTTATTCTTTTGATACATGATATCAAAGGTATATTCATAGTCGATTCTTTATTTTTATTCTCACCTCAATTTTTATTAACGCTCAACTTGCAATTTGCAGGGACAAATAAACGTCTTCAAAAGCTAGGGCATATGCAGAAATCAATTTGTTTTCTGTGTGCGGGATGTGTGGGTGGCTTGGGTGGGGTTTGGAAGAAACTGATTCCCATCAGAAGGAAAGCCTCTGGGGGTGATAAAGTATGTGAAGGTCTCAAATAAATATATTGTTTAAACAATAGTAAGAACAATTTATTTTCCATGATCAGTAACAATCTTTCTATTGCTGAAATATCTTCCTATTCCGCAAAAAAAGGGAATTTATTTCGAAAGCTGGCAGAGCCATTATGTCACACACTGTTAATACAGAGTGGATAATCTGTGAGAATATCATTTAGAAGTTCACCGGTTTTACGAGGCAATGATCGTAATAGTAGCCCCCCCCCCCCCCGTGACGTTTTTCAGAGGGCCGATCCGCTCTAATGGCAAGCCCCCACAAACTATCGCCATGAAATACAACCCGAAAATGACCATAAACAAGTGAAGCGTGTGTGATATATCTATGCTTCTCTCCAAAGGCTGGTACGAAAGGGTAGTCATTCGTGTTTTAATTTTGCACGAGGGACGTAAAGGTGCACATGGTCGTCTGACGTTACATGGTATGAAACACGGTTCAAGCACGGACCGAGGAAGGGGAATTGTTTGGGGAAAACAAGACACGGGATCATAAAAATAAAGTGTCTTGTCATTGTGCTGTGGGAATTGCTTCTTGTATAGTTAGTATACCTATTAACACGCAAATTGTAACGCCACAAATACGCGGGGGATGAATCTAACTGACAGTTTTGCCAATGGCATTGCCTTCTCGATTATCATTATCATCGTTAGTTCTGAATGTTAGAGCGTAAATCACTCGGAATCTCCTCATCGCGGCGATACATTTGTTACTATTATAATTTAAATTTGGAATTAATGTAAATTTGAACACATTTTACATGGCTTTAACATACAGAAATGTGTGAATGGTCCACGGCTCATCACGTGATAATGATTGCGAGGATCGCAATGTGCATATTTCATTCCCGGTAATGTTCGATGGTTAAATTGACCAAAAAGTCTTTCGTTATCATTGATTGTTATGTAACACAGTGTATGAAGGCTACATAATATAACAAATAAATATATGTACTGGTAGGGTGTATAATAATTTTGTTAAATTCCTTACCTCTGAAGGGGTGATATTAATGATCACGAGTGGAAAAAAAACTCCCCTGTGGTTCGAATAATGTTATACTACACAACCTATAATACAGGTCCATATCCTTATAACCTATATTTCTTAATTGCAATATTGACACCGGCTAACCTCAGAAAACTTAATGTGAGCAAATAAATGATGGTAAGGTAACTTTTTGTTAGGTCAGCCATTGACATAATTTTTTTTTGGTTAATAAAAAAAAAAAAAAAAAAAAAGGGGGGGGGGGTTTGCTCAAATATACACACATAATACACACATAAAACAATTGTAAGGGGGGGGGTTTAACCCCCTCCCCCCCCCCTGTGTACGCGGCTGCTACTACTACTACTACCGATAAAAATATTAATGATGCGGCTTCCACTACTTTTACTTCTTCTACGTCCCAAGCGACGGTTAATATGGGAGTAATATAAGCATGTCAACTTATGGCAAAAAGGTGTTTGAGGCATTACTTATTACATTCTCTCAGAAGAAAAAAAATCATCATATCGAAAAGTGTAGAGGACACATTCGAAAAGACATAGTGTACTATTAAAATTATTGGCAGTTTTCGTTAAAATATATTTTTGTTTTGCTTGTGCTCCCCCCTCCATCCCATCTGACGAGAATGTAAGCTTTATCAGGATTGCTGTCTTTCATTTCCAATAAATCTGCTCCGTTTTACCTTTCCGTGCTCAGGCAATCATCGGGTAAATCCTTGTGGAAAAGGGACTTTATATAGGCCTCACGGCGTTGCATAATGTATACAAAAGTTGGTATTCCTCTCCTTTGTGTAATCACTAAGTGTCGTGCTGAAAGAATTTATTAATTTTAAAGGGGGACAACGGGAAATTCATAACATGTGGGTCTGTGAAGATCATATTATTTTCAATCGGTGCGGTGTCTCGATGAAATCCTTTATGGATGAAATTGTTGTGAGTAGTTACTTCACTATTCAGCATCTAAGATTTAACTGTCAACCTATTAAATTTACATCTGAAAAAGCAGTATAGTGTGTTTTTTTAATGAAATTGAACCATATGCAATGTTAATTCATAAAATCTAATAGTAATACATCTTATAATTCTACCGAGCTTGGTCTATGGTTTAGGTGATTATAGATGTTTGTGAAAAGATTGAATAGATCACTTAAATATCAAATGTCAATATCATTCACGCGACCAGTTACATTAAATCAACTCATATTTAAAGTATGTCCGTGTTATGTAAACAAATAATTGCAACTTTGCAGTCAATAACCCAATATCAGGACGTATAAAAAAAAAACATATCTTTGTTTTACTCTGTGAAACTGGTTCAAGAATTAAAGCAATATTGGTCAAATGACCACATGACCTGGCATCATTCTTTCTTACCACGCCTACCGTGTACACAATTTTCCTATCAAAAAGTGATAACTCACGGCTAAAAGTGATAATGCACGGTTTAGATGCGAGTTTGCGTATCTCTAGCAAATTTATCACTCAAAATACTCAAAAAATACTTCATTATCATCATTATTATTCTTTTAGTATAATAATGATCAGTATTGTTTATCAATTTCGCCATAGATTGTTGACCTATCAAGTGCACTCTCCACTTCAAAGCGCCCTCTCCGGTTCGTCAATGAAGAATATTGGCACTCCATGTTTGAGTTGCAAGAAACAATGGGCATTGTTTACGTCACAAACAGAACTGCATTGAGGCTCATTGCACCACGCAATGTTACCTTGTATGTGGAGTGCGGATCTCTTGGAGATGTTCTTAATGCCGGAATCATCATCAATTTAACGATTACCATTGAAAAGACAGGTAAACAATCCCCGATTGTTTTGTATTAATAAAATGATTTGTGGTTGATGATTATATTTTCCTCTCCTCATCCTCTGCTTCTTTTCTTCCTCTTCCTTCTTCTCCTTCCTCTGTTCTTCTCCTCCTTGTATTCATCTAATTCTGCTCATCCTATTTTTACGTATTTGTAATTTTGCGACGAGCATGTAAAAGATGATGGTGTAAAACGTTTAATGAAAGTAAAGAAAAATTTGCTCTAAAAAAGAAGGTTAAGTATTGAAGAAAAACAATCTACATTCAAGTGATTCAGCATTAAGTTGGAGGGAATATTTACATGCAGATTTGCTGCTAGTAAATTTTCCAGCATCATAATATTCCAATGATAATTCCCTCAGTTAATAGTATCTTGATAATAAACTGTTATTCTAGTCTTAGATCGAATCATTCCAGGATACATGTACATCCATTGTAAAAAAATATTGTACCGGCGAATTATATTCATATCAGGTGTTGGGTAATTATCGAGATTAGTTTCATATCTAAGGAAGATAGATAATTATTTCAATACATTGCTTTTATTAAAGTTGGTAGGATTGCGATTGTTGTGTTTGACCGGACGGAAAAACCCACTCGTGTTATATAATTATATAATTGCACTGCTCTTACGTGACTTATGAACTGTATTAGAGTTGCCTGCATATTGATTTTCCTGTTTTTTTCTCTCTATCTCTAATTTCAGATTTGCAAACTTGTAGGGTAGGTAAGTAAGTCTTGTTTTTAACAATTATGATATTGGGAGACATTTAAAAGTATGGTTTTCAATAACCCCAAAAAACAAAAAAACAATAATAATAATAACCGTTCTCGAGAGATTTAACCACTTGGCTGGATATGCAAAGGCCGTGGGTTCGATCCCCGGCTCGGCACTAGTGACCTTCGGGAAGACCTTAATATTTATTTGCCACTCCATAACTAGGAGAGAAATAGGGACCTGGGGGTGTTTCACGAAGACTAAGATCCAGTTTAAGTTGGACTTAACTGTGGCAGGCCGTTCATTATCAAGAAATGTTAATTCTGTAGACTTGGGACCATGATTTGTACGTCCCTTGGGAGGCCAATGCCAGTATGGTGAGAGCAAACAGTGGCATGAACGGCCTGCCATAGTTAAGTCCAACTTAAAGTCGTTCTTAGTCTTTGTGAAACAGCCCCTGGTAGAATGACATAAGCTTTGTGATATTAATGATTGCCTCATGCCCTCACGGTCACCATAATAATAAGAATACTTCACAGGGAGTGGAAACGTACACTCTGTGCGTAAATGAATCTGATGACCGGGATTATATTCATATCTGTAAAGCGCTTAGAGACGGTATTCTGTATCAATAATACAAATATAAATCCAGATGTATTATTATCTTTCAAAAATTTGACCCCCATAGACATATCATTAATCCCATGATGTTAAGCATGGGTTGTTGTGTATTGTGCGATATATGCCCATATGAAGGGGTGTATACATGTATATTGATGTATTGGGGAATATAGGTAAAGAATTGTTCCCTTTTTAAATATATTTTCATGTAATTTGGGAAACATAATCCAGACTGCATAAATATGCAACTAACAATATTAGAATTCGGTCACATGCTAATAATGCTTACCAAATTGTATTTCTTTCTTATTTCTAATGAGAAAAAAAAATCTAGCATTGGGGCCCGTTTCATAAAACTTTCTATCACAAATTTTGCCCTCAGCCAATCAGATGCCATGATTTCAGTAGCTTATAACAGTAGCTTGTAACGTGTTATTGATATCAAATTTTATGAAACAGGGCCTAACAGTCGTTTTTTGTTCAAAGCAATGATGTGTTTCGATATTTTCTAATGCTGTTATGTGGCCATGGTCACAAAGGCGACAGTTGCTCCCGTCATCGTAACCGAGCCGACTGCTTGACCCACTGCGGTATGGGGTCAATGCATGGTCACTGCTCCTGGAGGGGTGGTGGGATGCAGCGGGCCATGTCCACTCTGTATGCCACCTGTACGCCCGATGTGAAGACCTGTCCGGATAATAGATGCGATCTTGTCGAGATGGAGAATAGGAATGACATCTGCCCTCAAGACTGCACCAGTGAGTATTGGGCTGTTGGATGAGACCACAACTAATCACTTTTTGTTTTGTTTGTGGAAATGATGCGTCTTGCATTTGTAGGGAAAGGAAGTCCATGCGATGGATTTTTATCCCTGTGGGTATTTATATACAAATACGGGTCTAAGAATGCATCATAGAGGCGATGCAAATTGTAGATTATACCATTAAAGGGAAATAATGCGCATTAAAATGTATTTTCACTACATTATTGCATAGCAAAAACTTAACTTGGTTATCTTTGTTATCATCTTGAAATAACTGCAGGGGGATTCTTGTTTATATTAAAATTCTTATTTTTCGCAAATATTGTAAAATGATTGATATTTTCATAATATTTCAAATTGACCCCATGTAACAATATATATTTTCAAACGATCTACATTCGATGAGACAGAGCGTAGAAAATCATTAAAAGACAATGCAGATTGGTATGGGATTATGAGGATAATTGTTTTCATGTGCGTTTTGTTCCAATTTAACCTTTTACATTCCTATGTATTTCCCTAACCAAGAAACAATTACTAACGTGTCTAAAGTAAACACATTAAAGAAACCATGCCAATTCAATTTCAGCACGTCCGGACGGTTTCCAACGACCAATAAACAAGAGCTTACCAGGTATTCAAGTAGCCATCGGTCCGTGTTGGTGCTACGCAGGGGGAGGCTGCATGTGCATGGGAGCCGACACAAGGCCACCTCCTATTGGCAAGCCAGCGGGACCTACACTTCCAATCATCAGGTTTCCATGTAAGATCATATACCAGGGAACTGTTTCACAAAGCATTTTTTCAATGACAAATGACAAAAATCAGTGACAAATCTGCTGATAACCAATCAGACGCAAGAATTTCAGTAGCTTATAACAAAGACATTTGTTATTTGTCACTAATGACAAGCTTTGTAAAACGGTTCCCAGTTTATCTGTGATGACGTCATTATTATACTAGGGTAACTTCCAGCAGCGAGTGTGTGATCAATACTCTAGTGAGAGTTTTATAAAAGGAGCAAGATAGCCGGCCATATAACTGCAGGGTGATTCGTTGCCATTCAGATGGAGCTGACAATTCTACTTTATTAAAGGCATAATTAATATTGGTTTTTTAATACAAAAAAGTGAAAGGTTTAAATATTCTAAAAAAGAATGAAACCCCGATAATACCGACCAACAACTACTTTTCAATGTTCGTCAAACCAACAATGTCGGTCTCGTAGGCCTACTAGCAAGCTTCGAGAGCGGCCATTATACTGACAGCCTACGGGACCGAACTTTTTCTGACTTCCCTTCTTTGTTTGTTCAAGTGTTCAAAATAGAAGGGAAAAACTCTATTCTGAGTATAAAATTAATACATTTATTTAATTTATTCAGCAATTACTACTACGAAGGAGCCAGTTCCATTGCAGGAGGATCCAGGGGACGAGCTCTGCGGACCAGAGTGCTACCTTGGGGTCTGTGCAGGGGTGTTCCTCACCGCTCTCATCACGATCATTTTGGCGGTGCGCAAGAGACGGGCGAGGCGCCACCAACGTCGGGCCTACACTTCCAGCATCTTCAAGCCTCCCATCGACGCCCCAAACACGACTCGTGCAAGCATGGTGCTGGCAGAATATGCGGATGAAATGACGTCAGGAAGGTCGTTTGGATTCAAAGGCCGATTCGAAGTACGTATGTAGAGTTAAATGGTGTTTCATTTATATATTTAGGAAATATCACTAGCAAATGCCGGTGACAATAGGATAAATCAATGTGTAGTAGAAAACGAATACATTTAAAATGTTTAAATTACGAATAACAAGCACGAGGTACGGCACTTAATTTGAACTATTTGTGTCGAATTGAAAACCAGGAGCTATTACCTACATAAGGGAATACGATGTAAATATGAAAAATTGCAGGTATTCAGTAAACAACTGCATCGCTATTATTATAGAATTTGGCGTCACCTGCGTCTGTTGAAGGAAAAAGTGAACTGAATAACTGTGTTGATCTTTCGGGTCACTCCCGAGATAATTGACTGGGTCGTGCAGTTGGACCACTACACCAATATTTTCCCTTTAATATTGGACACGATTAGTGCAGTGGGTTATTAACGTGCAGAGGTGGTGACTCTATTTTACACGGGGCCTCGAGTCAAAATCTTCTTAGAA
This sequence comes from Strongylocentrotus purpuratus, assembly GCF_000002235.5. Taxonomy (NCBI): domain Eukaryota; kingdom Metazoa; phylum Echinodermata; class Echinoidea; order Camarodonta; family Strongylocentrotidae; genus Strongylocentrotus; species Strongylocentrotus purpuratus. The sequence continues at coordinate 13,993,061 of NW_022145595.1, forward strand.
GAACGGAGTGTTTTCCACTATAACCCACTCCGCGTGTATAACACAGGAGAGGGGTACGTTAACAAACAACACAGGTATCAGTCATTCACCTGCTTCTGATTCGAACCCACGATCTTTGGTTCCACAGTCAGACGCTTTATTGACTGAGATTGCCTCCTCATGATATATATTTTTTTGTTCTCAAAATGTCTTTAATTCACACTCATTCTTGTTCTAAAGTTCTCGTGTTTAATTATATGTTTGTGATTGCAGCAGGACTCCAAATGGGAGTTTCCTTTAGACAAGCTGTTGTTCGAGGATGAGCTTGGCGAGGGTCACTTCGGTCGAGTTGTCCGAGCTCAAGCCCTCAGTATACGAGGACATACGGGTTACACTACGGTGGCTGTGAAGATGCTAAAAAGTAAGACAATTCTTTGAACAAAATAATACTCTCAAGAAATCAAAGGGGAAATCCAACCTAATATTTATTTAGGTTTCATAAGATGACAAAATCCATTAATCTTAACAATCAGAGTAAAATGCAGACAAATATATATTTTAGATCAATACTAAAGCGATTGCATTTGTATGAAGTGAAGGCCTTGAGCATCACTATCCGAAAATCCACATAAAGGCCAACATTATCATATGACTCTTCTCGTAAACTACATGGAAAAAAGAGAAAAATATAGCTTGAACCCTAAATAAATTGTTGTTTATATGTGCTCTATAATATTACTACCATTCGTTTTCCACAAGGTTAAAACAAGTATACTAACAATTAATACATTCATTTCATTCATTCATACAATCCTCACCTGTATCTCTACCCCCCCCCCCCCGCCCCCATCCCCTCCCTACCCAGTGAATTTTAGTGAAAATATAATTGTCTGAATTAGTCAAGGCAACTACTCTAGGTGGTTTATTTAGTAATCGGCAATGATTATTTCCACGTAGTTTTAGAGCAGAAACTGATTTTCTTAACAGAATATCACTTTGACTGTGGTATTTTTTCATGCTTCTGCTGTCACTATGACATTTACAGGAGATACTGCCACCTCCGCTGAGCTACATGACTTGCTTACAGAGCTCGAGCTGCTGAAACTACTCAACCATACAAATGTTATTCGACTTCTTGGTGCCTGCATTCCAAAAGGTTAGTTTATTGTTTAATTACTTTAAATACCTTTATTTTGTCTGGTCCCCCATCTTGTATGAAGTTTGATTCCAAATGAATCCTAACTCCTTTTAAAGACATAAGCGTAGTTTATTGATTTGAATTCGTTAAAAATACGACTTCTAACGTTCGCATTTATCTCTATGAATGCATCATAATTATGCCAGGAAATGAACTATCTAGGACCGGTGCTGACCACTTGAAACGTAATCTTGTAAATAAAATACTTTCAAAAATACTTAACCGATTCTAAAAGGAGCTCTTACCTATATTCCTTATTTGCATAACATACCTGAATGAAGCGGGATTATGATAGAATGTTCTTAATAATGATCTACATAATAGTACTCATTATAATTTCTCCATGATTTTGGGTTTATATGCCCTCCCACCAATCAATATTCAGTGGCCCTTCTGACAGAAGCATATTGATATTGGCTAATAAAATGCAGACAGAGAATTGTGCAATACACATGATTGTTCTATGGCTGAAATTTTTCAATGGAACGATTCAATCGTTTTGTACAAAGTCAAGAATACTCAATCGTATTATGCTCATATGAAGTTATATTAAAATTATCGTTTTCTTTTTACGGAAGACCCTTTCGAGACGTGTGTGATAGTCGAGTACTGCAAATATGGATGCCTTCGGGAGTTTCTCAGGCTAAACAGGAAGAAGGCGCTGTACACTGAATACTCCATATCAAACGAATCGTCCAGTATTCCCGGACTTTCCCGGGGAAAAGATGTCATAAAGCGCTTTGACATCGGATTCAAAGAAATCGCTTCATTCGCCTGGCAAATATGCAAAGGGATGCATTATATATCATCTCTGAAGGTAAGCTTAGAATAAGAAATGGACCTCTGTGAAGGTAAGAATTTCGTATCGTACAAGCGCTCCATGACGACCCATTGTCTAAAGAGAACAAAAGGTCCAAATTGTCCTTGTTCTTTACTTACTGGACTGGACATTATTTCTCCATGCTCTTTCACACTCGTTTCCTGAAGTCAAATGACTTGTTTAGTCCTTCCTGATTCATCATCCTGCATGCATTGATAAAGACTCGGCAGCATTTCTTTTTAAATCGTAATGTACTGTAGGCAACACTTATACCTCGAGACTTATACCTAACCTACTTTTGAATATTGGTGTTGAAGCTACATTTCATTATACAAACATGATGTATCCTTAAAGTAGAGGTGTAATGATTATTGATGTCATTTGATTCGTTGCATAAGGAAAGGTTAGGATAAATCAAGGCTATCAAAATTCCTCGCTTGGAAATATTCAAAGTAACGATGAATGTCAATTTTAAAACGATAAAATACCACACCACGTTCGCATTCGAAGTGCTCTCCGAACACGGCAGGATGTGTGACTTTACTCAAAGGACCAAATTAGCATAAGCAAACACGTTCCATACACACTTTGTTAGAATAGGTTTCATCGTTATTCTGTTTACATATTTTTCTTATTTCACCAGAATCTGTTTGATTTGCTGCTTCACTGTAGATTGGGAACAATGTATTATTTTGATGTAAAAATACAGCGTTATAAAAAACTAAATAAATAAAGGAATGAGTTATAGCTTCATTATGGCGTATAAGAAAACGTCATCTGTAGTCGCCCTGGAGTCCTGAAATCGCCCGCACGTCGGGCGGGCATCGGGCGGGCATCGACAGACCTTATGAACATTGAATGAAACTCGGACGGCGCCCGACCTTACGTTGGGCGAGCTTCGCCCGACCCCCGTTTGTTTACTGACGGGCATCGGGGGATCTCTAATAACTTTTACACCCAATATGTGACAGGGTAGATTACAAACGAAAAATACGCTCAATTTTCCTGGTGGCTTTTAAATCCGGCGAATTTTCTGCAAACCACAAATTCAGCGGAAGACCGTTCGAATTTAAGGCATTAACGATTAACCTGCCATACACAATATCAAACAAAAATTAATAGGCATTAACTTTAAAGGTACCATGTCCCATTTGCAGGCCCCAAAAATGAAAAAGGTTAAATTCCAACGGCATTTGAAAGACAATACTAATTTAAAGCTTTCCTAAAAAAAAAAAAAGGGGGGGGGGGGCTTGAAAATGTCTTTAAGTGGGAAAATAACGACTATTAGTTGTCGAATCGACTTAGGAGCTATAGAGCAAGTAAGTAATAGTCTGATTTTTTTCAGACCATTGTACCGAATGGTCGTACGTTTTATGCTGCGCAAAGATTCACTCAGTTTAATTTTTGCCATTACAAGAAGTGGGTTATTGATGTAGACAATGCTCATGTACCTTTTACAGCTCAGTTTATGTATGTTAAGACCAAAGATGAAAAAGGCCAGTCAGACACTCAGTAGTGTCTGCCAGTGAAGTCTAGCAAGTAAACCGGTTTCCTTGCATAATTTGAATATCAGGACACTGCTAACGTTTAAATTTCACAGATATAGGACATACATGACATATTCATAATTCCTGCAAAGTTCTACATAATTTGATGTTGCCTGCAAAAGGGACATATTATCTTTAAAAACAGTGAATATAGAACCCTCATCGTTCAATAAGAGGCAGTGTTTACAAAAAGGCATCCGGCAACTTAAGCTGTTGTTAATATATAAAGTTTGGATTGTTCATTTCAAATAGTTGCTATTTGAAAGGTAACACTACTTTCAAAAATGATTAAGCCACAACATACCCTTTTATCACAAAAATATTAACAGCATGCTGAATTTATACATGCCTATTGGACAGACTGCCTCGCAATGAACAACCAGGGTTATATATATATAACCATTGAGCTTTATTTACCATTTTCGAAGTATATGCTTGTTAGCGGTTTTCAAAAGCTGTGTCTCATCGTTATCAATGAAAATGAAAAGGCAAATACAATGTTTTAAAAAGCAATATAATGATTGATTTTTACAGGTTGTTCATCGCGATTTAGCAGCTCGTAACGTACTCGTAGCCGAGGGTCTTCTGTTGAAAATCTCCGACTTTGGTCTCACTCGTGATGTTTATGAAAGGGGTCTGTACGAGAGGCAAAGCAAGGTAAATATTGTGATTTTAATTGGTTAAGCAAAATCACATTTTAAAAGCATAAGAAAGGTTTGACATTGAGAGGAAATATACAAAGTAAGATGATGACCTCGTATTGACCTAATAAAAGCTTACATTTACATAAACGACGGAACAATTTATTTGCTTTAAAAATTCTATAGATTCAGTTTATTATTCATTATCCCTTGTTACCGGATTATTGTTATTTTCTTAAGCCAATATATTCTACTGTAATACCCCGTAAAATAAACTTGTTTTAATTGACGACATCTAATGCTAATATGCTATTCAGTTCAGTGTCTGGGAAAGTTGAAATTCTCCTTTGAAAAAAATCACCATCTACTACTCCATGATCCGTCGTTCCTTAACAAGGGTTGTTTCCTAAATCCTCAATCTCTACTCTTATATATGTTCCCTGTTTGTGCCGCTGACATATTCAGATCCCACATACTTTGTTTAATGTTGTCCTTCTTCCAACAGGTTTGTTGCCTTCCTTGTCATCTGCTTCATTGTATCACAATGTCATTTCCTGATTTTCCTTCATCAGCCATCTCCAAGTGTCCAACCCATATCGATTTCATGTCGATCCCTAACCTTCTCCAGGATGATTGCTCCTTTTTTTCTATGTTCTTCTCCTGTAACCCATGGTGTCCTTCGTTACTTCCTCATGTCAGACAACCTCTGCCGCCTATCGTCTTTCCACGCCAATTGGTGTCCGCTGACGCGCGTCGCTTAATTCCGGGGAACGCCCTATAATGTTTCAGAATCCTACCTACTAGGTTAGTTGCTTCCAGCAGGCGAGTCTCAACGGAGACGTTGAGGGCGAGCTGTGAAGCTTCTTCTCTTTTCTTGTATTCTGTATTTTGCTTTACTCACCCTCCTCCCTCTGAGAGAGTGAGGGAGTCGGTTATACCACCGATCACACCAGGGGGGGGGGGGGGTCGTTTCACACAACTTGTCATCAGTGACAAATGACAGTTTTTGTTATAAGCTACTGAAATCCTTGCTTCTGATTGGTTATCAGCAGATTTGTCACGGACTTTTGTAATTTGTCATTGAAAAAAGGCTTTGTGAAACGGGTTCCTGACCTAACCCGGCCTGACCTGACCTCATTACACCATTGCATTGATTAAATGTAAAATATAACCATCGTATTCTCTTTTAATTTTTTTCCCATCTCAGTCATTACTTCCAGTAAAATGGATGGCTGTGGAAGCCCTCTACGATAACGTATTTACAGTGAAAAGTGATGTGTAAGTATAATCACTTTAACGGTGAACATTTTAGTCATGTACCAGAATTCCATGCTAATCTTTACCTTAAATTCTTTAACTGATTACATGTGCCACAAATAAACCATTTAAACAAAACTGAACCACACGTGCTTCCTGGCATAGTGATTAAAGACCCTAACAAAATTCTGCCTCTGTACTTAAAAATGATTATACAAATTTTCAAACCAATTTTAGAATTCGTGCATAATTTTACTCAATCCCCCTCTCTCTTTCTCTCTCCCACTCTGCCATCCAAACACAAACTTTCCCATTTTCATTTTCTCCCTCTCTTTCTTTCTCTACTTTTCTTTCTCTCTTCCGATCTGTGGATGGCTCGTTTAATATTTAAGTGTATTATCATTTCCTTTCCTCTACAATTATTGATTTTTCAGATGGTCGTTCGGTATCTTATTATGGGAGATCGTAACGATGGGTAAGTACATACCCCAATGTTTTAGAAATATCAGTCTAACGTTCTATCAATAAAAAACAAATATTTTCACAGCGTGACGATTTATTTTTAATTCATTTTGTTTTAAGTAGATCTATACCCTTAAGCTTGCCTTCATTTGTTTGTTGTTCGCTGCCAAAGCTTTTCTTGTTTTTAAAGATTTTCTGTGTGTGTTTAAAAAAAAAAAAATCTATATGAATATCGTTGTTGAACATTATATAATTATTCAACTGTATTTCTTCCATGCCCCAGAAGGGGCCGTTAAAGAAATAAAAAATCATTGTCATTGTCATTGTCATTGTCATTATCATTGTCACGATTAACTTTTTGTTTGTTCGATCAATCAAGTCAGCAATATATCATTTATGGACGATTCTTTCCTTAGTCACAAAGTTGTCCCCTACAAGATTATGCTTGATAAAGCTTCCGCCTCATAATGCACCATGAGTCAACATGTCATCAGCTACAAGTAACACAACAGTAATGGCATACCGATAAAATGTTACTTTCCTTTAATTTTCTCATCATAATCCTTCCCATTTTTACGAGCACATAAATTGGTATATTTGTTTAAACAAATGCGGGAAATCACTATTGGCAATGATTGTTCATTCGTTTTCTCCATTTTTTGAACAGGGGCCATTCCATACCCTGGTGTTACTGCAGAGAGACTGTGCCAACTACTACGGGACGGCTACAGGATGGATAGACCAGAAGAGTGCAGTGAAGAATTGTTCGTACCTCAATCCGTAATAAATATTTCCCACGTTCACAATGTATCATCTGGTTAGATAGCAAATATGACATAAACATTGTAGCAAGAAACGGGTTATCATAACTTATTCAATTATCAAATGAGTGATTGTTACCCGTTTATTACTGAAGCTGAATTTTCCACTATAAAACACTAACTACCAAAATAAAAAAACAGTAATGAGTGTTCCTTTTTATAGAAAGCCTTTTAGAATGAGCGTAAATATTTTGGGGAATTGTTGGTTTTTTGTGTACATCGAAAAAAAAATTGTCATAATGTAGTGAATATCATAAAAACGAGGTACGAGGGCGAATTCAAAATATTTGGCCATTTATTTTCCTATTCTTTAGCGAATAACGAATTCATGAAAAATACATATTGACTTCAATTGTTTTATTACACTTCGTGTCTGATTTTTTATAGACAAATAATTTTGTCTTATTTTTGCTAAACTAATGGTCATAAAGATTTGGTTAAATAGTGGATTTGTCAATCAATACATTATAAATGATATTGAGATGAAACAAAAACTATTTAATGAGTCTTTATATCAATTATTGTCTGTTCCTCTTTGGTCTACCTCCCCCTCTCTCCCTCTCTCTCTCTCTCTCTGCATCCTTGTCTACCCATCTCTCTCCCTCCTTCGTCATCACTCCCTGTTTCCATCTCCGATATAGATATACAATAATGAAGCAATGTTGGTCGGATGATCCACAAGAACGGCCTTCTTTCGAGAAACTCGGTTTGCAGTTCGAGAAAATGCTTGAAGAAACAATGGCAAGTACATTCATTTCCTCCAGAGGAATGCTATATATAATCAAAATTGACACTACCCACTCGTTTAAAATCAGTACGTATAATATTAAGTTAATTTCCTCACAGTAGTAGTAGTAGTAGTAGTGGTAGTAGTAGTGGTAGTAGTAGTAGTAGTAGTAGTGTATGCCCGGAGTATGTGAAAAAGAAGTAAACTCAACACATTAGTTTATACGCCTTTTATCTATTATCTATTATCATGATTATCCGCAAAAATAATTTTCTCTTATTATCGAATGAATATTCTTACCCGTATCTGGAACAGGAATACCTTGATCTGTCGGACATCAATGGTGATCTTTCTTCAGACGAAGAGAACGAGGAAGTGGTTGAGTGCCACAAGGAGCAGTGCTGTCTCCTTAGGAAAAACAGAGATGGTGAGAAGAGCTGTGACCCCCGAGGGATTTCACACACTGCTTCTTTCTGGTACATAGTGTCTGTACTGTAGAGCATGGGGTGGGGAGGAGGGAAGGGGGGGGGGGGGTAACCCATCGCCGCAGCTGTGTGAATGCCGTGTGATTTAAGGATTTAATGACTTTTAATGATTTATTATTATTATTATTATTATTTAATGCAGCGTTTGAAAAATAATGAAGGAAATCAGATGTAGCTTCACTATGGCTTGTAACGAAGACACCATTGTACATTTAGATGCATTTATGCATTTCATCAAAATAAAAACATGTCCGAAATGTAGAGTGAGGCAACAAATCAAACAGTTAGAATAACACTGGTGAATTAAGGGAAAAGAGGAGACGACGCGACCAACACTAAAACGTGTGCATTGCTATGGAACATCGTCTGCTTATATTAATTTGGTCATTTGCGTGACGTCACGAATCTCGGCAGTGTTCAGAAAGCTCTTCAAGTGCGAAAGTGGGGCCGTATATTACCGCTTTAATATTGATAATGATCGTTACTTTGAATGTTTCCGAACGGAAAATTTCTATAACCTTCTTCGATTTAACCTACCCTTTAATATGCAATGGCACAAATTAAATCAATATTAAATCAATGACTGTCTACTTAAGGGAATTGTATCCGTGGAGTGTTCATTTTTAGCTAGTTACAAAGCAAAATATTGTATATAAACCCCCCCCCCCCCCCCCCAAAAAAAAAAAAAAAACAAAACAAAAAAAAAAAAAAAAAAATTTTAACAAAAGTGATATAATATAATTTGTTATGTTTGTTTCGTTGATTTGTGTTCAAAGACGCATTAAGGAAAATTATCAGAAGTTTAACTGTCAGGGGTAAAATGTCAGAGTTTGAAATATCAGCTCTATACAATCAATGAACACGATTGCCTTTTTGTTTTACCTTTACTCTTCCTAGATCAACTTATTCAGCTGTATGAATGCCAAATGCCTGCAACAGAAACAAAGGCCGACCAAATACCCTCTACGTGACAACCTGGGGCTCTACTTTTTTCGCATAATGTATTGGATTAATCTGGTTTGAACTGCCGACTTAAGAGATAATACCACTTTCAACGGAATATTGGATCATTTATGAGTTAAATTAGATCGTTTATACCTCGCATTAAGGATGTCTATTGGAATATCAATAATGCCTACAGAACTTTGTTACCTCGGGGAAATGCCTAAGCACAGAGCAAGCAGGCTCTGGGCATGCCCAGGACCTCCAGCGCTAGCAAATATTGAGACTGCCTGAGAGTTTCGAGCTTACCGCACAACGGATCTTGGGAATCGTAAGACACTGCTTATTAAGAATAAAAGAGTGATCTAGATAAGTGAGTAGAAACTTTTGGTGTGCAACTAACAAAAACCACACGGAGCAGAGAATAGGTTGGATCGATTTTCGAGAAAGAACAACATCACAATGATTGGACTGCTACAAACAACGAATGAATCTCCACCAACAAGAGTTACCGAGCTGTTACCGCTACACTTCAACAAAACCCTACCAATGGAGAAAGCCCACCGAGACGGGAGAGCCAATGACAGGACGCCGAGACAAATGCTTGTGAAACTTCCGTCGTATCAAGACAAGCACACTATCATTTTAAAGCAACGCGATAAGCTGAAGGTGTACCATTTTACATCGCAGAAACTCATAATAGAAAATAAAATGGTCCCAAGCAGCGTATCGCGATGTAAACCCTCTTCGGCCGGAAAGTGGACATCAGAGGGCGGTCAACTCGCGGCCTTTAATCGCAACATCAACGATTGTATGCCGTCGCCAGCGGGAGAACCCTCTAAGTGAAAGGTAGTCAAACTTAAACCGGAAAGATAGCTTCTTCAAAATGATCTTTTTATATAGGAGATATGGATTTTGACGGGCAGCAGTACGGACACCGCATAATTAACAGCTTTTTTAAGTATTGTCATCTGTGGAAATTTTATTTTATTTTATTTTCGTTTTGTAGCATTCTAATTTGTCATATCTTAACATTGCTATCATATATGTACACAAAAGTGTACAACGACACACGGTTTATTTTCATACTATAGTTATTGCATAGAAAAATTGCTAATCATTCCATGAAAGGAACTTAGTTTATTGTTACATTTTACATTTCGTAGTAACTTGACTTGCTCATCTTGTTCTTCCAAATATCTATATTTACTAATTTCATTTATATGTATCTGCCTTTGTAGGGATGTCTTATCTACATGCGTAACTCTTGTTTATAGTAGTTAAATCAAGACGTAATTATAATTAATTGTTGTGCTCCAGTATCCCGAGCGTTCTGAGCTGTACTTAGTAGTCATTGATAAGTTTATTGATGCTAGTTACAACACCTATTTCATGAATATTTCCCCCATATCTGTCTACTATATTGCATTATGTATAGAACTAAACCGAGTAGGATTCACATCTTCTTTCAACCTTATTCCCCAAGTATGACAAGGACATGTTCATGTACTTAAATAGTAAACTTCTGTACTAATTATAGATGATATCTTATACGAACCAAGTTCCATACATGAATGCCACTATTACCTTGAGAGTTCGATGATGAATTCAAATTTCGTGTTAACTAACGCAGTTTTCACAATGTAAACAAACGAAGCTTAACAAACTAATACCTATTTACTAGAAAGCTTACACAGTCAATTATCCCATTTATTCTCCGTCATTGGTATCACAGAAACATGGCTGCATAAATATTCACTTTCCTTGCTAAAGGTTTGGAATTACTCATTTCTGCATACATACCGGAAAATAAATAGAGAAGGTATGATGCAATCTATATTGACAAATTCTATATAATTTAGATTAAGACATAATGTATACTTATTTCTGAAGAAAATGCAGAATCCTTTATTGAACTAGACATTGGAAATTATAAAACTCATGTTGTTGGCGTTATTCATAGTACACCCAGTTTTGTAATTTTAACGAGAACATTTCCTAAACGAGCGCCACTATTATTCATATGTATATGTCATGATATTTGAATTGTTTTCAAAGTGGAAATAAATTGAATTGAATCGAATTGAATTTCATATCGAAACAGTCTGATTTCCATATTAAGAGCTTCTAATAAAGAACATTTTTCAAAAAACAAAGACAACGCAAAAGGCAATTTGTCATCGACCTGAAAAGTAATCAATGATATATTTCTTTAATATATATACAGTGCGTCCAGAAAAAACGAAACCGAGAAGTATCGATGTTTTATTATAACTTAATCGCAACCATATTTAATGAATGATACATATTTAGAAAGCTTAGAGTCTCCTCTTTCATGTGATGCTACTCAAATAATGCATATTTCACGCATGAGTGATTAAAAGCAATTTGAAGGAAGGAAACCAAAAAGACATTTGGCGGGCGGTATCTGAATTTCGAAGAAAAATTCACATTTCTAGAAAGTTGGGTTTCTGCCCTTTCATATGACACCTCAATCAGGAAAAATGAGCAAGGCATGACAAAGTTCTGTTTGTTTAAAGTAGTGCTTGCATTTCCATAATTTTATTAAACGAATTCGTTTTCACTGGCTGCCTGCCGTATCAATAAACGAAATTAACAAAAGACTTAACTCCGTTTCGTTTACAATCAGCCGTAGACGAGAGCCTTCATGCATGGCTGATTGTCAACGAAACGGAGTTAAGTCTTTTGTCAAATCTGCTTTTTGCTACGGCAGGCACCCAGTGAAAACGAATTCGTTTGTTAAAATTATGAAAATGTAAGGGCTACTTCAAACAAACAGAACTTTGTCATTCATCGCTCATTTTTCCTGATTGAGGTGTCATATGAAAGGGCAGAAACTCAACCTTCTAGAAATGTGAATTTTTCTTCGAAATTTAGATACCGCCCGCCAAATGTCTTTTTGGTTTCCTTCCTTCAAATTGCTTTTAATCACTCATTCGTGAAATATGCATTATCTGAGTAGAATCACATGAATGAGGAGACTCTAAGCTTTCCAAATATGTATCATTCATTAATTATGGTTGCGATTAAGTTATGATAAAACATCGATACTTCTCGGTTTCGTTTTTTCTGGGACGCACTGTATATTGTAATAAAGAACGAACCTATAAAAGTGGTGACATTTGTATAAAAACCCTTTTGAAATTGATAATGCGTTCAACTCTAAGTTAACCAAATGGTCCTGATCAAGCCTCTAAGATACAATGAACTAATGTAACTTACCAACATTATCTGAAACAGCCTTGTAAAAATTTCTTTTAGTTCAATGAAATATTGGAAAACGCAATTTAACACGAGTAAATAAGAAGATCATGAGGAAGGTAGTAACAATATACAGTAGTCAACGAATCATAAACAATGTTTAAACAATGACCCTTATTCCTATGACCCATATCTTTGATATGTCGATATCATCTGCAATATTTCAAAGTAGCGTGAAATTAGCGGAATTTATTTTAATATATAACCAGCAAAAGGCTTCAGTTTTTAGTAATCATCGACCAATATCCCTTTGTCTGTAACAAACTCTAATAATTTGTTTGTATGCATCAATATAGATTCCGTAAAAATAATTCCACGGAAAAGGCTCTCATTGAATTATGTGATAAAATTGCAAATTCCTTATTAAATAAAGAACCATGTTCTTGAAGTATTTATGGAACTATCAAAAGCCATCGATACTCTTTTTCATAAGATTATTTTATATAAAGTACAATGTTATTAAGTAAGACGAATAGCTTTTCAGTGGTTTAAAATGTATCTCTCTAACCGCGGACAATTTACAACCATTCACAATGAAAACTTTGATATACTATAAATACAATGTGGTGTGCCGCAAGGAGCCACATTATGCCTGCTCTTAACTAATATATTTTTCTCTCAAACCACGAAATCGATACACTTATTGAAACCATGAATATTTAATTGCCCACACTATCCACGTGGTTCAGAAAAAACCTTGGTGATGCTACTGACATACATTTTAGACAACGACAATGCCTCTGTAAACGATGCACACTCGATGTTAAGGTCGATGAAATTTCAATACAAAATAAAAAAAAAAAAAACTATTTTTTTCAAGATCAGTGCTTTGATTGGAAGACACACATTGGAAAGAAATTATTTCTGCATCACGTGGAATTGAAATATTATATGAATTGAAATTGTATGTTCCTCCAACTACTTTATTTGACTGATACAGAAAACTTTCATCGGTTGGAGATAATCATAATGTAGTTTTTAACGCTTCTACCAACCCTGAATTTTGTGGGCGAGCTTTCGTCTACACATGTGGACTTACTCAAGCTAAGTAATCAGTCACACGTTTTCTTAGCGCTGCCTGGTGTTTTGCGATCAGTGAACCAAAAAAATGTGACAATGGGTATCCAGAGTCCCTGCTAAAGTGTAGGCTTAATCCTCTTAATCCATATTGACTCTTTCACATTTCTTGACCAGAAGTTGCTTTCAAAGTAAAAAAAAATGAGGGCATCATCCCATCCGACATTGTGTCCTGTGTTGAGGGTGTGTTCAGCTATTAAGCTGAATGGAAAGGGTTACTCAATCTGAGGGCTCTTTTGTGTTTTTGATAGCTCATTAAGAGTTCTGCCCGTTTCCCCCAACATAAGAATTGTTACAACCTGTGCAAGTAATCTTGAACACAATGCCTGTCTTTTCCTCTCTTGGAATTTGGTCTTTTGGATGGACCAACCTACTTCTCAGTCTGCTAGGGCTTCTGAAGGCAACACTTATATCGATTAAAGCGAGAGGATATAGTGTTAACAAAAGTCCAGTGGTCGCAAAACATCAGGCAGCGCTGAGAAAACGTGTGACTGATCACTTAGCTTGAGAAAGTCCACAGGAGTGGACGAAAGCTTGCCCACAAAATTCAAGGTTGGTAGAAGCTATAAAATCCACGTTTTTTTACTGTTTACAATGCAATTAAATTTCCTTACATATCGTATTGTAACGTTGTTTTTGGCAAAGAAATAGTAAAATATTAATCGTATCTGGCTTCTCCAAACTAAATCTGTTCAAATATGTACACATGGCGCATACTTAGCTCATAATTCTTTTTTTTTGTCAGTTGCATACACTTCCTGTTTTTAAAACTATACTATTATCAATTGCTTTATTTTTACATTTAATGGCAAGTTCTGATTGAACTCTGTCATTTATAGCTATCCCACTTGAATTTCTCGACATGTGCACACCTACATAATCTTAACACAGCTCTAGCTCACAAAACTAGTCTATAAGAAAATGCACACCGGCCCTGATATTTGAAATTTAGTCTCTTATGAAATCCGAACGGGTCCAACAAAGAATATGTCTATAGTTTGCAACACTATTCATTTTCATTAGCAATATTAAAGCAATGTATCTATATGTTATTGTATGATGATGTTGCCATTCAACCTATACCATATTTTCAAAGTTTTGTAAATTGCCACCATCGGTGTCACGCGTATATATCTAAGTTGTATTACTAATCACGCCAAGCAGAAAGATAGGAGTTTTATTAAAACCCCCATCTCCCTGCACATATTTATTGTAATTGTAATTGTAATTATAGAGTTCCTATTTTATAATTATGTTACCACATGTTACCCATAATATACAAATAATACACAGCACTGAGGTCATTAGTAAGAATTACCCACACAAGGTACCTTTGGAACAGTCTAACACGTCCGAGGCGAAAGCCGAGGGTGTTTGGATTTTTTTGAAGGTACCGAGTGTGAGTAATCTTACTAAAACGCACGAACAAAATGATGTGTAATATTCGTTTTATAAGATTATGTTTCATTTGTTTAATAACATGATGTTTTATAACATAATCATTACTAATGACCGGTCATTAGCATTTGATAATGACCAGTCATTATCAAAATTACGGGTTAGGCAAAATAAATGCCAGGTCACGTGTATGCTCTCAACCAATTCGATTAGGATCCACGTCATCTTATAATATAGAGATAGCTTAATAGTTTTGTAAATTGCCACCATTGGTATTCCGTATGTATGTCTACGTTGTACACATATACACGCGAAACAGAGAACGGGAACTTTGAGTTAACATCCCACCTCCCTGCACCAAGTTAATAACTCTTCTCCTTAATAGCAGTCAAACTAATACTTAATTGATTGCAAGAATCATACATGTATACGCATGTAGGTTTTTTCATATACTTGGACAGACGCCAATAATGTCCCTATTGTTATGAATAGTAGCTGTTAAAATGTGATTGTAAATACATGCTCAACTTGACTAAATAGGGACTTTTAGATTTGCACGTTGACATAGTGGACTGCTACGCGTCAAGCCCTTTTATTAAGCCAGTGCATTAAAATGACGTCACGCGCCACCATCCCGACTTGCAAATCTAAAAGTCCCTATTATATATGAACTCCTTTCGATACTATCATGAATGTAACATTCTCTTTCTCCCCTGTTCCTCTTGGTCCCTTCTCGTCCTGTGTATGCCCCTTTTCTATTCTTCTTCCTTTCTCTCGAAATTGATTTGCACCGGTTCATATTGTATGTATTCTTATTTTCATTTGATAAAGGACGTCACTTTAAGAGTATGCCTATTGAAAGGAGATTCCTTTTCTGTATATACCATGCCATTATCATACATGTATAGTTATACGATTGTAAATGTTTATATTTTGATGTATATGAAATAAATAAATATCAAATCAAATCGAGTGATAATTATTAGCCCACGTCTATGCGTACTTTGATGATAATGGGAAGATGGCCGAGGGAGGTTGGGGAAGGCGTGTGGTGCTCTAAGGGACGCTGTTTCAAAATAGAGCGACCAAGACGGTGTGTATGAATGTCAGATGGAGCTATTTAAATTGAATTTTGAAACAAATCTCGCCTATTGTTTATTTTGTGCAACTGTCCGGTTGGCTACAGAGGACCTGTGGACACACCTCCTTGATTACGCCTTTTTTCTAACATGTGCAAGTTATACTTTCACCCTTGTCTTTGTGATTAAGACCAGAACTTGTACTTCATTATCAAAACGAGTCAAACCAGCCACATTGTGAGGATCGTGAGGGTTTGGGTAACTCTCTAAGGATTCATTAGAACTTGTCCTGTTTCGTACCTGAAAGAGAAACATTTTAACGCGGTAACCCAACCAAGATCACCAGCACTAAATGTAAACATTCCATTTCAACTCCGCACCTACCCCTTTCAAATTGTTCGACTCTATTCGCTACTGACTGTTGTGTGGAAGAGGCGCCGATAAACATGTGAATGTTGCTTCATGTTAAAGAACTCCAGCAACGTGTCCGTAGCTGGGTTTTCCTGCCAAACTGATATTCCACTCATGTTTATCTCATGAGAAGTTCAAGAGAAAGGGGACATCACTATGATTATTCAATGAAACCATTATCATCCAAAGATATTTCGTTTAGTTCTGCATACGTGTTTATATGACAATAAGGTCCGTTTGTGCGTATTTGCTTGCATTAAAAAATAGTTTTGTTACCTTATTCATAATTGTCAATGCCATTTTTACCTCTGGCATGTCTACCTCAGAAATGTGACTTCAGAATTTACCTCAGACATTCTTACTAGTAACATGTTTAACCCTGATTTGTTTAACTCTGACTTGTTCACCTCATTTTTAACTGGCAACGAATTAAGATGTTTCATGACCAGGCGATGAATGATGTATTTTGTGCTCTCATTGTAAATCACGCCCTTGTAATCTGGAAACAGTTCCTGTCCTTTTTATTTTATTTTTCCTATATAATTAGCCGCTTTTTAAAGTATAAGAATTCAAACTTGAATAACCAGTCAATCTTTGTTTTTATTTCTGAATTGCGCACTTAAAAGCTCAACTCAGTTTTCATTCTCTCTTTTAAAAGCTTTATATTTCTGTTCAACCGGTTTTAAATTGAGCTTTACAATTTCCAATTTTGTAAAGAACAAGCGTACAACAAGACACAACAGTAAACAAAAATATGTTCAAGAACATGTTCCTGTGAACCGCCAAGGACATTAGCTGCAGGCCTACGACGCTAAGGGATGTGGCTTAGCAAATAGATTCCTTGAGCGCCAGACATCACTGTCCGCAACCATACACTCGAAAAAAAGGTTTTTACCCTTTCCCATCATCCTGTTCACCTTTCTTTTTATTCAGGAAACATTAAACATCCGATAAATCTTAAAGAAAAAAAGAGAAAAGAAAATTTTCCACGATTTTCCCTATTTTTATTATTGTAGCCTGGCGACTTCTGTCTCAATTTCATAACTTTCACCGCTTTGAATGTTTAATTTGTACCGGGCATGGTGGATCAGTGGTTAGAGCGCCCGCCTCATGAACGGGATGTCGTGGGTTCGAGACCCCCGGCCGAGTCATACCAAAGACTTATAACAATGGGACCTTCTGCCTTCTAGCTAGGCGCTCAGCATATTAGATTGGATAAGGGTAGTATTGAAATATTCTGTTATGCAGGGCCCGCTGGAAGAGCAGTTTCATAATTGAAGTGGCTACCTTGGGTAAATAAAACATTATTATTGTATTATTAATATTATTTTACCTATCTATGTATTTCAACTATCAAATTAGTCGGACATGCCTTTTAGTTAGCTTTAAACCAAACACTGGGTTTAATATACAATTGTGAAGCAATGTTTTAATAGCTACATAATAAGCGGAATACTTTTGAAAATTATTATTTATCAGCACAATACTATTTGTATTCGTATGTTATAAATATTATTAATGCGCTACTCAATCATGTCTATCACATATAATCAACCGTAATACATAATATAATTTAGATAATTCGTTAAAAGCAATGCCCCCCCCCCCCCCCCAAAAAAAAAAAAAAAAAAAAAAAAAAAAAGAAGAAAAAAAAAAAAAAAAAAAAAAGAAAAAAAAGAAAAATAAATAAATAAATAAATAAATAAATAAATACAAAAATACAAAAATAAAACAAAAAATGAACTGCCAATAGTTATATCTATATTTGGGTTAAACTGTGATAACGTTAAAAAAGGCCATGTTTACATAGATTCCCATAATGATTATTTCAAATGTTGATCTACTATTATATATAAACATGCATCACAATCAAATAATATTGTGCGTACAGTAAAGTTTTCTCATATATTTTGCAGGTATTGTATTACATAATGTGCATGTTGTTCATTCATCATATTCCAGACGAAATGTAGCTTTTATTTCATTACTATCCGTTATGTAGAAGTTTCATTAACACATCCCGAATGAAGTGCTGCAAACATGTATTTGGATTGAAGGGTCTATTTAAATGCCTTGACTACCAATCATCAATCCATAACCATGATGCTGATGATAACTTGTCATTTCTGGGCAAAACTGGTCTGACCAAATACCATTTTATAGAAGACATCCATGACATTCACAGTAATGCAGTGTCGTTATTTCCAATTTCCCAATGCAATACTAATTTGCTTTGAATAGCTGTTTGGTAAGCGCTCCATGCCGATATAGATCGATCGATTTCCATGGATCTTTTTTTGTAACTATTTATTTATTTTCAGTTTCTTTTGAATCGGAAATTCAAAAGGGCGTGAGGTCTAAATAGTGATAGGTTGGAAGATGTCTCTTTTAGGAGTAGAGCATAATATGTACTGGAAGTTTAAACCGCGAAAGTTTCAATGCACAAGGACGTTTTTTTGTTGTGTCGTACTGTGTATAAAAAATACTACCATTTAATAGCTACGCAAACGAGCACAATCATATTTTCTAATAAATGGCACCGTTCGTTCTATCATTATGAGCATTGTGCATTTAAAGCATTATATAGAAAGAAGGTTTACGTATGACATAAAGCTGCTTTGATTCTTAGAAACCTGATGTGGCTCTTTAAATGACTGTACAAGGGCACAATTTGTAAGCGACAGTGGGAAATACAGACAAAAATGGGCACTTATCAAAAGGCATGCAATTACATCAAAAGTAACAAGTGGAGCTTATCATATTTAAAAGGGGTATTTATACATGTATCATCATCACCATTCGTATATATGTTGTTATTGTCTTCTGTTTTGCTTTAACATTTAATTATTATTTAGACATTGTAAGTGAGAAGGGTGAGTACATGTATAAAGGCGACTAGCGATAACGTTAAAGTAATTTCCCCCTCCCCTTAAGTTTATTTCTTTAACGGCCCCTAATTTATGGAATTATTTCAAAAATAATTTTAAAATAATAGATCTAGATAATAATATACATTCTCAGATTTTATTGAATGATAATTTGAAAATGTGTGTTTTGCGTGACTGCTAAAGCATGTGTATGCTACTATGCTTATCAACTAGGGAACCTACGCCCTTAAGTCATAAATGACAGTAATGAAAGATTAATGCCCGACAAAAGGGCACTTATATAGCACATCGACACGGTTTTGATCATGGGGCCTCACCGTTAAAGGGGAAGTCCACCCTGAAATTAAGTTAGTTTTAATAGGAGTAGAAAAATGAGGGAAACAAGTCAGTGAAAGTTTGAGCAAATTCCGATTAAAAATAAGGAAGTTAGGATTTTTGAAGTTGTGATCAATCAAACACAAATTGGCAACTCTATGACGTATCATGCGAGCTCAACTTCCATTTGCTCAGTACTTAAAAAATCTAAAATTTTCATTTTCCCTCAAGAAAAATTTCACCATACAATGCACCCTAAATATAATAATTGCAAATATGTTTCTATACTCCCCCTGCAAGGAACAAATATATATTCCGTTATCAATAACGAAGAAAACATGATTTTATGGAATATTATGCACAAAGCAAATGAAAGAGAGCTCGTATAATAAGTCACAGAGTTGCCAATTTGTATTTGATTGATCACAACTTCAATAATTCATAACTTTCTTATTTTCATTCAGAATTTGCTCAAACTTTCACTCACCTGATTTTCTTATTATTCTGCCTCTATCGAAACAAACTTATTTTGGGGGTGGACTTTCCCTTTAAGAGGCCATTGCTTTGCCACTGAACCATGCCAATACGAAGTGGGGGCTATGGTAGGGGGCAGTTTCCATAAATAAAACAAAACAAAGAAAATGCAATAAATTATTGAAAATTTATTGCATTTTACCCCGGTTCCCAACATAAAAAAAATCCTCTGTGTGCCCATGCCTTGAGCCATAATGCATGGCCGTCCAGAGGATTTTTTTTATGTTGGGGACCGGGGTAAAAATATTAATGCCCTTTTGTGGGGCATTAATCCCCATTACTGTCATTTATGACTTAATGACGTAGGTCCCCTATTCGATAAGCATAGTAGCAAACACATGCTTTTAACAGTCACGCAAAACACACATTGGCAAATTAATATTCAATAAAATCTGAGAATGTATAGTATTATCTAAATCTATTATTTTTAAATTATTTTTGAAATAATTCCATAAATTGGGGTAAAACAAAAATATTCCAACTTTATGAGCGACAGTGTATGTACAGTTTAACAATGATTAAACACACACAGAAAATACTTAAAAACAAGAAAATCTTTGGCAGCGAACAACAAACAAATGAAGGCAAGGTTTAGGATATAGGTCTCCTTAAACAAAATTTAAAAAATACATGATACCCTACATCTCAACTAAGATGGTGCAAACACGTGATGAAGGAGAGAGATTTCATGCTTTACATCCAACATTAGGTCACGTACCTTACATTTTAATATCTTGATGAATATCTATTGCATAAGTTTAATATACACGATTGTTTACTTTAATATCTTGATTTGGAATTTCCGCGTAAGTGCGGTAATATATACTGGTACACAATCACCAAATGCTCATGCCGAAGGCTAACACATCGCACAAAACATTCCAGTCTATAAAGAACTGTGATTGCGAAACAAATTTTGTAAGGAAACCCTTTCTTACTTGAACTTCAAAGAGTCATTGACGTAACCTTTTCTATAGCTGATCCTTTCTTCTTTGAGGAATCATTTCAGGTAAACAGATGAATGGCAAAATGAAAGTGGGCCTACTAATGGATTGTATCCTTGAGTGGAATAACAAACCTGGAAAACGAGAATATGCACGTACGATCTCCTTCCATATCTCTATTTATCTTTCTCTCCCTCTCCTTCTTTTGGACTTTCTAACCGATCTATTACCTATCTAAATAAATTATGGGCATTTATGTACCTCTTCTCCCTTCTCTCACCTCTCTCTCCCTCTATTTATATATTTATCCATGTATATATTTTTTTCTACTTGCATTTTCGTTATGATATAACCTTTCTTCTTAATTTTCTATAATAAGGAGCATAAGTAATTCATATCCAGAAATCTACGTCATGACATCGCTTACTCCCTTAGAAGATATCTGTCATTAGACCTTAATTAGGTTTTGTACATTCCTTCATTAACTTGACTCTCAATCAAAGGGCGGAGGGTTAAAAAAAAACCGCAATTTGACAATTTATTAATCCACATATCTCATTCTGCTTTTAACTGTAATCTGATACCTAAACATTGTAATAAAAGTAGTGATAATTTCAGGGCTTTTGAGGAAGAAGAGAATTACCGTTAGTTAGGCTTACGTAGGTATATTCAATTATTAATATTAAAGCAAATAATAATAATCATGATAATAGTAATAGCGATGGTAAAACTAATAATATAAATTAGTATTACACTTACAACAATTTTGATAATAATAATATTAATAATATTATTATTAATAGTTAATTTCAATGTTTCAATTCAATGAACATCTATTTTCCTCACAAAAACAAATAAAATATATTTTAAGATATATATGTACAATTTTTTGTGGGAAGGAAGAGAAATTCCCCATGAGCAAAGGGGTTGTGGTGGGGGTTGCCCTAACAAAATAGACATAATGATACATATACATAGAAATGACATATTAATCATAATCCATATATAAAATACAAAAAAACACATAGAAAGAAGGGGGAGGAGAAAAAAATTCAAACAGACAATACTGGAAAACACACACTCGTACACTCCACGACAACATACACACACACACACGCAAACACCAAACAGACACCAAGTTAACGTGCTCGCAGTTATAGTCACTTCTAATTCTTACCATTTGTGTGAACGCAACGACAACATACCTACCTTGATTGGAAAGTTTTGTCCTCCTCTATAAAGTCCGTAATCAATTTCTGTATTCTATTAAACACCGATAGGTAAATTACCATTTGCTCTTGATTTAAACATGGTATATTTCAATAAAAGTATGATATCATTCACTAAAATTTCAAATTCGAAAAGCCCGACAAATCCTAGAAAATCTATGATGCGCGGCTTATCCATATTCCTCAATTCAACTCAATCCTAGTGTTCATTAATAAATTGCCAAATCAGTTTGACCTTCACGCGATTTAAAAGTAAGTGTAAGAAGGTCTCTGTGGAATTTCCTAACTCGTAATACAATTTATAATATCTGCTTATAACGCATCGGCCCAAACACGAAACGTATAACCAAATCTAAATCAAATGCAGGATATTAAATAAGAAATCGTGGGAAACCAAGAATATAAAAACATATTATATATTGATCTTAAACATTCTTCCATATTCCTGTTTTTGATATTACCTTAATGGTCAAAAATGAATTCTCACTTTATTAAAAAAAAACCTCATATAAACTTTGGCTAATGTCAATTTTATGTTGTGATCAACATTAAAAAGCGTAATCGGTCTATAGTTTTGGACGAACTTTATTTTTGTTTGCGTTTTTCTCTCTAATAACGTAAATACACCTAACATTTCGATGGACAAATTGAACTTATTGACACAAGTAGGTCTCGTCGGTATTCGATATTGCTCTCTCGCGCTCATCCTGTTACCTTATCATTGCCATGTACCAAGTGACACATTAGTGAAGAGTGGCAGTAATATCTTGCCTAAGGAGGTTAGTGCCAGGCTGGGATTCGAACCGTTAGTCCTCTGCCCTTGGAATGAGAGTCAAGTGAATGAACCACTATTCCATGGCAAATATATGAGAAAGAAATTATAAGATAACTTACCACCAAGCTGAGTCATATATCTGTCACACTCTGGCGCGCAATTGCGATGGAGCGCACGCATTGACCGCATGCAGTCACCGAGGAAACAGTTAGGATAGAACCCTTGAATCTTAAAAAGAATTAATGCCACTACATCTGATAGTATACACAGATATTATCAGTTCTTCTATAAGAGACTGCTGAAGCGTTGACCTAATTTCTTGTTGTGTTGTCCGCAGTCTACATTAACTTAAAATCACTTAAACTCCATTATGAATACAAGATTTTACTACGCTTTAAACATCACAGCAGAGGCGTATTATACTGTTATTTTTCCTAGATAACCATGTCATAGCAACGTCAATCATTTGGCCAGCTTAACCTAATTTTGTTGGGACAACCTTCCAGGATTCGATTAACAAGTATTATTACCTTTAACATATTTGATTATACATGTCTGATCTTATTTGCGACTCCGGTATTATAAAGGTTCGAAGAGTCAACACCGCGCAAGTACATGCGTTATACCGGTGAGGGAAACTTTATAATTTTGGAGCAGTTTTTTTTTAGTTTTGTAGTTAATGTGGAATACAGTACAGGAAGGATAATATAAGAAATGTATGTGAATTTAAATATGTTTGACAATTATATATTGGAATGAAATGGTAAATCTTTCATTAAATGTTATTTTAATAGTTGTTTAGTTAAGACGCATTACCCAAAATGATTATAGTTTTGATATTATGCCAGAAAAACCTGCCTTCTTAAGGGAATATAATTACTTTTTTGTCTAGTATCTGTTTAAACAAAATAGAAAGTGTAAACATATTTATATATAATATATATTTGTTTACATTTCTATAATATACTATATTCATGTACGACTGGGCAGCTTATATCTAGTATGTAAACTAACCCTTCTTAACCTATTTTTTTCCATTTCATTTCCCCTTCAGAGCAGGTCATCTATTATTTTTCTCGCCTGTAATCCTTTCCGCCTTGCACTTTTCCCCCTATGTTTTCTTCTTCTCTTTCCTGGTACGTGTGAATTGGTTCATATTACTATACCGCCCCCATTTTACTCACACGATCTTCGCGCTCCCGAGGGGAGTACATTTCATTAGCCTCGTACCCTTGTGAATCGCCCTCGAGTTTACTTTGCAAAGACACGTGTAGAAAGTCACGACCAACCGTCATAATATTGGGTTTACTAAATGAATGAATTCGCGCTAACTTTAAAGGCCGCCATTATTAATAGGAAAAACATTTCCGATTTAGATTTCTTTATAATTTCGTGTAGTAAAATTAAAACAAATTTCATAAAAGTGTTATGAAGACGGTGTATACAACATGAAAATTAAAACAACAAAATAATGTCAATGTGTGTTTTTAGAAAGCAAAACATTATATTACCGCTTCCTTTTTGGTTTATTGAATGTATTAATTCAAACACATTCAATTTTCATACGTACGGTGTTGTTCTGTTCAGATTAGTATACATGTATGTCCTAAAAGATAACAATGTATTGACCCTTAAAACAGGCCTAGGCGCCTGTATATTTGAAATTATGTCCATCAAATAGATATATTTTATAAAGAATGAAAACAGGTACAAAAGGACCTAATACTGCTTATTTTGAGAAAACAGCCTTTGGATGAATTAATATATATTCGACTGGATTCACTGATTATCATGTATTTCATCTTCTGCACAAGCTGCTCCTGGAACATTTCATTGTCAAGTGGATTTGGCGCCTTACAAATCTTATTTATTATATCATACCTGTGGATTTTATACCATAATTGCATTTTTAAAGATTTATTATCGAAATGATCGTAGGCCAATATTCCTCGACGCATACACAAATATTGTTTTGAACCCGTAAGTCAATAGAAGATCGATTTAAATTCGTATTTGTAAGTACCTTTGAAAACTGCATAGTGTATTTTTATTTATAAGCGAAATACTCTTTTATATCAGACGTGGGGCAATGCAATCGAACATGACATCACCTTTAAGCACCCCCAGCAACAGCAGCTAATTAAATTTGGACATAAGCAGATCCGATATTACTCCACAGTAGACCCACTTCCCCGGGACAAACACTATACGTGTTCCAATTTTAAAAAATGGAAATGTACGTTGGTAGATTTTATTGCGTTATACCCTTAAAGTGTTAATAGGATAAGTTATTATCCGTGTTTATAGTCGAACTGATGTGGTGGGAGGTGGAAGGTGGGAGGTGGGGTAGGGGAAGGGCGTCTAGTCTATAAAGTCAAATTCTAGTTTGATTAAGACAATATAGTTTTTTTAATACTATCCTTGGATACCGATTTAAATCAATGTGGCTCTATTTTAATTCTATAGTGCTAGTACCCTTTTTTGTCTTCTTCTTTAAGGATTCAAAGGACTATTAAAATATGTATATTCAATTCAATTCAATTCAAATGAACATTTATTTTCTTCCAAAGAATATATTTTATATTAAAGTAGGAACATAAATATAATTAAAGAACTTGTATTACAAGGAAGAAGGCACGAAACTCTTAGTTATAATCTTGATATGATTTGATACTTTATAACATGTTAATTATTTTGATTTCACCTGCTGTATTCGATAAAGCCTATACAAACTCGTAATGTTTAAACCATCATCTTACAAATTGGAAAGACAGTGACAATGTATGTCTAATATTTTTTAATTACTTTCGCTAAAAAATAAAGCATAATGATAATACACAGTCAGGAATGTTCAAAGGGGTTTACTTTGACTGTCGATAACGACGTCGTACGAAATATGCTGATAATATCAGCATATTTCGTACGACGTCGTTATATTATGTCGGGGACATATTATGTCGGGGAAACAAATTATTAATTAAAACCTTAAACCGAATTAATGACGATTGTGAGGCATTATATATTTGAAAGAAAGACAGTCATGATGTAAGTAAAGTTAAATATGATATTATTATTTATATTCTTGTAATAGTGATATCATCTAATCGAACTGTCAACAAATTGTCTTTTAGTACCATTCATTGTTACTTTGCGGATTTAGTCAATTTACCAAATTTCGTAAAACATGCCGACGTCCTTTTAGTCATTGTGGTCGACTGGAGAAACTGATTTACGTTGCTGCTTCGGGAACATACTAGCAGGCTTAACTGTTTGTGTGTCGATTTTTCATGGTCTTCCAGTTCATAAACTGATTGCCGACTGATCACAAGTGCTTGTCGACTATTACCGTGTGATGATATATTTGGTTGAGAAAAGGTCGGCAGCCGATCGACGAATGATGTACGGCCAGTTGCCGATTGAAGCCGAAAGGTTCGCCGAACACCCTCAACTGGCAAGGAATTTCACTTTCGACTTTTTGCAGATTACATTGTTGTTTAGGACCGTACTATGACGCACATTTGCAAATTGATTCTAAAGACAGAAACAGATCGAAGACTTACATAACTTAGAGATATTGTAACTGTGGCAATCAAACCGTCTTTATATTATCGATGAAAGTCTCAAATATACGACATTCAAGATGAAGATCTATAAAGAGGAACCGGTATTAACCTTTAAGTGCGTATGGTTCCGAAATGAAGTAGTAAAGACCCCTCTCTCTCTCTCTCTCTCTCTCTCTCTTGGACCTGTATCTAAAAATAGTTACGATTAATTCAAATTAATCGCAACCTAGAATTAATCGCAAGTTTGTACATTGGGAACACTTAAAAAGGTACCTTCCTTTGATACCGTTTGCTTTTTTTTTTACCTGGCTGCTATAGAAAGCAAGTGTATGCTTTTAATTAGGCAAACAGGGGACATACGGCTTTAAACCCTCTCCAAAGGAATTGGTGATGCAGATTTACGCATTATATACCAAAGGGCACTAGCACATCAACTTGGTTTTGAACCCGGGACCTCCCCCGTAACGAGACTACTGCTCTACTACTGAGCTATCGCACCTCCCTCCTTTTGAACAGATCTATTAGAATCTGCCGTCTTTAAATAATAGAAGAAAAACATGTTTGATATGTTTTTGTATTTCCGATGGTGCATTATGATTTTAACATTTCACTTTCGCTACTTATCACCAATTGAAATAGTCGATATAATAATGCTTCATTAATACTATTGATATAATCAACTCGCCGGATTCATTCAATTGGAACGTTTCGTATTGGAATGATAGTTTGATTAGAAATATTACCAGTATCATTTCATTCTGTATAGGACTTAAAGATCTACACTATGCCCACAACATGTCAACAAAAAAATGCTAAATAATACAAAAAAGGAAAGGGTCGGACCACATATAGACCAATATATTATATCATTTTGATATCAGTAACACAGTGTGGTATCACAAAGATAGGTATGATATGATATGAATTCGTATACAGATTGCTAACACGATGTATTATACGCGGCCGGTTTTATTTTACTTATTTTGCGCAAATTTGTCAAATTTGAAAGAGTATATTTTCAATGACAGAATAAACGTTATTTATCAAAATAGGTTCAGAAACAGCTGAAATATCAAAAAATTATCCGTTCAGATTTCTGTCCGTTCATATCTATACTAATTCAATGACAGAATAAACGTTATTTATCAAAATAGGTTCAGAAACAGCTGAAATATCAAAAATTATCCGTTCAGATTTCTGTCCGTTTATATCTATACTAATTTGGGGGAGGATATGGAAGGGTGTTTAACTATGACTATAGCAAGGAACGGCATGAGAAGAAAAGACGACGCGAAAAGAATGCATCGAGTTTTATTAAACAATATGGGTTGTTTATTAGAACCAAGTTAAGGGAGGGGAAGACAGTGGCGATGTGCATCGCGTAGCGTGAATAATGAGGGGAGAGAATGGTAATTCCTGTGTACGTTACCACGCATGGATAATATCGTGATGTGAGAATTAGAGAAGCTTGTTGACAATCATTCAAATTTAAAACATACACAAGCGCCCCAAACAATAATAAATTTGACAATAACCGCATGTATTTATTCACATCATTCGTATTTTAGTTTGTTTGTTTGTTGTTGTTTTTTAGGGGGCAATCAAGCTCGCAATTAAACAACCATTCATGGTACATAGTCATCCTTATTTCACATTTCATACAGTCGCCACAAATAACATAACATTCGTTATTTATTCTGATCACGGGTGTGTTGATTCCCCCCCCCCCCAAAAAAAAAAAAAACAAAACAAAACAAAACAAAACAGAAACGCTCCCACCCGACTAGCGAAAAACGATAAGGGAAGAATGGGCGAGTCTTGCAAAAAAATATTAAAATTGAATATTGTGATCGGAAGGGGAAGTGAAGGGTGAAATTGGAATTCCTTAAATTTCTGAATAGCAATTTCAGGCTGTGCTGCATAGCGATGAACATCGGAAACCTTCAACAACTCATGATTGGAAAGATAATACCCCCGCCCATTACAACGCAAACGGCGCGAGAAGAATAGATCGCGACGCGAGAAGAATGCATCAAGTTTTCAGCTGGGCACAGACGCAACTTTGGAATGTATGTGTTCTAAGATGGCTAGTAAGATGAGTCTTTTGAGAAGAGGAAGTAGTTGCGATTGATTCGAAGCAATTGCAACTATTTTGTAAGAAGGGGCCCTTGTATTACTTTGGAAAAATAAAACATAAATTATTATTATATGCATTAAAACATCCAAATGTAGAAACTTGTAAGATAACTCTTTAAAAAAGAAAGAGAAAGAGATAATAGAGACGGATAAGATCAACTACGCGAGCGGTGAAGGTTCGAACTGTGTTTCCAGCGAAGTTAAACAAATGAAATACGGTAGTTCTACCTACTGACGTAAACTGAATGGAATGAAAACAATAACAAGACAGGGGAAAAAATGAAATGAAAGAAGTTTGTCAAAGGATTAAGTTCTTTAAACTTGTTCATGTACAGCAAGGAATACATGCAGCCATTTGGCGGTGGTTTATATATCTCACAAACATTGAGATAGTGAACAAGAGAATGTTAGCATAAGGACATAACCAGACGTGCCAATTTAATTCCGTTCAATAATATGATTTTGAAAAAGGAGGTGTCTCACCTTTTCGTTCTGTTTTCTTTGTAACAAAGAGAAAAATCTGCTTCGAGTGCTAATATCATGGAATCCCCATCCAGACCTCGCGAGGAGAAGAAAAATATTTGCCAGGGACAAACTTTACTTTTACTGACACCACCTGCAGGAACTGGAATTCGGTCGAGGCCCATGTCCCTAGACGCTTTTTATCAAATTGCACTTCTCCTGGTAAAAAGGATTTGGAATTAGAGGGTTTGGTTTTTTAACAGATATGCGCTAAAGTAATCTGAAACTTTACTCCAACAAAAGAAAATGATTTAAACTTTGGTGGAGTAAAGAGAGAGTAGGGGGTGAAGGACTAAGAAAAAGAGAGAGAAAGAGGGGGTGAGGGCAGGGGGGGAGTTGGGCGTATCATGATTTAGAGGAAGAGAGACTATTGGAGAAGAAGATGGGGAGGGGAAATAGAGTTGTTAATGAAGGGGGAGGAAAGACGGGCATAGTATAGGCTTACTTCAGGACAGACTAAACAGAGCAATTTCAATAACAATACAATTCACCCACTACATCTTAGAGATGTAGCTAAACCAAGAACTTCTTGGCTAAACGTCAAAATCGATATTTCCGGTGATATGCCTCTGTTTCCACTATCCCCCCTTTAGTTAGCTCTCTCTCTCTCTCCTTCTCTCTCTCTCTCTCTCTCTCTATCTCTCTCTCTCTCTCTCTGTTATTATGATCATACAATTAAAAGATACTGAAATTTGATATTAACGGAATAAATGAAATCCCTTTCAAGAGGAAAGAGGAAAGAAATGCGTTAAATGTTATGTCCGATTTCTACAGTGATCAAAACAAATCCGGCTTTTTCTAACCGAAATTCCTCTGGCATCTTCACTTCTACCTTCATAACCGTTGAAGTCCGCGTCATTGAAATCGAATCCGGAATCGATGCATCCACGAATAGCACCCTTCTTACGGGGATGTCGCATACTCAAAAGACAGGGAGATTAGTGATACTTAAACAGTTCCGTTTTGCACTTATTATTATTTTTGCTCGCGGTTTTTTATTTCTTTTCGAGACCTGAAACCGCACGCCACGTCATTGGAGCCATCGGCTTTCAAGTCAACCGGGTGCCCGCTGTTTCACCGGTCATTTAATTGGTTCTCGAATGCCGCTTTTCAGAGTCAAGTTACAGATCAATTCTGCTCTCTATCTTATTCCCTTCCTTTTCCCTCTTTTCGCCCCTTGTCTTTGATTTTGGGCCATGAATTTGGCGAGTGTCACGATCAGGGGGGTTGCACTCAAAATGTCATAGGACATGCAATATTTTCCAAGCGATAGACGGCAAGTCCCTTTTTAAAGACAGGTTCATGCCTTAGCCCCCCCCCCCCCCCCCCTCACCTCCTCCCGCCTAGCGACTCTTGAAATTATGAGTTAGTACTTTTCAAGGGATTTCATTGTGACGGAAAGTGTTTGTAAGTTATGAGAAGGGTTTAAGGTTTTGAATTTATAAAAAAAACATATAAATTTGTTCAATCTTGTTTACTAATCAGTGAAAAGCACTGAACAC
This sequence comes from Strongylocentrotus purpuratus, assembly GCF_000002235.5. Classification (NCBI taxonomy): domain Eukaryota; kingdom Metazoa; phylum Echinodermata; class Echinoidea; order Camarodonta; family Strongylocentrotidae; genus Strongylocentrotus; species Strongylocentrotus purpuratus. Next base: position 14,023,595 of record NW_022145595.1, read on the forward strand.
AGAAATTGGTAAAATGGACATCATTTGCAACAAAGGTATACACATTTTAAACTTAATTCAGAAAAAAAGGGAAATTTAGTATTTTGCGAGCACAAATCCTTGTCAGTCGTAGTGCGTATTTGTTTGAAAATAGAGGCTTTGTCGACTGCAATTTATAGGTACAGCCATATTTTGGCATAACTAGGCTCTGATCAAGACTTTAACGGAATTGTGATTTAGTGTCAAATGAAAGTTTATACCTGCAGACTATGTATGGGCGCTCTTTTTCGTGAGACTGATCTACTTTGATATACTTCGATAAAGATGCTGAAGAGTTTACATATAATTTTCTCGATATTAAACAAACGCAGCCTCTTTCAAAAAAAAAAAAGAGAAGCGGGAATGAAAAACGTTGTATAGCTGCTATTAAAAACGAGGGGTTATCTTAATATAACACATGACGCAGGTGTGTATATAGACTAGATACAAACATTTAGATGTAAATAATTGAATACTAATATTGGAACCACCTGCGTCTGATCAAACATTAATTCTCAATATATTTTAATTGATATTTGCGTTGCTCTAAATAGTTATTTTGCTTAATACGGAAAGACAGTTGTATCAGTGTCTGTTTTATGCCTCCTATAAAAGTTGGACTGAATTTGACGTACTTCTTTTCAAGACATAATTGTAACAATAAAGTGGATTATTGATACATAAAGTTTATATCTTTTCAGCACTTTGTTCATCAGTCAAGTAGGAGGAGAGCGAAAAAGGAGGAGGAAAGAGGGGAGGAGGAGGCGCGGGAGGAGAAGGATGACGAGATGCGATAGCAGCAGAGCTATCCCGCAGTAACCGGGATGTCCAGGGCCTTAAACTAAGTCGACGCGGTTGGGCCATTTCACAAGTTATGGACATAAGTCTTGCTGTCTTCAGGTTCTTCAAGGTAAATATGAAATACATCATAACTAGCATCACTATCATCGGCGTCGTCATCAAAATCATTATCAAGGATAATATTGTAAGAGTGTGTGTAGGTGTAATATCTTCAATCCACATTAAGTACATTACTTGTAATATAGGATGTTCATTAAAAAGAAAACATGGAACGGGAATAGACATGCACTTTCAGTTTTGAAAAAGCGAATTCATTTGTCTTGGCATCGTGAATAACAGATTAGTTACTCGACCGATATATCTTTCCTTTCAACAACTTAAATTTGCTACCCTCTTATAATTTGAACAATAGATTGATACACTTATAAAGTAACGGAAAAATCACCTGTTTTAAAGGCATATTTATTGTCATACATGGTTCTTCGAACGGTGTGATTTTCCCAGTATCCTAATAACCTGTGACCAATTTTTAGAAATTCATTTGAACAAACATTGGCGACAAAGAACCCCAATAAAGTAATGAAACCCGGATAAACTCCACCTGTTGCCCGTTGCCCCTGATTCGATCACGTGATATTGACGTCATTTTGTTATTGATTCGATTAAACGATCTTTGCGTACCTGGGAAACATCAATATGGAGACTGAAAGAGAGAGGGGAGGGGAGGGGGTGAGTGAGATAAAGACGATAAAAGATAGAATATATATCGTCTTTTTGATCTGGTTCCGTTTGTTTCTATTTTGACACGCTTCACGGTCACGATGTACGTCCAAAAGACATCCGATTGCGTCACATATTGCGTTGCAGACCATAATGCCTGCAATTAGTCGAATGGAAATTAGAGTTATCTCTAATCAGCGTGATGTATCACAGGTTCTGGCCGGATATAGGAAAGGATAGGGGAAAGGTGAGCGCACTAATGACAAGTAGAAATTTTATTTCAGAGACGGCTTCGAAAGCTTGATAAAAGTGAAGAAAACTAAAGAAATGGTTTAGTTTTCGTCACGTGCCCCCCCCCACCCCTTTCTCCCCTATCATTCACACACACACACACACACTCTCTCTCTCTCTCTATCTCACACACACACCCACACACACTCTCTCTCTCTCTCTCTCTCTCTCTCTCCCTCCCTTTCTATCCCTCTCTCTTTTCCTCGCCTCATTTCCCCCCACTGATATTTACGATCATCATGCAGAGTGAATGACTGGGGTATAATTGCATTTCCAAATCCATATGAATCTGTAAAAATTGAAATTGGTCATTATGAAAGAGTAAAACAAATCTAAAACGATACCTGAAGCCAATATTATTTTAGAAAAGTGGGAGATTTATTTCTCCAAACAAATCTTAAGTTGCAATCCCTTTTTTCTTGGAAGGGAGGATGTGGTCAAAGCGCCTGCGATTATGAAGACAGTAAAAGATCCACCCATGAAGCAATAAACACTACTATTATAGAAAGAGATGTACTAAGAAAAATAAGGCTTTGACAAAGACCTTCGACTGCAGCTTCGCCATATTTTCGTCGTGCGAAACCTTGGTAAAACTTGAGACAACACAATCCCTGGTAAAACTAGGAAACAGGATCTTTATTCAAAGGTCAGTGACGATGGTATCATGTCACTGCACATGTCTTTTAAACCCCGGAACCGCCTGCTTGGTGCATCAAATATCAATAGATAGTTTGCACACCCATACCCTTGTCAATCGCTGAACAGAGTGTCTGAACTACAAGACTATGCAGGTTGTACGGTCTGACGCACTCCATAGGCCCTGTACTATTGTTGTTCCTCTTTGACACAGCAAGAGATTTACAGGGTTAGCCTCGGCTGAAGCTTGACTAGCATATCAAAGGTCCCATTTGCAGGCCAAACAAATGAAAAGATTTAATTCCAAAGGCATTTGAAAAATGATACTGATTTAAAACTTCCCCCAAAACGAAAGGGCTTACAAATGTCTTTAAGTGGGAAAATAACGACCATTAGTTGTCAAATCGACTTTGGTGATCGCAATCCATTTAGTAGGAGACTGACTTTCAGACCCTTGTACCGAATCTTCGTATGTTTGGTTTATGCTGCGCAAAGATTCAATCAGTTTAATTTTGGCCATTGCAAGAAGCGGGTTATTGATGTTGACAAATGCTCATGTATCCTTTTCAGCTCATTTTCTGTATGTTATTACCAAAGGAAAAAAACATTTCAGTCAGTCACTCAATGGTGTCTGACAGAGAAGTCTAGAAAGTATTAAAACGGGTTTCCTTGCATAATTTAAAATATTAGGACACTGCTAACATTTCAATTTCACAGATAAGCCAAACGTGACATATTCATAATTCTAGCAAAGTTCTACAGAATTTATGTTGACTGCAAATGGGACATAGTACCTTTAAAGTCTGAGCAAGCAGACTAATCGACAGATATGTTACGTAAAGACGATAAATCGAAGCACTACTTCTATTACCGATATTCGATATATTCGGTGGATGCGGAAAAAGGGCATATCGCATGGTTATCTCGCTAGTGCTTTGGGAAAGTTAAAAAAGAAAATATGAAGGAAAAGGTCACGGTGATCCGTATTATGACGCCACGTGGCTCTCCCCTTGCGTATAGGGTTCCAGCACGCGTACCAGGTGATAATCTATACATCAATAAAAGGATGGAAATTATATAAAAGTTGGAATAAAAAAAGTGCATTGGTACTGCTCAGTCTAAGTCATCGCTTTCAACCTAGTGTTTGGTATTTCATTTTTCTTAAAAGTGTTATGCGATGGAATGAAAGCTTGATTCCCAATTAAAATGTGCTCCTTGCTATTAAACTCACACGTTCCTTATGAATTAATGTGGCATATATCAAATCAAACCCAATATGGACCTATTAATCCAATGAAGACAAAAAAGGTTTTGAACAATTCATTTGTCGCTGTAAATCAGCTGCAGCTATAGAACATGTTTGTTAAAAAAAAAAAAAAATTAAAGCAGCACCAAAAAAAGGTATTTAAAATGATCTGTAAAGCACTGAAATCTCCTTATTATGCCCCCCCCCCCTCCACTATTTTCCTGATTGTTCGGGAACGCATATGGATGGCGCCCCGCCGCTCACTGTTTTTGTTTTGTTCGAGTGTTGTGCATCTTTTAAAAGATTTTTGTTGAAAATTGGACCTACAGTTACAAGGTCACGTGACCTTTTGTCTTTGGATTTCAGACCGAAAATAGCTCGTTTTCGTGATTTGTGTACAAAAGGAATTGGTTATTTGGTCTTGTTTAAAGTTTAGGTGGTTGTTTTGGGAGTCAAAATAGTTAAATTGTAGTTAGAAATGAAATAAAACAATAACATACATAAGTTAAAACAAAAAAATACATAAATTAAAACAAAGAAATATATAGTAACAAATTATCAAAACAAGAAATAACAGAAGGAATGAGCTGGCTCTTCCCAAAAAAAATTTGTCGCATTATTTTTCCAAATTATCTAATAAATATATGTAGTGAAAAAGAATGCTTAAATATAAATGATATATGATTTATGGGTAAAAATAGGAATTTATGACCTGATTTGCATAAAATTCCATAAATATGCAAATGAGTAGATTATACAAAAATGAAATTATCATATTATTATATACACTTCACTTGACATGCGTGCACATTTTCGTGGAGATCGGCCATTATCTTAAGGGGGCCATAATGCCCCCCCCCCCCCCCGGCCGTACTAAGACCTCAAATAGCCCGGCCTTTTTGGGGTTAAACAAGAGTGTATCGAGAGAAAAAATATATATATCATGTACACCTAATTATGCAAAACAAATAACAGAGCATTATAGTTTCACCTGTTCATCTTCCACAGATGCATACACGTGAACTATCTTCAAAAAGGATTTTGTTTAAAGATAATAATGTTACACATTGCATCAGCAGTACTAAACATTCCTTCAGACATGGTAAACTATCGCATGGGAGTATTTACCTTGCATGTATCACGACATTATATCATATTATATTGATTGGATATCAAGAAAGGGGATTAATTTTGGGCTAACAATAATCACTTATTCTAGTTTTATACTGTAGTGTTGCGAGTATGAATAGGACAACTTGAATTACTGAACACGATATTCCATTTAAAAAATAGTAATGATGCGAACTCCTGAAACTAGGGCATGTAAATATATTGATAGACTGGCTTATCCACATCCCTTCCTCGCCCCCCCCCCCCTCAACCACAAGCTCCGCGTTTCGAATAGGGCCAGAATTAGACAACAAATAACAGTTGCAATGCCTCTTGAAAAAAATTATCGTTTTACATGACATGGGTATATAGGTCCTATTCTGTAAATGTGTATCACGGCCTTTACTATTTGTATATTCACCAGGCTCATGGCAGACCAGCCATGTCATGCCCGACACGGTTCAATTATGGGCAATCCAGTCGCACTTTTTGTTTTATTATGTTTATATTGTATTTGTTTGTGTATTTTTAATGGAACGGACAAATAAATACTACGACCGCTCCTACTCACGACAACGTCATAAGTACAGGTTCACCGATATCCGTTTTCGATGGGATGTTGGTACACCTAGGTGAACTAAGAATAATTCGGTAAAACGATGCCCACTTTTGTATACGGAATGATCTCAATCTTCATCATGCTATGTTACATGTATATTCAAATACTAATGTACTGAGCGTATCCATATACTAATGTACTAAGTGTATCCATATCTTGGGAATCATCACCTCATACTCTGGCAGCGGGAGGCCTCACTGCCATTTTCTATTCTGTTCTAATGTTACATGCCAAAAATTGTACTATTTTATGATGAAAACCCCGATTTCATGTTTATATCTCCAAGGAAAGTGATCAGGAAGTAGCAGAAAGAATCAATGTTTACTAAATTCATATTTCTCACAAATTGTTATCCACACACCTTCCAAGTAAAACCTATGACACAATGGTAATATTAGTCAAACAATTATAATCCACGGCTATGCGACGGCTTATGATGCACATACCGGTCACTCGTATGAGCTATATCCACTCCTTAACTGCACCCCGTTTCACTGGGCAGGCAGTGAGGTCGTCTCGTCAAGCTTTGATAGTTACCTTAGGTAAAAAGATTATCCCTTCGTCTAGCTTGACCAGAACTCACCTTTATCTTTAAGAAGTTGTTTTTATGCTGTAAGTTTGATCAATGTAAAAGTCACATTGCCAGAACATTATTTTTAAACTATTTAAACATAATTTAAAGCACCAATTATTACTTTAAACAAAAAACTACAGAAATATTTTGGGCCACATTGTTTTAAAACCGTTTTAAAATTACAGTAAGTTCATTGGCTGCATGTATCTCTTTCAAAAAGTGTTTGAACTAACTATAGCAATCCCTTTTTCATTCAAATTGTATTTAAAATGTCTTGATTTGTAACTGTCCCTTTTTACCTACACGTGTAGGTAATGAGAGACCTTTGGTGATGGCGTCAGTACTCATTGTTATCTTATTAATCAGTTTACATCATGACCACAATTTTGTTATCAAATAAAGAGAAGAAGTTACTGAAGAGAAATACAAATTTCTCTGTATGTGTAACATCTTTCATGTTTATGTAAATCATGCAAATGTGCTTAATGGTCTCCAATTCCCTACACCTACCCTAAGCCCATAAAATGGTAAAGGCATTCTAAAAAAAAACATGTCAAAGTTAACATGATTAAGACTTAGACAATTGTATTAATTTCTCCTGTTGTTTTACACCAAAATTGAGGAGAAACATATCAGCACATTACACACCGTGGATATGTAATAAGGCAGTGGATCCAGGGATGAGGGGAGAATTTGATATAAAATCGAAAGTTATTTGAACTTTAGGGACGGTGGTGGGAACCAGATTATAATACCGACTGCAACAGTTCAACGTAGATTCCATACGATGCATGGGGTATACTAGTTGATACCTGTTTCATGAATTTAGTGTTCACTAGTAAAGAAAGGGCGCATTTCCCGAAGTAAAAGCAGCTTTAATGGAACCAAATTGAAATATATTATATATATATATATATATATATATATATATATATATATATAATTATATATATACGCAGATTGTGTTTTGTCTTTGAACCGAGGCACACTATTTTATTATAATCCTGAAAATATCTATATATATTGTTTTATTTCTTCTGATAATTTATTTAATTGTATTTTATATCGCAACAGACGTTTGTCTGTGTGTTTTGTTAATAGTCAATATCAATATGTTCATCTTTCTCGTTTACCTTTACTATGCTCGGTACTTAATTCAAATACAATGAGACAAGTAGGCTCCCTGTTATCGCATATCAGCTATGTATGTATTCATGTCTTAATAATGATGTAATAACAAATAAGAAGAATTAAATGTTTTAAAAGAAATCCTGCATTCAGAAACCTGGCTATTCGAATCTTCTTCTTTTATATTTCCCCTTCTTCATTTTCTTATCCTTCTTTTTCTTTTTTCGGGGGGGGGGGGAGGGCTTAAATTGAAGATAAGTACGGAAGTTTAAACAAAAATGAATGAATGAATAAATGAATGAATAGATACATAAATGTATGTATATATAATAGTTATATAGAAATATGTAAATTATATATGAATGAGTAAATTAATAAAAGTAAGAAATTGAGAATAAAGTACTAAGTAGTAAGTCGATACATTGAAATATAACTTGTTCATATTTATCCTCACCATTCAAGAGCATAAACTTAAATATGATTAACGTCGGAGCGGAACCCCCTCTCCCCTGCTTATATCACAAAACAAAAATGAGAGCAGCCCCAAAAACGGAATGAGGATGAAGAAGAAACTACAAAGCCTAATCTTTTCATCCTTGCCTGCGTCCTTGCACTCCAGTCCGACCTTAAGATGTTATAATATCTGAGAGCACTGAGGTATTATTTACTTTAATCAAATTAAATAAGCTCAAAGATATTAATGACAGCTTGATTCGGGCGTTCGGAATTAGCACAGGCATCAATAGCAATGTGGATGCCTGAAGGAGCGATTTACCTCATTCTCTGTAGTATATATTCCGGTTTCGCTTTCCGTCTTATCATAAAAAGATATACGTGTATAATGAAATTGAGCTTAACTATCTTTATCAGTGTGTCCACTTAAATCTGTCGCTCTTTTTTATGTAGTAATGATTTTTTAGATTTAATTAATAACCCCCCCCCCCCCCCAAATGAAAGGCCAATTTTTTAAAGTGGATTTTTTGTGCTACTTTTTATGTTTTATTTTTCTTCCCTCCCCCGATCGCTTTTTTGGAGGGGTGTTCTTGGTTGTTGTTTTTTTGTTTCTCTCATGGCCGCAACATTATTCAATCTCAAAGTTGTTTTACTTTTTGTTCCCATTATTTTAAAGGCATCATTTAACAATGTTCAATCTGAGATGTATGGCTCTAAGTGTTAGCAGTGTCTGTGATATGGTTTATTATATACCTCACTTAAGAAATCCAGCCATCTGATTGGTCGAAATTGCAGTCATGGTTTTAACCCGTTCCTTCCGAAATTATTCAGCCCGATAGCCACCCCACAAACGAGATTAAAAATCGAAAACTCGACTCCTTCGCTGCCGTACCGTGCGACTGTTCAGCGCGCGGAACAATGCGTGTGCGTTGAAGCGACCTAAAGCCTGGCCAGTCGCTTCGACGAGCAGGAACTTAGCGCATGCGCAGATCATTTGGCAATCTGCCGTGCTCCAACCTCTAAGTTCTTTCAGCTCTTCCGTACGGTGGGTTTTTTTCTTCGTTATCTTTTTTTCCTCTTCTACCTACTTATATTGTTCTTCTTCTTTCTCCTCCGTATCTTTTTTTTTCCTTGTCACTCTTATTCCTCCTCCTTCTTCTTCTTTTTCTTCTTCTTCCTATTCTTCTTATTTATCTCTTTTTATTTTGATACTCGATTTTATGAGAAAATACACAGTTTATAAAAAGTAAGCTATTTTAATGTAAGTTTCTGTTGCATCAAATTTAATTGAAATAGTTTATCAGCCAAAATTGATTGTTATAATTTACGTCGGACATTATACGGTAGCGAAAATATATAAACATGATCAAATGAAACTCAAGAAGAATCCAGAACGGGGGGGGGTGAAAGGAAAGCCAAAATAGCATACTAATAAATACAATACAGACTATATAACGATGCGCCCAATTTTCTCTTTCTCTCTCTCTCTCTCTTTCTCTCTGTCTTGTCTGTCTCTCTCTCTCTCTCACTCTCTCACTCTCTAAAAACCGTTCATTATACTTCATCTCTCTCATACTGTTTTCTGTTCCGCGATTTCCGAAAGCACGTTTTGACATATAAATAAGAATTGTTAATCATATAACGCATAGCCAGATTTTACCCTATCTAAAATATTCCTGTAAAATTCCCGGTAAAATTCCAGTTACCGGGCAACATAGTTCAGTCTTGGTGAAATACCCATAGGTATACATGTTAAAAACTGGTTTGAGCGATCGAGGATACCGTAAGTGAGCGAAGGATTGGTCGATATTTTTAATACAGCACAGAGCAGACGACCGTACGTACGGCATTCTCGATTGAACTGAATTCCAAACAAGGCAAAAATGGCTAAAGAAACTCTCCCAAGATTTCAACTTCTTGATGATGATCAAATGCAAGACTTGCTGACAGCAAGAAAACCAAAAGGGTACGTCAAATTCTCCATAATATATTGAAAATAGATCTGGTAGTAGTGCTAAAAATCCTTCCCATAGACTCTCATGAGTGCGCAATGCATAGGGATGTGTGCAATCTCTATCATAGAGATTGCACACATCCCTAAGCATTGCGCATTCATGAGATTCAAACTAATATTGCTCGGGATCCTGAAGGTGATACTCAGTAAGTGAGGTGTCATATGAGAGAGCATGTTTTTTTCCATATTCCCCACAGGGCCGGCCCACCCCCAAAATTGTAAAACTATCTTCCTTAGACTAGAATCTAGATCTAGTCTATTCTCAAAGATACACTCAGTCATAGTCATAAAAAACAACCGTGCAGATAAACTACAGAAAGGCCAAGGTGGTGTCATATGTTGACTTTTTTTCGGCATATAAAAGTATTACTGACTGCTTTAATATTCGAGAAATAGTTGTTTTTATACGCTCTCGGGAAGGTTACAATTTGGCTAATGCCCTCGGCACGCCTCGGGCAATAGCACAATTTTAACCTTCCCGAGAGCGTATAAAAACAACTATTTCTCTCAAAGCAGTCATTAATACTACAATATTGAAGACCTAAAAAAAAATTGCGCTTCAAAATGATCATGAAGTGCCCATTTTAAATATTTGAGTGATTGGTTTGACCATGCTCATTGTCCCACTAGACTGTAGTGGTAAAAAAACTGTTTTAGAAATTTCGATTTCCAATCATAAATATCTTGATAATCAGACAGACGAACGGCTTTTAAAAAGTTATTGGGTTCCTGACTGCCTTAAAGGTTTATAATTATGATTGCAGCATGAGCATTCCACACTAATACTTCTATGATACATGATCATTTTTTTTCTGATCGATTCCACACCATTTCTTTTACAATGCAATCGCATGACTAGAACTCAACTTTTTAAGATGCTTTGGAGAGGGTAAGTATTATTCCTTACCCTTACATGTCAAAGAAGACGACAGCACCTTGTTGATGCCCTTGAAATTCAAATGTAGATTAAAAAAATAGATTTTCCAAAGTTCGAAGGCACATGTGAATGTATTACATATATGTGATCAGTGCCTATGAATTGATAATGTTATTGATAATAGGAGTTTAGCAAGACTGTGTCTACTTTATTATTTTGACTATTACTTGGTTTAACTTTAACAAACAATATGCAATGGTAATTATGCAATAGATTACACGTTTACATTAATTTTCTTCACTTTGCGGATAACGTTTTTGTATACACTGACCGATCTATATAGATCTATTCGGGCTGACAGACTCCGACATTATTCACGTCTAAACGCCCTTCTCCCGGGCCCCCTTATTACCTTCTGTCACTGGCGAATTCTTTATTTCAAGACTCTGGATCCGGCATTGTGTTAATTGAGTGGTGAGCTAGTGGCACGACAAGAACTAGGTCCAAGTTCAGTCGCACACTCTCGTGAGTGATGCCTTGCGTAGGACCGGCACATAATAGCATACATTTCATTAAACCATTAAAGGACAAGTTCCTTCCAAAAATACCTTACCTTCACTAAAAGCAGTAAAATCCGCCAAACCAATCAAAAAAAAGTTTGAGCAAAATCGGATAACTAATACGAAAGTTTTGAATTTTAAATGACATGAAAACTTTGGATATCACAAGACAAATTGGCAACTCACTCATGAGTCTGTGACGTCATTGCCTCACTATTTTCTTTATATTGATAATATAAATATCCCATTTTCCCCCTAACAATCTTATTTCCTCACACCTGCATCCAAATTATATTGATCATAATATGTTTTTGTGTGGATGCACTAGTATAGAGTAATTTTGTTCAGTCAAATCATGAAAAATGTGAATTCTGATAAACTATATAAATAAAAATAAATAATTATGAATATACAATATTCAGGAAAAAAACGATAAATTCTTCAAAGTTCATAAAAGATTTTGCGAAATGACATGCACGCATTATGATAAAAACCATATAACCCGGGCAAAGGCATGAGGAAATCAAGCTTTGGGGGATAAAGCAATTGATAAACAGTGAAGCGCCTTGAGCATGTTCATGTAAAAGCGCTATATAAATACCAATATGTATGTATGTATGTATGAGGCCAAGACGTCGCATACTGATAACCAAATTGGCAATTTGTGTTATGCTTTCCATTTTTCCATACTTGTTCATACTGTTTTCAAAAATGTAAAACTTCTTTATTAGTTATCCGATTTTACTCAAATTATTTTTGCTCCGTTTCTCTTGTTTTTCTGCATTTCTGGAGTGGTCTTGGCTTTTAACAGCACGAACGTCGTCAGGCCATCTATGTTTTCATTTCGAAATTATTTCGAAAGTTCAATAACAAAAGATAATTCTTAACTTCGTTTAACAAGATTAATTGATTAATTAGTCTATTCACAATTCAATCAATTAATTCGATCGCTCAGTTATTCATTCATTCATTCATGCTTTCCATTTGGTCACCTTATCTTTTTTTTTTTGGTTCGCTGAGCCGACCGTTTAAAAACCAATTTCCGTAAACGTCATTTCATCATCAATGTTAATGGATATTGAAATACGCTTCAAATACAAGTCATTTGGTCTTCTCTGAGCAGTAGACCTGGTCTAGTAATTGTTGGTGTAATTCTTGTTGTTGGTGCTGTTGAAGTTGTAATTTTGTTCTTTTTTAATGTATTGTTCTTCTGCCGCTTCTTCTTCGTTTTAGTCTTTCCCTTCATCTTTAATTATTCTCCTTCTCCTCCTCCTTTTCCTCCTTTTATCCCATTCTGGGGAGGGATCGAGCCCAACATTGAATCTACACTACTGACATTTGTCTAAGATTTCCCCTACATTCCACTTCAGAGAAGTACCTGTGTATCCCATTTTCTCGCCTATTTCAAGTAGGCAAGCCCTCGACTTGAAACTGATGTTTACTACGGGTACGTCTCCATCAAAACAAATGCGACAGCGCGTTTAATCGCATGACGTCAGAGAAGCGCATTTACATTAGGCGAAATCAAGTTTCCTTCTCGAAATCCAAGAGTGGGCAAATCAAGAATAAAGCGCTGGAATTTTACATCGAAGAAGAATCATTTCTTTTAATCGTCGTTCCTTCTTACAGCTGCTCCCTGTTGTGAATTAGTATGAATAAGTCAATGTTGTTGTTCTGTTAAAAAAATATATATATATTGGTATTAATGGAGTGTTCAACAAGTTCTCCAAGTTCTCCAAGTTCTCTCTTTCTCTCTATCTCTCTCTCTCTCTCTCCCTCTCTCTCACTCTCTCAATTTATCCCTATGTCTCTTTCTCTCTCTCTTCCACTCTCGCTCCCCCTCTCTCTCTTCTTCCCCTCTTATATATCTCTACTTTCTTCTCTTTCTCTCCGTTACGTTGTGAACATACCGATCACACTTACCTGTCTCCTAAATATCTTGTTTGTTAAACACATTCAAGGACAATTTGCCCCAAATCTGACAAGTTAAGTACATCCTTGTGCACAAGGTAATGCTTGATAGCGACGCATGATAGCGTTCATCTGCCAAACCAAGCAGGAAACATTTCGAGGGCACAACACAAGGGTAAGTATCTCTATTTGCACTTTAATTCATATATATCCGTTTCTAATGATAATAATACAAATAATGATGATGGTAATGGTAATAGTCATAATAATAATACAAATAATAATGATAATAATTAATATATGATATTGATAATAGAAATGCGATGATGATGAAAATGATAAAAATAGTCATAAACAAACTACATTTGTATGAAGCTTTTAATACTAAACTTTGCTACGCTTTGTACTTTACAAGGCAATTAATATTACCCCCGTAATTGGATTCATTTAATGGTCAGCACATGATAGTGCACGTGACAGTGCACACGTCCCGCTCCCTGGGGACCATTCAACAGTGCCGGGGCTTGACCCATGGACCTACCCCCTGCTCGAACCCACGTCATTCGCATTTCCAGTCAAGACTTGTATCACTCGACTTCGACACATCTACATACCAGTCACACCAAAGAGTTATTCACATTGACGAAACCAAGAGTAGACATACAGTAAAACAAAAATTAAAAAATGCGGGCACAAACCCCATTTACTTGAATAGCCAAAATCATAGTCGATTGGTTTTGAAATCGGTGTGACCGCGAAGCGGTTGCACATTTATGTAACCGCGTATACATATTTACCATTTTAAGTGTTAAATAGGGTTTTCCTCTCATACATAATTGAGAGGTACATTCTTGTTGACTTCGTTGAAAAACAGGTAATGCTTCGTTAGACGTGCAGTCTACGAGTTATTTAAATGATGACGGCATTGATCTTCGAATTCCGACTAGTCACCCCGCTAACGCAATCAGACCATGTCTAGACCCTTGTGTGTATTCGGAAATGCATGAACCGTTCAAGCCTAGGATAGAAAGCAAAAACTTTGGTGTACTTGTTGAAGTAAATGATTCCCTGATATTCACAATTGATTTCAATAAGTATTTAATTCCATCATGAGTGCTTGTTAAAAATTCTCTCGCGGCACGTAGTAAGCTTTTAATTTAATTTCCATGCATTTACAGTTTGTATAATATCAGCTGATATTTCCGCAAAGTTTGGTAAGGCACGAAAATTGGACAATACGTCTGACAAATTTCCTGTTCTATGTGAAGTCCAGTTTCATTTTCGATGTAATGAAGAAAATGCTGTGTAAACTTGACCCCCTCCCCTCCTTTTATTTTGAAACCAAAGTATTACATATTTAAAGTTGCTGTAAAGTGCACACAACATTGCAACGGGCATTATAGTTTTCCCCCACCAATCTTGTTACCATTACATATTCATTCCCCCACCTCAAATCATTCTCATACACGGCTGCAGGGTGAAATGGAATCAATTACAGCGCTTTTCATATTTGCAGAGCCTTCCTAATACACTCCTCAAAACAGCTAAGAATATTGACCAGGGTGTAGTTAATCAAATATAAGACCCCCGCCAGAGCACAAGGGGGCGCGTGACGTTGCATTTTAGTAGACCATGAGTAGACATAAGGGCTGGGAGTCGGTACTTTAATACTGATTTTAAAGGACAGACGAATGCAATGCCATTTAGTCTACAGACTAGTTGTGTGTCTAATTCCCTTTCTTAAGTTTATTTTTACAACACCCAGTTCATTTTGGGCTAGTTTTCATTTTAATTGTCCTTAACTGATTCATTGCCATTTTGCCTACTGCCTTTCATTTTGTTTAAAATCGATACCTTATGTTTGTGACCTCCATTTCGTTTGATCTAGTTTTCGTTTTGATTACCTGCGATCTGCATTTATACTAATATGCCTAATAGTTTACCCTTGAATATAATGATGCGTTATCATATTACCGGATACTTAACGCCTCTTCGTTTTACTGCATAAAAGCTTTTCAATTAACTGTCATGAACAAACTAAGTTAAACTTAAAAGCGGCCAATCTGCGGCATTTAGCGAGGAACGTCAAAAACAATGAATCCATTCAGATTTGTAATAGCAAAACAGCCTGCTCTTATTACAGGACACTTAATTTGTTAAATCAGATCATTACACCATTAATCTTCAAGTGGGAATAGATGTTGGAAATGATTGAACATTATCGCCTCGCCCCGTATCAACAGCCCACACGTTGTTGTCCCCGAGGTCGGGGGCGATAACGTTCCATCATTTCCAACACATTTTCACACTTGAAGTTGTGTATTCAATGGTTTAATGCTCTGATTAACAAATTAATTGTCCGGTAGTAAGAGCAGGCTGTTTGAGTTATACAAATTTGCCTGGACGCACACTACACGAATGAATGAAGACGTCCAATGTCTGAGTTAAGCGACCTTTTCTGAAGACAAACGTTAACCCATAAACAAAAAAGAGCAATCGTATGAGAGTTTGAAAAGCTACCACTAATTGAATTTGGTAAGCTTATACGCAATAACTCTCGTTTCCTTTTAGTTTTTTCACACTCTTTCTTCCTGTTTCCTCTCGGATTTATTACAGATGCCAGAGTATCTTTCTCCATTATAAGCTTATTTAAGAAAGCTTGTCACGTGTTATTGTAGGCAATGCAGAGAAAAATAAATGTAAGTAGGTAGTGTGTCCTAATTCCATTTCTGCCTCCTTTTTTTATAATTATTCTGACGCAAATCCTGCCGGTTACTGTCTAGGTCTTCTTTTCTTTATCTTGTCCATTTTTATTTTGGTGCGTGTCCTATTTATTATGATGGTACCATTGTAGCTAGTCAACCAGACATCCAACCCAATTTGCTATAAATTCCGAAATTTGGGTCAAGTATGCTTTTCTGCCTCCTTTTTTCTTCTTCTTTGTTTTACCTCTTACCCCCTATTCTTTCATAGAAAAAAATTATCAGGTGTCTCGACCATGCTAGCCGTGAAATAGGAATTGTACAATGCAAATAATCTTATAGTCGAGAACTGTGAGCTACATGGTTCGAATACTTGATTCTGCTCGTTGCCTCCTCGTACATAAAATACTCACAAGGGTTTTTATCTTGCCGATTTTTTGTCTCAATGGTTGGAATTATACGGATTTTCTTTCCTCATATTTTTTTCCTTCCCAATTTCTATCGGTTATGTTCTTTCTTTAATATTCAAGTTATTGTCTTCATCATTATAACTGATAGATAAGTGAACACCTCCATCCGCTCCTCACCCCTCTCTCTCTTTCGCTCTCTCTCTCTCTCTCTCTCTCTCTCTGTCCATTTATCTCTATCTATCCCTCTTGCAATGTAAAATAATAATAATAATTTTGTTTACCCATGAAACCCTCATTACCTTGCGATTAGAATCACCCCAGCATTTACAAGGTACCCATTTACACCTGAGTAGAGAGAGGCACTTGAATTTTTGTTTTGTCAGAGGACATTAAGGCGGGCAGGGATTCGAACCTCAAACCTTTCAGAATCAAGTGAAGGAACCAATATACCACGACACCTCTACCCTGTCTCTTTTCCTCTCTCTCTCTACTTCTCGCTTACACACACAAACACATTCTCTCTCTCCCCCTCTCTCTCTCTCTCTCTCATACCTATATCTCTTAAATCACCCTGTTTAATCATTTACAAAGGTTTCACATACGACATATCTTGTATTTTCACCTTGGTATTATCTCTGCAGCACACATACACAAAAAACAAAAAGTCTTCTGGCGCGGTATTCTATCCCGCACTATGTTTTGAATATCCTTTCAACCGATGAATTTAGATAATAATTAAGGAATTAACTTATATCTCGTTACATCAGGGAGGCAATTAAATGCATTAGACGGCATTACATTACTCCAGTGCATATGCGTTATAACGCAGTCACACCAACTGAACACATCGACCATGTCGACTCCAAAAGAAAATATAATTTTGGCCTCTTTGCTGTTTATAGCGGAAATTGTTTTGTTTCGTCGTTCTCGCATGGCTGTTTTTTTGTTTAGTCAGGGCCCTGTTTTTAAAAAGATATGTTTTATAAAGCCTTGTTTTTATGAAGATTAAAGATTATACAGAACTGTGTACTTTAGGGATAGGATAATGTCAAGTTAAAATTGATTCGAATCAATTACCACTCGTTATTAGACAGGGCCAGATGTCGGTCCGGTTGGTTTGGACAGGGGCGGATCCAGCCGGAGGCGAGGGAGGGGGCCCATATTTCGTGAGAAAATATTTAGCGTTGACTAAGCCGGCTGGCCGAATAAGCGGAGGGGGGGGGGCAGGTTGTGGGCACTATTTTGTTTGTTTTCTTGAGAAAATCGTTAGCGGCGACTAAGCCGTAAACGGGGAGCACTTTTTTTTTTTTTTTTTTTTTTTTTTTTTGGGGGGGGGGGTGGCTGGAGCTCTATATATTTGTTGTTACTACCCCCCTAGATCTTCCCCTGTGTGTGGGTGAGAACTACATCAGTTACACCGCTAAACCTACTTGAAACCGCACAATTCTTAGGAGTTTGGGTTGATGTAAACTAACTTCTAACCGACTTTCTACTGAACCGAACGATTGTTATGCATTCGGGGTAATGTATTATCTTTTTTTTTTGTCCAGGATGCGGTCCGTATCCTTGATGTGACTGGGGTAGATCACAGAGTATAGCCAGCACATGGTGGCTCAAAGAACATTGGATTGTCGTTTAATCTGATAAAACAGAGCGGTTTTGATAATAGTCCATCAACTTCTCCGATTACCCCCTGTTATTGAGCGTCTCGACCAAAAATAACTACTTACTAGAGCGGGATAGTTATATTACCGACATTTGATCAAAAGAAGGCGAGCAAGCGTTTTGGCAAATGAGTGCCTGTGTATCATTTTTTTTTGTCTCAAGCTTTTAAACGTAGTTTCTCTGTATTTACAAGCCAACCAGCAATCCACATAAAAGAAATGATATTCATTTTTTTTCTATTAAAGTAAAAAGGTCAGAATCCTTCTAAATTATTTTTGATTTGATTTGATTTTGATTTGATTTATATTAAATAATACAATACAAAACAAAGCAAAATTACAACAATAAAAAGTAATTACATCAGAATATTGTCGTAAAATCTGTAAACCAAATGTAAACACGTATATATGAGTGAAATATCCCACTGATCATATTTATATTACCAGATAGCAATAATTTTCTAATATTGAAGCATTTCTTGCGTATTGTAATTTCTAAAGCGAGGTAAACTGAAAGCCGTTTGAAAAAATATTACAAAGCACTAAGCATACTACATTTGTTTTTTCAATGTTTACCCTGATCTTTATGGTGCCACACGCGATGACAAGACATCTAAATACAATATTATTTGTACTCGTAGCAGTAGAGGCACTTTAGAACTGTGATTTTAAATGTTTCAGTGGCTTTTTGTGGACGGGGATGCGTGTGTGTGTGTGTGTGCGTGTGTGTGTGTGTGTGTGTGTGTGTGACTTTCATGGGGGGGGGGGTAGAGGAGGTACGGCAATGCTTGATTTTGATTGATTTTATCGCAGTATGGGTTCGCTCGTAGACAAATGTTTTTTTGCCAAAGTCGGTGTTAAGTAAATGCTTATCATTTGTCTTTACTGGCAAAGGCCAGAGACCAAAATCATTTCGAACCGAGAGCATCTTTCATTTTTCTCCAAATGGGCACCCCCTCCCGTATCTACAGAAACAATTTAGAGTTTAGAATACGAATAGTTTTCACCAACGCTGTCACGTCAGCTTTGTTACTCTAAGGATCATTTAAATATTTCATTTGGCCTTCGTTTCTCCTAAATATATATTACTTACTGTAGGTTTTTGCGGCCAATTTCACAATTTTTTCATTCATATTCACGAACGTGCATTCACATTCACAAAGAAGTCGCTCGCAGTTGAATTCGGGTATTCAAATTCAAAATCAGAGCAATCAATTTCATTTATCGACAATCTTATTCGTCTTCGGTGAAATCAAATTCACGAATATGCGTACAGTTTCCTACTTCGTGCATTCAAATTAACGCGGCGCTCACGATGAGCCTATTTTGGGCATTTAATTTCATTTTATGGTGATCAATTGTATACGTGCATTCAATTTAGTGTAACAGTAGCGGATCCAGGGGCACAGGGGGCACGTGCCCCCCCCCTTCCCCCCGGCCAAAAAAATATGTTAAAATCATTATATATATATGTTCTCTTTCCCACCGGGTGCCCCCCGTGTGCCCCCCCCCCCCCCGGTAAGAAATTCCTGGATCCGCCACTGTGTAATATTGAGAGGGATTCCAGATAAGAGGGAAACTTTGATTTATTTAAATAGATTACTTGTAATTATTGTTAATCATTGGTCCACAATAAAATCTCCACAATTTAGTTAATAATGTTCTTTGTTTATCTGACAATGATTGTTGCCTTTTGATTATGTATTTTATTATCATATCGCTAATTATATATAAACATGAATGTCTGCTACTACACCTTCTTTTAAATATATATGTATACAAGTTCTAATTAATTGGAAACATTGATAGAGTTTTAAAACATAACAATTAGGGATTTGGAGGTGATGTCTGCAATATTACTGCGGAAATGCATTATCTCTCAATTTTATTTTATTTTTAATTACTTTGAAATCCATTTCCAAAAACCCTAATTAAAATACTTTTTCAATGAACTTGTTCTTTTGTATGATGTATATATATATCAGTTATGTGTTTGTGTTCCCCCCTCTCTCTCTCTCTCCCATGTCACCATCTCCCCATTCTCTCTCTCGTTAACTGTCTCTCCCAAATCGCATTTCCTTTCCCCCTTTCTCTCTCCTTCTCTCTTTCTCTCTCTCCCCATTCTCTCACTCTATGTCGCTCTCTGTTTCTTTTTAATTCTCCCTCCCTCAACTTTTCTCCCCTTTTCTCTTTTACCAGCCCCCCCCCCCATTTTTTTATTCATATATATATATTGTACCTCTTTTTTGTAGGCCTAATCAGATATAATAAGCTGAATACTAGTAACCTATGGATCCAAAGATAATTCCTATAAAGATACACTTTGCTGATGAAATCACACATTATTAAACACGGATAACGCCCCCAACCCCAACATGAACAAATATACTCCACCCATCTTATGATCAGCATACACACTTTTAAAATACTTAGACATAACACCGAGTCCACCACAAAATAAACAAACTTTGATATTTTCTTATCTTAGGCAAATCTTGGTAATTATGTGCATTTATGTATTTTGAATATGCCACGAAAAGTGCGATATTTGTACAATATTTGATGAGTAAAAGGGGATAAAGTAACCGAGTGTCATTTTGGATCCAGTGATATGACATTTAGGCAGTTTCTGCAGTTTCCATAAACACGGTAAAAATCTTTTTGGTATGTATTTGCGCCCAGGCCTGTTTGTGCCATGAGTTATGTGGCAAGTTATATACTCATGTCTTTAACTTTGTGTTAGTTGAAAGAGTTTACAAATGAGAATGAACAAAGACAATGCAAATTTCATGATAACGAAGCCTAAATTTTTCACATACTGAGCGAAAAAATCTTCTCAAAGAGAAATTGAATGCACTTATTTAAAACATGCTTGCTCATTCACAAATTTGAATGACCAACGAGATACTATAGTCGGTATTAAATATATTTAAATGCTCTTTGCACGAAATTTACGCTCTTAGTTAACATTTGAATGATCCGATTTAACAATTGATTGCATGGATAGTAAATTTAAAAGACGGATTTTGAATTTGAAAGCTGATTCAATGCTGCGAGTGCGAATTGCGTGAATTCAAATGCTCGGAATATGAACTTGAATGAAAAAATTGTGAAATTGGTCACAAAAACCTGTATTAAATACCTACTTATTTTAGAATTTTCTCATGGGGAATGCAAAAGATGACAATAAATTTACGTGAGGCAATATTTCAATACAAAGGGCGGTTTTTTTATTACACGTAATACATTTTAAAAAACATGAATGATAACAATTATAATATATTGTCATTGTAAAGTGCTGGACCCGCCTAGAAGCAAATGCTCAAATTGAAGCAGCACTTGTGAAGAAAAAAAAAGGAAGAAAGATCACAATCATATTAAAAAGCTTCTTCATTATGAACAAAAGAACAGGAAATACGATAGGACATATGGAAATGAAAGAAAATAATCAGTCATGTGCCAAATTCAACAAATTCGTTTTTAGATTAATTTTCAATAAATCAACTGAACTGCTATTACGAATCTCCCGAGGAAGAGCCTCCCATAGCTAGGGCCCTGCATGGGCAAAGTTCTTTCTCCCACTTAGCACTGGTCAGAAGAATTAGGAAGAAAACGAAATCCGGAGCTTCTAGAGCGTAAAGATCTAGCTGGACGGAATGTAATAATATATCAAATTAAAATTGCACTGTGGAGCAAAGCCATGGACTAATGAAATAAAAGCACAAATAATTTGAAATCAATGCGTTCACTCTTTGGCAACATTGGAGTGCTTTGAGATCTGGTGTAATGTAACTGTGTTTGTTGGAGAGGGTCACTATACGAGCAGCAGCATTATGTAATTGCACAAGCTGTTTTTCAGTTAAATGGATAGTTGAGTTCTGTTGCTGAGAGCGCTACACACAACTTTTTTTGGTGAGATAATGAAAAAACTGAGTGTCAAATTTTATAAAGAACATACAATTTAAATGACAATTTTTTTTTTTTTGTATGATCAAAATCGGTTCACAGGCTGCTGAAATATCCATTAATATAACCTTTTTTAATATTTGTGTACCACCACAAATATTGGATATTTTGAAAAAGCCATTGAAAAAATTAAAATATCGACTTATGTGTTTTATTCCAGCCAATGCCGATGTCGGCTTTTTGTTGGCTTTTTCGTGTTGGTTATAATACGCACAATCAGCCGGCCTATGCATTGTTATTATTAATTAATTAATTGATTAACAGTCACCGTATTTTTTTTTTAATAGAGCTGAATTGGTATGATCCTATTGGATAAATTTCGCACATTTTGGGGTCTACAATTACCTTCATAGCAATTTTAGGTCCTAGAAGGGCACTAGAAATGTCATAAAAATATATAGCAATAACCATGCACTTTGAGAGCATTTGCGGTCTGAAACTAGAACTCAACTATCCCTTTAAGTTGAATAAAATAGCATCTCCGAAATCAGAACTCTGTGGCACTGCGAGATAGGTATTTTCATATGAATCATAAGTTATCCACTGACACCGGGATGATTTAAAGACGTATTGATTTTGTGGAGACATTGTCATTGTTTGTCCCGCAAGGGTAGTGGAAGTAATGGAAGCCTAATTTAACCGAGTCTCGGAACCATACAATGCAAATTCACACTTTATAAAATTCCTTTCAATGAATGTAAGCATAAACGATAGTGAACAGCGTACACAGAAAACCTCAATGTTATGGATAACACTGGCTGCATTGCTTTTCTTTTAATGAAGTAATTCAAAATCATCTGCATAAATATGCTATCTGAAAAAGTGGTGTTGAAAGAAACCTTTCAGACCAATCAGTTAAATCGAAAATAGAACGGGTCCGCCCACATAGCCCTGTGGAAGTCCACATGTAAGCATTGACAAAACCGAGTATTCATCAATACAACTTGCTTATAACATGATACGGTATGATCTGAACCATTGTGAGGCTTGACTCTAAATACCTAGAGACATGTGAGTATTAAAAAAATAGTTTTGTCTGTAGTAGGATTTTCTAACGATAAAGAAGACGAAAGACTTCCTGCACACTTCACGATCAGCCATGCATAACATCTTTTATCATCTTTGTTTGTTGCTACGTCATGCAGCCAGTGAAAACAAAAATAATTAATAAAATTATGGAAATGCAAGCATTACTTTAAACAAACAGAACAGTGGTAATATTTTACTAATATTTTCTGATTGAGGTGTCATAATTATGGAAGGGCAGGAAATGAACTTTCTGGAAATGTGATTTTCTCTATGAAATTCAGATACCGTTCGCCAATTTTTTTTTTTGTACCCTTCCTTCAAATTGTTTTTAATCACTCATGCGTGAAATATGCATCGTATGAGCCAAATAAAATAAAAGAGGAGGATCTAAGGCTTTACAAATATGTGTTTTCTGGAACGCACTGTATAGATCTTTTCACTCAGTCATTTTTCCGATTTGTTTCCAGCAGGGAACGCCGATTTAAAGAAAAGAACGAGTTCTCATAAAAGCCTTCCCCATCTCATCGTTTGCATATCAGTTAGTAACAATAGCTAATTAGAGAATATATCCTGAAAAAGATGGCTTTTCAAGTGCCCTCTTATTCTTAAGATAAGAAATGCGTGAATAGTTACTACAATACACGCCACATGCGTGCGTGGTCCCAATGACTCATTTGTATGTGTTGTGCTTGACCGCGATCTTCAGCAAAAGCTATTTTCCCTTTCTTTTCAATCATTTACGTTACTCACTGAAGCAGCAATTCCAATTCATCACAAAATCAATTTTCCAATTACTTCCCGATAGTTCCTTTCAAAATATAACCGCACAGCCAGTACTCGACTTCAAAATAGTCATAATTTTGACACGCTTTTTCTTCAAAGTAAATAATCATTCGCTAGAATTTGGTTACCGTTGTCTGAGTAAATCGAACTTTCGAGAAGAAGAAGTAAACGTAGAGAACAAAATGAGAACAATTGCCGTTGTTCCGGTATGTCCCAAACACTTATTAGGGACTTTTAGATTTGCGTGGAATTCAAGACAGTGCATTAAAAGGACGTCGATCGTAGCAATTCACGTTTTCGTTGTGCAAATCTAAAAGTCCCTATTGATATCATACACAATGTATCCCTCGCTTTGGAGAATACAACAACTAAAATGTTTCTGTGGTGTGACACACAAAACTATTATTATCATGATTAAGTACGATTGCATTCCTTTAGTAGGGCATCCCAGAACCCGACTTTGCTCTTTCCTTCCCTTCCACCCCCCCCCTCTCCCTTTCTCTCACTTACACTCTCTTATCCCCCCTCTCGCTCTCTTCCTTTCTCTCTACCTCTCTCTCTCTCACACTCACTTGCACTCCCCTCTCTCCCTCTCTCTATCTCTTTCTCGCTTTAACTCTCTACCCAGACCCCCCTCCCTAACAAACAAAAAAATCATACATATTGCATCTGTATTATCACTGCGTTTTTTTTTCGCCCCTGTCGTCTCAATAACACAACCACGACAGTGTCACTGGATTATTAGGAAGGGTTCATATCAGCAAGCCACACTCTCCTTTCCATCGATACGTCATTCTCACTTCTTCCCCATTGGTCAATTTCTCACTGTTATCGAGTCACCAGTGTATTGACATATATACAGCGCAGCCGTGGCGTACGCACCTCTACTTCACTCACTCACGCACTCTTTCCCTCCATTACTCAGTCTGTCAGTTATTCAAAGTCTTCTTTTTTTCATCCGGATGACAGAAGGAAATCGCTCTAGTGGTTCGTCAAGTTAAACGCAGCATACTTGCAGCAGCGATCAGGTCTTTTATATCTGTGAAGACGTTATCAAAAGGGCTTCATTCTTCGTCTCACCTGGATAGACAATTTGGCTCCACTGTCATTTTATCGATATGTTACTTTTCTACTTTGGATTTCAAGCTGAGGTAAGAATTTTAAACAAAGTTTTGCTTTAATAATTCCAGTTATGTATTGATTGTTCTAAATACCAGTGAAGAGACAAAGGCCCTAATTATTACCATACCATTCACGTGTTTTACAATTTATTAAATCGTCGTTTTTTAAGGTAGCTTTATTTCGTTGCTGTTGCTTGTTCAATCATGAATGGTTTAATTATCAGGGGGTAATGCAAATTTTGAATGTACTTGCCAGTTCAAAAATATGTATCACCACTCCCTGAAGCGACGGAACGCGTTTTTCTTTATTATTGAAAGATGATGTTTAGTTTAGGATTTTTTTTCCCCCTTCGTTTTGCCCCGCGTCTATATATGTTTAAGTATCTACCAACAGCGTTTTGGATAAAAATTGGCGACATAATTCTATTTTATTTTCAATATCAAATCCTGAAACCAATAAAACATCGGTTCTCTAAACGCACTAAGTCTCGTCCTTTTTTGTTCGTTTTTGGTTCTTTTTTTTTGTAAAAGAGAAATGAAGAGTAAAATACAAACAAAAGCTTTTACATATTACGATTAATTTGACCTTATCCGCGTTTTCATATCCTGTATTAATTTCATAACTATGGTTCAATGAACTAAAGTACAAGTAAAAGTAGGTGGAATGGCCAATTATACATGTACACTATGTAATTTTCAAAGACGGGCCAGATAAAATATTTTAGTATGTCAACGTCTCGAGCGAGGGACAGAGACGTCGTTTCCGGGACAGTTAAAATACTAATTACATGGAAATGGTTGTCGCTGGCGTATTTAAAACATTAAGGAGGGTTATTAGATTGACATTTGGGGTTAGAATAGCCAACCTCGGGCGCCAATTACATTGTGTTGTTGACATGAAGTTGTTTACTGCAAACCTTCTAATGTGTTTAAACTGCCCAATGTAGTTTTTGTTATTGTATTAGTATTAGTGATAGCATTGGTTTAAATCAGAAAACAAAAGTTTCCTACGTGTGTTAGTGTTTTATTGTACACAGTGAACATACAAACAAAAAGTATGCATAAATCTTACTTTTACTAGCTTTGAATCTTCGACGATAAATACCGATTAAAGAGAGCGAAATACTAAAAAAAAGAAAAGGAGCCTTTTAAAAAAAGTTGAAAGCGTATATTGAAGATAGAAAGACAGAGACCAATTGGGGGGTGGGGTGTTTTCATAATTATAGATATTTATGTTTATACATTGTATTTATCTTTTATTGTATTCATACATAACGCTATAGAATAGTCGTCCAAACATAATAACATTTTGAATGGATCACTGATGATAGAGACTTTAAAACAACTTGCATGACATATTGAGGCCATACGTTTTGGGATTTATCCATTATCCTTATCCTTTTGTATAACGAATCAATATGTGGGATTCATCTTCATATTGACAAAGTCAATAACAAAACTAATGTCCAGGTAACAAATATTTAAAAAATCAATTTGTCAGATTAATTTCGTTATAATTTCATCGATTGTGTTACGGATCACAGGTATTAATATCTGACGCCTCATATCTAACTACAGTCGCTTAATATGTTAACTGACTATGGTGTCATTTAAAATATAACGAAATGTATAGCTCCTTGCTCCCCCGTTTTGCAAGGATATCCCGACGAAGAAAAGGTCCCTGTAATACTACTCTTACAATATGGCTATTTTAATCAGTGTATGGATTGCACTGGCTGTACAGAACCAAGCTATCCTGGGGCAATTAATACAGCATTCTCATCATATTTAGGGCACATTTAACATTTTCATATGAGTCATTGTCTTTAATCATTGTGATTGTAAATTATCTCCTTGTTAGGGGAGCATAATTTATAATAAATGTATCCACAAAGGTTAGCACACACACAAACAAATATTAAATTACCGTGCAAGATATATGAATGTACTTAAACGGCATATATTGTTATGATATTTTTTCGATGGTAGTCAAATAATTGTATACTTAATTTGCCTTTGGCTACAGGGAAAAGTATCCATGAGCAAGTGTCGGTATAGTAAAAGATAAAGAACAAAATATTCCAAATGACCTTGTTTCTTGGCAACGCTCCTGAATGTTCAAACCTTATACAATATATTATTACTTGGATGTTCGATTATTAAATAGTGTGACTCTGTTGCCACATATTTATATATCCTACTTCCTTTTTTGACCTAAAAATAAATATTTATTCATAATTGCTCGGTGTCTTGTATTGGTGAGTTAAAGTCAATTGCCTCGCAATGTCGGGATGTAATCATGTTTACGCTAACCGAAGAAAGTCAAGTGGTAATTTCCTACCTGTTTTCGCATATGAACATGCTCTCAAAAATGTTATCATGTCGGAGCGTTGACCATGCAGGGGGATTGGTGTAATGACTGACAACAGGTGGTCTTCGGTACAACCGAACGTTTTGTCCCGAATGAACTACTATAAGGATGCTTTTATAATTCAAGGCTATCATCCTCCAAACTTAAAATAATTTTCGAAATAGTGTTTAGTCTGACGGTAATTAATACACTGAAACTAACAAAACAAAATCCCGTTTCTCGAAACTGACTATGAAAAAATAATTTCAACAGAATAAATTTGTTAAAAAACAGACAAAAAATTACCATTTGGATGAATAATTCGCTTTTAGGAAAGAAAAAAGTCACCTTTCCAATCGCTAGAGCATCTCTCTCTCTGTTCGTCTGTTTATCTGTCTCTCTTTCTTTCTATCTCTCTTCCTCTCCATCTTTTTCTCCCTCTCATTCTGTTTAGAGATAGGCTTTGTATTCGAGATATGAGTCGGTGTCAATTCTAATGCAAATGTCACCAGAGGGAAGCTTAAATAAAATGTCATTTAGGGGCGTCGTTATAACCTTTCCACCCTGGGGTAACATCAACAAGCAAGCAACTTAACAAAACAAGGCAAAAGACTACTAGACATCACATCATTTTTTTTTTTTTAAGGGGAAAGTTTCAAAAAGGTCTTTCGCCCATCTTGATGATTCTTTAATCACATTAAGGATTAAATATTTTCATCTATTATGCGTTGAAAAATGATTGCCATTCTATTCCTAAAAATTATATTCTGTGTCTCCGAAGCATTTTTTCCACAACTATGATAAATTAGATTTAAATCTTTTAATTTGAGTTTTTTAAATTCTCATTAAATGTTAAGAAATCTCTTGTAGGAACATTTTTTTAGTTCCCCCTTGTCTTCGATCAGTAGGCCAATACTTCTAAGTGACAAAAACGCAAACAAGAGGCGAGCCCATGTGACAACCGTTGACAAGTTAGTGATCCTCCAAAGTTATTGACGTAACAGTCACCGTATCATGCTGGGTACCCTACAGTTGGTACGTGCCATGCCCCCACTCTCGACTGGCTTGCATGACAGGTTCTTCGAAATGATTTCACCTGCAGGCTTCTCGGGGTTCTGGAACAATCAATAGATCCATACTAAATTATATTGATCTTCACAGTTTCTCATCCGGATGCAGACGACGGATTGTCATTATATTTTGATCGAAAAGACCTTCCCCTTATGTTATGCTAAAAAGAAGGAAAAAAAGTTGTTAATCAAATCGAATCAAAATATATAATTGAGAAACTTTAATAGGGCTACTAGCATATTCAGTTCATTAAATAAAACAAAGTAGTTCAATGCGTTAGGAGATGATTGCCATTCAAAACATAGCTCTTAATACTAATGTTTTCGTATTTCAATATTATGTTTGCTGAAATATCAAATTATGATATTTTGTATTGGTTAGTATTTCTATTCGATAGTTGGTTCCTCTTTTTACTGACTGTTTTAATATACCCCTGGATAGTAACAATGGTTATACAATTTTAAGAAGTTGAACATGTATTTTGTTATTGTGCGAGACCCC
Organism: Strongylocentrotus purpuratus; assembly: GCF_000002235.5. NCBI lineage: Eukaryota > Metazoa > Echinodermata > Echinoidea > Camarodonta > Strongylocentrotidae > Strongylocentrotus > Strongylocentrotus purpuratus. The sequence goes on from NW_022145595.1 coordinate 14,052,150, forward strand.
ATACTTTATTTCCAGACTGGCCTCGGGTCAACTCGCATCATTTCAATCAAAAGTACTTCTCGTTTATTACATTTACGAAACTTTCAATACGAAAATTAAGTTATTTCCCGAGGCACTGTGTAAAAATCTCCGCATGGTTGCTGGTTTTCGCGCGTTACACCGCAGTCACACCGATGAGAATGATACCAGTCCGACAACGGACCGATCAAACGATTGCATTACCTCATATATGATTTAGCGTCGGTTTGGAGTCGATCTAGCGGTGTGACCAGGTCATTATCCCTTCCAACAAAGTAGCAATATTTGCCATTTCTGTTTCATTAACAACAGTGGAGGCACAGGATGTTTCCTGTGGCTAATATCTTAAGATATGGGTCAGATAAAAACATTGTATTTGTAAGCCTATCAGATGAGGTAATATTATAAATATGAATAATTACTTTAGCGAAAAATATAAATTTAAACAACATGAAAAGATGACAAGAGATTTTGAAGATAACTTAATCACAGAAAACAAAGATTACCCTATATAGACGCTAAAACACTGCATGTACACCATTCTCCAATCATATTCCTTTTTTGCGATTGACCTTACCCCCCCCCCCCCCCCCGGCCCCCTTCTCTCTCTTTCTCTCTCTCTCTCTCTCTCTTTCACTTCATATGCCTTTTAAAAATACATTTTCGTATATATATCTACCTGTCTCTCTTTCTCTATTTTGTCTTAATCTTTTTTAATCGTATATCGGCAGATTAAAAATTGAATGATATTCCACATCCATTTATTTCTCTTTTGTTCGAAATAGTGTGTGGTCCTCAAGTCTGAAACATAATCAAGATTATTGCGAAGATCTAACTTTCCGGACTTTCCCGGCAAACTTGTCTGGCATTGACCGACATCCCCGCCTACACATCCATTCGCCTGCATTTAAAATGGATTTAAGGACATCGATCTCAAAATGAACTGTTTGGTAATCAATGAAATAAACCTTCAGGCCCATCTAATAGATTCATAGATCATGTAACCACTGAATAATATATCTTTCTCCCACGAATAGGGAATTGGTAAATAATACATCGGATTCTCGAAAATCTTTCCTTAAGCCCTTTATCGTTGAAAGGGCTATTTTTAAATCATGTTGTTGATCAGTTCGCCGGACGAAAGATATATCACACAAAGATTCACCAGGTGTAATTTGATGTTGACAATACAACGTCCAAATACTAATTATAAGGGTAAACATTCAATACGAATTCCGTTTTTTGTTTGTTTGTTTCTGTGTTGTAGTTGTGGTTTTCTTTTTAACTTACAGTTATATTGCCTACTTTATCTTTATTCAGTGACAGTTCATGATTTTGTTCAACAAACTGGCAAATCGGACATTAGTTTTAATTCTTATTTTGATGTTATTGTTGCTTTGTTTTGCTTTTTTTCCTTTTGTTTGTCATTTTTTTTTTGTATTACGTATTTGATAATTGATTTATCCTGATTTACAACTATTCAAACTGGTCTCTATTAATTGTTTGTAATAAATTGAATCTAAATAGAAAATAGAAATGAAAGAAAACGTTAAATAATATGAAAACGTGCCATCCATACTTAAAGAAGCGTATTTTTTTTTTCATGCAGTGAAAACAAAAAAGGAAATATTTTGAGCACATATTATTTTAGTTTTAATATCTATTTTAAAAAAACCTCGTGGGCGTAATTTTCTAGTATTGGCTAAAAGCGCTAATTTCTCATCTTTAACATGAAAAAAAAAATCACGCAAATTCAGTGGTTCTATAGATCAAATCAAAGATCTGAACAGCCCCATGCATCGATCACCACGTATGCACGCAAAAATATATGCATGCGTGCTGAATAAAATAACCTCTAATTGCCATCGGGAGCGGATCAACTGATACCTACAATCTAAACCCAACTTAAGCCCAAGCCTAAATCTAACTCTATATCTTTGATGAAACATAAAGCTCCTGTAGCCAAAGAATGTCGAAGAGGCATCATAAACCTCCGAGGTGACTACGGCAAAACTTGCATGAAATGTTTAATATTTCTATTGTGAACTGCGTTTCTCATGGGATTCGAACGCCTGTTGATGCGGGGCCTCCCTCGAGTGCAATATGTCATATCTTAGCATAATATTTCAGTAGTGCTGCGTTTCCTTTTCCGGGCGAATTTCGGATGAATGCTTTTTCGGATCGGGTGGTCAAGTGGCTGAGTGAAAATGGAAATATCAGGGTCATAGATGTCGAGGAGATGTTGTTTAATGTTTATTTATTTATTTATGTATTAATGATTTCTTTCAATTGGGTAGTTTAATTCAGTTCCACTGGAAGCCAGTGATCTTAACAACTAAAATCTTAGGATGTAAGCGAGATTGAAGCATACTCTGAACAAACCACACATAACAATTTCTTAAAACTAATTATATATGTGTATAAAGGGTTATATATTTTGTCCCTCTCCTCTATCTATGCCACTCCAATGAGGTCATGTAAATGTCCCTATACGGCCGACAACATCACACTGTGAGTGCTAGTTTTGTTCTAATCCATTAAGCTTAATTCCGCAGTACAAGAAGCGATTTGTGATCCACATATTAGTTGTCTCTAATGGAATATGTCCATAACGATGAGGCGAGGCGCTGCTTGACGGCTTAGCCGTGTTGCCCGCTAGCTTTCTGGCCCAGCGAGAGTTACCCGAGGAACGAAAGTCGGGAGGCTCCTTTAAAGGGCAAACAAGTCTTTTCAGAAGTATTATTTAATATAATAAAGCATTTGTCAAAATCGCTATCATTTAATCAAGTTATTTTTGTCTTACTCATCTGTACAGTGTGAGTCAAAAAAAGTTTACACCTAGAAAATTGCTAATTATTTTAAAAATCATCTATGAACAAAACATTATGAGACATCTTATGAAAGAGTGTTTTATCCCAAATCATTTGGTATCATTTTTGTGTGGTATGTGTTCACGCTTGGATGAACAGGAAGCATTGTTTGCGAGAGTGCAAAAATCGACTTGCGCCAAAGTTGCTTATGTGATGTTTGAATAAAACAATTGGGATTTGGGTATTAATTCGGTCTTTGCAGGTCCAAATAACATCCCTTACAAAATTGACCATGCCATACATATCAAATATCGAATATAAAATATCAACAAACATTTGTGCGCGTTTGTGTGACTTTGCTTCTGCAAGAAGGATATGCAATGCATTCCATTTGATACATTCAATTCATTCTCTCACTCCGCTAATCCTAACCAGGGGCGTACGCAGGGGGGGGTGTTTTGGGGGTTCAAACCCCCCCCTTCTTTGGTATTTTAATGTATGTAAACCCCCCTAAAAAGAACCTAAAACCCCCCCCCCCCCCTTTGGCTTTTTTTTTTTTTTTTTTTTTTATAAAAATAAAAAAAAAAAAAAAAAAAAAAAAAAAAATTATACCCACGCTAACCTAAATAAGGTGACCTTACACACCCCCCCCTACGTAAAAAAATGTCAAATTTTGAAATTTTGAGACCAAAAAAAAAAAAAAAAGTGTCCGCTTACCCCCCCCCCCCCACCCCCCCCCCCCCCCCCCCCCCCCCCCCCCCCCCCCCCACCCCCTGAGCGACTTTTCTGCCGGCTGAGTCGTTGCGATTTTTTTTGGCCTCCAAAAAAAAAAAAAAAAAGTGTCCGCTTACCCCCCCCCCCCCCCCCCCCCCCCCCCCCCCCCCCCCCCCCCCCCCCCCACTGAGCGACTTTTCGGCCGGCGCGATTTTCAAATTTTCGGGAGCAAAATATTTTAAAACCCCCCCCTTCAAAAAATCCTGCGTACGCCCCTGATCCTAACATAATACATACTGTAGGCATCACTTTGGCGCAAGTCGATTTTTGCGCTCTCGCAAACACGGCCTTCTGTCCATCCAAGCGTGAACACATACCACACACAAATGATACCAAATGATTTGGGGGTGAAACACTCTGTCAAAAGATATATAATAATTTACTCTTCATACATGATTTTTTGAATAATAAGCAATTTTCTAGGTGTAAACTTTTTTTAACTCACACGGTATAGTAATAGTCAGGATTTCCTTTGTCATATCCATTTGAGAGTACCCTGATTCTTTGGCTCAGGCTTGCCAATTATTGCAATAAACCTGTATCGCATCACATTAGCCATATATTTGAACGAGGTGACTTTATTATTCTGCATTCAATTCGCACGTTCCAAAAAGTGCTTTCATATAGTGTATTATTTTATAGAAAGTGTTCTTTATTGGAAACGTTGATGCATACATTTCAAAGAACATCAAGTTGCGTTTGTTTTACTTGTTTGTAGTCATAGTCAGGATTTCCACTGTCATATCCGATTATTTGGCTCAGGCTTGCCAGTTATTGCAATAAACCTGTATTGCATCACATTAGAGATAAATTTGAACGAGGTGACTTCAATATTCTGCATCCAATTCGCATGTTCCATAAAAAAGTGCCTTCATATAGTTTATTTATAGAAAGTGTTATTTATTGGAAACGTCGATTCATTTTTAAAATGCATACATTTCGAGGAACGTCAAGTTGATTGCCTTTCATCCATGCCACCGAATTGTTATGCTTTGTCCCATTACATTTTTGCAGACCAAACAAATAAAAGGATAAATTACAACGGCATTTGAAAGATTAAACTAATTTAGAGCATTAGTTGTCGAATCGATTTTAGTGATTGCAATCATTTGAGTAAAAGTCTGATTTTCAGACCCTTGTACCGAATGGTCGTCCTTTTTGTTTTGCACAAAGATTCAATCAGTTGAATGTTGGTCATTACAAGAAGTGGGTTATTGATAAATGCTCATGTACCTTTCAGCTCATTTGGTGTATGTTGTTTACCAAAGAAAAAAAGGAGTCAGTCCATCATTCAATAGACGTGTCTGACAGTGAATTATAGAGAGTAAACGGGTTTCCTTGCATAATTTGAATAATAGGAGACTGCTAACGTTTAAATTTCACAGAAAGTACATACGTGACATATTCATAATGTTGGGTAGGGGCAATTAACTCACATTTTGCCCTTTCACAACATAGAATTAAATTAATATGATAAGAAATTCGAGACGATTTGTTTATCTTTTGATCCAAATTCGTGGTTTATTATACTCAACTCGAACAACGTCTGAAAATTACCAGGTTCCGAATCAGGTCATTTGCATATTCGTAACAATATTTCCTGAGAAGTTCTATATACTTGATGTTGGCTGTACCTTTTAACTAATACATGATCACAAAGACCTCAATAATATATATATCCTTTTGAAATGAGCGCACATGCCGATGACAAAATCTGAACTTTACTCTAATGGCAATACAAAAGGATATGAACGATTCCAGGCAATTAGTTCGTATACATTATTTCCAGTCGCATTATATTTTTACTAATTCACATAAAGATGATTGCTGCCAAAAGCTGGAATTAGACTCGTAAATTATTTTACACATAATTACGATTTTATAATGATATAAACCGAAATGTTGGATTCGGACACATCAATATGACTGTTTGAAACTTTGGAAATGACTAAGAAATCCGACAAGTATACGCTACTTTGTATTGCCAAAACTATTAGAACACTGTGATCTCGATATAAAACATGTTAGAAAATCACGATGCATTCAATAAATCACTACATGTCACCAAATCTGTTAACACGTACGTTCAAGATTACTGCATATGATAATGCTTAGAACCGGGGAAAAGGGTTATCATGCGCATATAAAATGTATATGGGAATTTTCAGTTAACCGGTGATTGTTTTGTTTCTATGTTCTGTTATAGATCCTCTATCAGCAATAACCTCCCTCTAATACTATCCTCTCACTTACGTCCTTTCGATTAATTCTAATATGCTCTTCACAACGATTCTACGCTTTCTGTTAAATCAAACACCCCCACTTTATTCCAAACACCGTCGCAATGCTATTGCATGCAAGAAGAGACGTAATCAACAGCAGTTGTAATTGGTCAGTTGCATGTAACGTGTTATTCCGGCTCCGTACCGGGCGTAATCAAGACACTGTCTTAATTGGCTAGATTGATGTCACGTGCTATTCAGGCTTCGGGCTATGTACCGCCAAGTGTGAAAATGATGCAGCGGTGTTGATAATCTATGACCTTGGGAGGCATTCCATACCATGCTTAGGTAACCAATCACATCCCCATCTTGTTTCGAGACATTGAACCCTGCCATGAATTAGTCACGATGAATGATATTCAACGTAATACTGAGGCTGTGGGGCTTAAAACGAAGAATAATAGTCGAATAACCGTTAAAAGGTCGTTGGGAAATTTCAGATGAAATCATTACTCTTTACTTTTTTTTTCTAAACACATTCGACTAGTAAAAGCCAAGCAAAACCAACAACAAAAACGCGCAAAATAAATTATTTTGCAAATAATATTTTTACTCGATATCTGTAATTTCTTTATCTCGATGTGCCAAACATTCGTGGATATCAATGACAATAACACAATATGACTTGCATAAGTAGGACAGGGCCCTCCTGCATAGAGAGTTGCGTTTAACCACAACTCTGAAAATCAAACGCTAATCTTTAAAATTCAAACATAACTTTCAGGCGAAACTTTATAATAGATATATTATATGACCAAACGCAAAGTTGCGTTTGATATCAATCGCAACTCCCTTTATGCAATGCGCAGTTGCGTATGATGTTTGTTGTTTGATCTGAGTTGCGATCAATCGCCACATGACTTTTATTGAAGAGGGCCCAGGCCTAACTTTTACACGTAAATCTCGACTTCCGATAAGGACTGAACATTAATACAATATTGTCACATGATTCGGCGTACTGTAATGTCCATTAAATGGAGAAAATCTGCCTTGCAGTTTTCAGCAAAGGTCTTTGCTATCATGTGCAAAGACCCATGATCATGGTCAAATAGAAGTAATTTTTGAATGGCCGATCCTTCCAGAAAGGGAGTTTCTAAAGCCCACCACGTTTACTGCTTAGGTATCTGTCATGGTGATCATCCTATTTCTTGTGGGAGTCTCTTTTTCCATTTTGTTCTGTCATGGCGATCATCCTTGAATTTCATGTGGGAGTCTCTCTCACCATTTTGTTCTGTCATGGTGATCATCCTTGAATTTCATGTGGGAGTCTCTCTCACCATTTTGTTCTGTCATGGCGATCATCCTTGAATTTCATGTGGGAGTCTCTCTCACCATTTTGTTCTGTCTAGTTGAATCCATTTGTTCATGTTCTTACATGTGCGAAGAAAAAGAAAAAGAAAATCTGTTTTCAGGGGTTTTGTGGGAGGGGGTAAATATTATTGCTAGTAATGAAGAAATGGAAATGAACATTAAGTAAATAAATGCATACATACAATTATGATAAGTACAAATTCGACGAGTCGCCTACATTATTTTGGTATCCTAGCATTAACAGTTTACTTTGCGCGTTAATGTGTTTTGATATCATAGCGAATCAAAATGCATATTTAACGTGTATTTGAAGAAGTACGCATGGGTTCTACAAACGTGTATCCCTCCGTCCTTGCCCATTCATACCCCCCCCCCCTCTACTTGTAAATTAGGCATAATACCAGAGGCATAAAAATGTTCCTTGTCCATCGGAGAAAGATAGGAGGGGAGGGAAAACTGAATAGCGGGATGGCAGAGAAGACGGCGGAACACAGCCGGGGTCCTTTCAACTAGATGATGTCCTACTCATGCGCCTAATTGTTTTAATTTGAAGATTGATTTTGCACTTGACAGACCGGACATTAAGCAGGCAGTGAAAAAATAACGGCCATGAAATTGAAGTTCATCTGAAGACGGTAACACTGCCGAAAGCACGTGGAACTAGCGTCTAGCACCGTCATAGAAAACCTGAAGAATGAAATCCATGGAACTTGAACAAAAAAAGACATTCAGACAACTGCTCTGTAAACGCACCGCTCCCCCTTCACTTCCTCTCATTCTTACTCTTCGTTTCTCCTTAGATTTCTTTAGCAATAACGCAACAAAAACAAAACGGGGGGGGGGGCTGCAAATAATTGGCGAATTAATGTTTTTTTATACGGATGTGAGCGTAGACCTATTTAATCCTCCATCTCTCCATCTCTCTCTCTCTCTCTCTCTCCCTCTCTCTTTCTCTCTTTCATCAGATACGTAATTCATATGGTATTAATCTAATATGGCATTATAAATTGGCAAGTTCATCGCCCTTTCATGATGCAGTTTTACATACTGTAGGCATACGTAATTAGCTAAATTTCAGCGTGAGGCATTTTTTTATCAAATCAAGCCTCGGCACTTAGGACTTAAAGGGTGATCCAACCCTTGTAATATGTTTAAGTGTATACAAGCAGAAAAAACCATACAAACACAATGGTGACAGTTTGAAATTAATGGGAACAATAATGAGACAATTACGAATGTTTGAATTATGATATAACTAAATAACAGCGAATCTTTAATTGATAATTTAGTCCGTGGATTGTGACCTATAGACACTGAAAAATCAATCTCCTGATTCCCGTGTACACAAAAATATCAGTAATTTCTCCTTTTTTGCTCTCCTAAGTGAATTCTCCCTCGGGGCACAACTCAAAATATATTATGGAAATCATATCAAAGTAGATCCCCTCTCTCCGAGTCATATATTTTTGGGAAAAAATGAAACTTCAGTCAACTTTATTGGAAAAGTCTTGTCCACCACTACATCACAGAGAATTTGGAGAGTCCATAATAAATTTCTCGTGGTTTGACATTAAAAAAAACAGCACCGCTATGTACAAGAAAGTTTTAAAAAAACATTCTTTGTTTTTATAATCATAGAAACTGAATCGTTCTACGACATGAATAGCTCCTCTTCAGCCAGTAACATTATCAAGACTGACAATGATTGTCGGGAGTCGTTGACTGTTTGTCGCTATAATGTTTATTATAATAATTGAGTAGTGCCTGCCGAAGGGAGAAAAACAAATGTGTGTGTGTGGGTGTGTTTGTGCGTTGTTTTTTGTTTTTGTTACGACCACGAAGAGAGTGTAAATGAGCACTTTTTTTGTTTGACCCGAAAATTTGAAGATTTGGCCGACCGATATTTCGTTCAGTGGGGGGGGGGGGGGGGGGGGGTAAGGTACCTTTTTGGGGGTCACCCTGTTTAGCACAATTTTTATTTTATATTATTTTTCAAAAAAAGTGTTGAAAATGTGTTAGCTCAATAATTGACGTGTAAGTGTGAGCGGAGCGGCTTAATTGATCTTGTTGCATGCTCTTTTATGTTTAATCTTTCTAGCTTTTATTTCAAAAAATTGAAATTGTTATCGTTTACAAACACAATAATGCGGAGACATGCATTATAATAATAATAATAGAGCATGAGAGACTTAGCGTGGACGGCTATATAGAAAAGATATCATCACAACTCGATCTGACTTGCGTGCATAGAACAAATAAGCTTGTTCCATGAAAAAGTGAAGTTTTCTAAAATGTGCGTAGTCTTTCCAGCATTGGGGGCGCCCGGAAGTCACTAGGGTAACATTTCAAAAGTTAATAAAAAAGACATATGCAAATTGTCTGTACTTGTGTCGGAAAAAAATTACATTTATCCAGCACAATGTCTCTTTTTGGTTGGAGAAGAGCAAATAGCGAGTTTCAATCACACTTTGGCCGCTCTCGCAAGCTCTCACTTGTTTCACTGTGGTCAAGAGACTTTGGGGCAAGCGGTTAATGAAAATACTAATCGTTAGCTTTCTTTTGGTATCAAACTTGTTTTGATTGATTGTATAATTTTATCGGAATAAAGGAAACAAAAAGGCTCGACCAATAACTTATCAGGGTCTGAATTGACCTTTTGACTTGAATTCCCTGATGAAAGCGCACTAATGACGTCATCTTCGCTAAATCGGTGTCTTTTATCGTAAAATGCGACACTTTCACAATGTTATACATCTTTTTTTAATCATTAGTAAGATATAACATATTTTTTCTGATATCACTGAAGTTTAGGGTTTTGTTTAATGAGTAATTTTAAAATAAGACCCATTTTGCTGTTTAATTTACTGTATCGTACCATTAAATTCGCAGGGTAGAAAGATGCATTTTCTAACCGCGCCAAATTTAATTTACGTTCCAACATTCTGTTAAATGGGTTCGTGTTGTTAAGAATCCACTGCTTTCTGCTCCAACAAACGTCCACATGCGGGAGTCGTTTATCAACTAAATTATTCAAATTTATGGATGCTTCCTAGCTTCCTAGGTGTTTGTGTAGTGAAGCATTTCATTCACCTGCTATCATTCTTTGTACTCCAATTGCCAGAACGCAAATTTCATTTTGGTTTTCTAGTTTCATCGGAGTCGTCTATCAACTATATGTATTCAAATTTATGAATGCTTCCTCCCCAGGTGTTTGTGGTTTTTATGCATTTCATTCACCTGTTATTATTCTTTGTACTCCAATTGTTAGAATACAAAATGCATTTTAGTTTTATAGTTTCATACAATAAGTAAGTCAATAAAAGAGTATGTTCTGCACAATAAAAACAATGTGTGTCCCTACTGTTCAATGTAATGTGTCCCCTCATTTTTTAATAGTTAATTTACCCATTCACATATTGGAACTACCTGCCCGATGAAGCCAGTGGCCTGTGACCCCTGAGCACTCAACACCGTGTGGGAGTCAGTTCGTGGTCAAATTCTTTTATGAGACAATTACAAGCGAACGTTTCCATATGCTCGAGAAGGGGTTTGTCATCACCGTATTCTCGCATTCTTTTCCACTTACATGTATGTAGCTCTATCTATCTGGTAATAGTCTTAGTTTATTACTATATTACCCCCCCCCCCCCCTCTCTCTCTATCTTTCTCTCTTTATCTCTCTCTCTCTCTCTTTCTCTCTTTCTCTTCTCTCTCTCTCTCTCTCTCTCTATATATATATATATATCACTCACTCGCACCCTCCCCCATTCTCTCTGTCTTTCGCTTCATCTTATCTTGTGTAATTCACCAATCTCTCCTTTTATTTGGAACACGTGCCTCCATGGCTGTGCCGCTGGTATTCAGAACAAAGCCGACAATGTTGTTAAGAAAATAAGTATAACAAAGTCAAGTATCTAACCCTGAACATGTAAAAACATTACCAATGCACATGCAAGTTTGACGATCCTTTACAGTATATAGATCAAGTCAGAAGCCAATGTGGCCTCTTCAGCAAGAATATTGAGAAAGGCGAGATGTTTCCTATTGAACGCCATCATTATCGCTTTTTTTTTCACCGACGTACTTAACGTACGTGAACTTAACTAGAGGGATCTATGTATGTCAACATACATGCACTTAAGGAAAACGTTTCTATTGACAGCCCGTGGTTTCACCGACATAGAAAGGGAACACGAGTTAAAGGAGGCTGAAAGGAATAGCTTCAACCGATATTGTCGGAAACCCTGATCATTCTTTACCTAATGTGTTGAGCGTGAAAGGAAATATTACTGTTTCTCTAGCATGCTTTTAGGAGCAGGGAAATTACTCTATGAGGCGGTGTAACATTTACTCGTTTGTCTTTATTGCAAGAAAGAAAAAGGTGAAGGTCAAATAGATATCTTATCGTATAGCAGTCTCGATCACCATATTCATCTCATCCCCTACCTCTTCTCTCTCTCTCTCTCTATGTCTCTCTCTCTCTCTCTCTCTCTCTTGCGCTCTCTCTCTCTATGTTTCTCTCTCGATGTATTTTTCTTATTCTCTCTAGTCATGGTCTATCTTTCTCATCTTCAGTCTATCTGTCTGTCTGCTTTGACATTGTATTGCGTTCATCTCTCTCTCTCTCTCTCTCTCTCTCTCTCTCTCTCTCTCTCTCTTTCTCTCTCTCTCTCTATATATATATATAGCGCTCAGACTGTTGGTCTCTATCTTATGGTCGTCTCAAGGTTCGGTGTTTCTCTCTCCTGGGCTGAAGAAAGTGGAAACAAAAGCGTTGCATAGGAGAAAAAGGAACTGTTCAGTAATAGTGAATAAAATAGGAAAAACTGTCTTGTCCCTTCGGAGGTCAGTAGATTATTGTATAATAATGTGAATAATGTTATTTTTCCCGTCGATGAGAGTGAAAAGGACATATTACTGATTCTCTAGCATGCTTTTAGCAGCAAGGCAAATACTCTATGAGGCGGTGTAACATTTCCTCGTTTTTCTTTATTGCAATAGAAAAAAAGGTTAAGGTCAAATAGGTATCTAGTCGTATAGCATTATCGATCACCATATTTATCTCACCTCCCCCCCCCCCATTCTCTCTCTCTCTCTCTCTCTCTCTCTCTTTCTCTCTCTCTCTCTTTCTCTATCTATGTATGTTTCTCATTCTCTCTAATTTCCTTATATCTTTCTCTTCCTCACTCTATCTGTCTGTCTGCTTGTACATTGTATTTAATTCATCCTCTCTATCTTTCATCTATATGGCGCTCTCAATATTCGGTGTTTCTCTTTCCCCTGGGCTGACAAAAAAGAGGAAATAAAAGCGTTGCACAGGAGAAAAAAGAGCTCTTTCCTTATAGTGGATTTAAAAAAAAAGTAAAACTGGTTTGCCCCTGGTTTTTCCCGTCGATATTCAAGCCTTAAAAACTGGGTTGACGTCCAGCTTTTCAGGAATCATGCTTTACGCCATACACTGAGGCGGGAGAGGAAAACCCCCAAAGTTTCCAAAATAGTGATATAATGCTTGGCATTAAGTATGGAAAGGTCATGAGATGTTTCTCTCTCAAAAAGAGAGACATAACCATTCATGTATCAATAAGTAAGTGGAATATACGATGAAATGTCATCTTTGATTTCATCGACAAGTTGTCTTAGTTAAGATCGTTGCTTTAAACAAAATTGCATCCACCAAATGCGATCTCGTTTTGGATTCCCGGCTTGGGCGAAGCTTTTAAGATTACGTTGAAATCCGGGTGCCACGGGTAAATAGGGTGCCTGATATTGTAATGATTGCAACAAGCGCCAACATTTATGTGCATACATTGGCAGGCCTCTATAACGTAAATCCTTCTATCGATGTATGTGTGGCAATGTTGTGGACATTGTATACTTTGAAATCTGACACAAGGTCTTGTGCCAGAGGGTGTTTTGACAGTTACATTGATTAAATTTCGTGAAACCATCTTTTGCTGAACTTAAAGCATATCGATGGCAGTCGAAGTTGTTTTGTCAAAATACGTTTTCTTTTCTGATAAGCATCTTTTGTATTTATGATTCCCTACAATAACAAAGAAAAGGGAAAAACATTGTGCATGTATTTTGATTCGGATACCTATTCTTAAGTATAAATACATTTTAACGATGTAACAACAACATTAAAACGAAAACAGTAAAAAAAAAAAAATTTAAAAAAAATCGTTATATATCCGTAAACGTAGCGAAAAGAAACCCGTTGAATAAGCATATGACATTTCATCACATTGTGCATTTAAACATTTTACATCGCGAAATTAAAAGCGCAGCCGGACAAATATTTGCAAATAAATCGATTTAAATACGAATTATTATTTGCAGACCCGGTGATTGCAAGCCTTTGTACAATCAGTCATGACGTATTGACGGGAGGCTGTGTTGGCTGCGGGCTGTTCTATACCCCGAAAAGTTCAATGTCCAAATGAAAAGAGGGAAGAGAAAGGGGAAAGAAAAAGGGGAAATGGGAAAGCGATACCGAAAGAAGAATAAATGAAAGGTAAAGGAAAGAAAGACAGGTTTCCCCGAGAAATGCCTTTTTAACCACTGCCATTTATTGTTGTACAAATTATATTGGTTCCATCAAAGGGGTCGTCTCCAAATATTGAAAGCTGAAGTGAAATAGAACTGTTACCAATTAGTGCAAGTGATGTTGGTTGCCATATTATGCTTAATTGTTTCCTTTTCGGGTATTATACAGTCGTCGTTATAATGGAAAGGCTTAGATGACCCCCCCCCCCCCGTGCCCGATTCGAATCATGTTGATAATAAGGTACACGTTTTGTCTTGGACCGATATCAAACGATTTTCGTTTTGTTAAGGAGCAGGGCAGTCGTACAACAGTTTTTTTTTATATTTAAATTATGTAAACTAGCATCGTTTCAAGAATTTATTTTAAAAGCTGTAACTCCCACACGCACACACCTACTTAAAACTGTAACTGGCAACTTTGTATTGATACTTATATATACATGAATATCTATATAATTTGTTATCAATCCGAGGTTGGTGGCTATACCGTGATTTATATAAATGGGATTATACATTTAAAAATTAATGAGAGAGATTAAGATGACCGTGGGAACAGGAATAGGAGGAGAATGGGAAGGGAGACTGAATATACTAAGAAGGAAAAAAAAGAAACACAAAGACAAAGTGGGGAAAAGATACAAATCTCGTACACAGTCTTAATAATGAATCCAATAGTTAAGGGGGTACTTTTTCATTAGAATACTCGGGCCTCAAATTAAAAACACTACGTCTTTATCAACATGACCAATACAAAATCAGCAATTCGTGTTGGCCTTATAATAATAATAATAAAAACGGTGCTCATGAAGCGCTTACCACTGAAGTATCTAAGTGATATAACAAACAAAATAGACTGATAAACAATTACATATAAAACGAAACGAAAATAAAATTCAAATAATCCTACAAATTACAATACATATGAAATATACATCCATGTGACGAGAGTCAGTTAATCATCAAAAGCAATTTTGAATAAATGTGTCTTATAACAGGTGTTGAATTGGTTAATAGTCTGGCAGTTTTTGACATAAGAAGGTAGTTTGTTCCAAAGTTCAGCAGAAGCTGTGCAGAAAGAGCAATGACCATAAGAAAGAGTTTACAACAACGCGTACTCGACCCATCACCCCCCACGCACCACGCATTATCCACCCACTCACTTAGTCCTCATCAAAATGAGGCCTACAATCAACACTGTCCAGACTGCGGAGTCGATTTTTAATAGCTACTCTCGTCAATCTCGGTGACGAATTTAACACGCGTCTGACAGCATGTACTTGCTATCAATGATCGTAGCATTCAGCAACGCTAAAACCTGATAAAGTTTACACCATCGTATTTAACTGTTCACGGTTCTTATGTCATCCTAATCAATCCATCTTGTGAAGCTTTATTGATGATTGCAAGGGAAGCCCAATTAGTAGGAGGACTCGAACAATTATAATCCGTCGGACGAAATCTGCCGACTTGTTTGCAAATGATGTTACAAAAAGGAGAGTTAATGCTCTTCAATTTTTTAATTTAAGTCGTCAAGATTTTTTTTAGAAGTTCGTTATTCTTTAAGTATGGCCAATACTGGTTACATAACATAAAATGTAATGAGCAGATGAGGTAATTCCAAACTTTATCCATCGATGTTCGTACCAAAATTGTAAAACTTGATCTTAATTGAGAGCAATTGTGTACCCCACAATTCACTTGACAAATACATGCACCTACCCACTTCTACTGAATGTTATAAATGTAATCATAATCCATTGAATCCATTTAACAAATGAAAAGACCAATCAAATGAATTCAGGATATCTCTTTCATTCATTACCAAAGTTGATTGGACCTAATACCCTTAGAAACTATATTGTTATTACATTTTGATTCTTTGTAGTGCATGCTGTTTCAAGTATCTGTTGTATCCACCATATTTTGTCATAAGGCAAAACTGTTCATTTACCTTGTATAACAATTATGCCTCGGAATCTTCTTTTCGCTCTTCTAAAAATGTACATGAAAGAACAGTTGTGTAATTAGATTTATTTTTTTCAATGAACAACCAATTTGACAAAAATCCTTCAGTACGTTTCTTATACTGAAAAAAAAAACAGAATAGAAAGGGTCATTTTAAAAAAATGTACCAACTGTTATTAAACATAATTAGTTGGGTGAGCTTTCTGTCCTGTCCAAGAATAATCAAGTTATGAGCATTCGTAATATTCAAAATCAGGTCGGGTCATTTTTACGAACAATGTCGTTATATTCGGATACACCTCGCTAAAATGACCGACGGAGCAATATTCGTCGAACGCCAATGTTTAATATAAACCAATCTATCACTCCTGTTTGCTCTAATATATCTTTTTGATATCGCTCGCATTCCATTACCCTTTTACAGAGGCTGTCGTTATTACAAAATGATTGTATTTACTTTTGGACACGACTCCAAATCATTGATATATTTTTGTATTGCATTCGGTCTTCCAATAAAACTGTCCATGCCATATTCGAAGCATACCGCCATGAAGGACTTTATACTGACGTCATCAAATTGTGGTCAAGTTCTCTTTCTGTATACATTTCTCTTCCCGGATGTGCATCAATGGTGTTTTTATATCGCCGCCCCAACAACATAAACGATATAAACAAACCTTCAAAGTGACAGTTCGACCACAGCTACACTGTATCGATTTGTCCTTTAATCAGCATGACTGAGGATTTTTGTAATGCTCCCCTCCGACTTTTGCTATGAATCGCCATACTCAAGACATGTGAATATTATGTATTTACAAAATAAAGAAATATCGCAGACCATTCAAATCTTATATAGTGCAATAAAACGCTGATGCCCACATCACACGAGGAGTCATTTTATTGACGTGGGTCTCTGTCAGCAACTGTTGCGGCCTATGTTGCACCGTGTTGGAATGTCATCCGGCCTACACACAAAAATAAAGGCAACAGAAAGATTAAAGAAGGCAAAAAGAACAATGTGTTTAATTATTGGAGTATATGGAATCACTGCCTTCTCATATGTCATTATCGCAGGAGATCGAAATGATTCTTTTTGTTTCATTACGAAGCCAGAATGTACTAGAGAGCCTATTAACTGTACTGTATTGTACTGTACGACATTGATTGCAAGAAGCTCCGACATTAATGCTCAGAAGCTGAAGAATTTAAGGTGCTTACATTCACAAATGCTTATAACCAGTGTCGGAACTGAGAGGTTATCTAAAATCGGGATTAAACGGTTTGGATGAAAGCAGGAAAACTAATTCATCTTTACACCTAGTAAGCCAGCGCTAACGTCAACGCAGTGAAGTGTCTGAGCGAATTTGTATTAATACAAGGGGGAACAAAATCAGGTTATGCACATAATACATTGACCTTAATACTTTGACGACTTCACCACACACGAGCTTGATCGGTATAGTCTAATTTGAAATATTAATATATTCAATAAAACTATGCAGCGCTAGGATGGCTAGGTTAGGTTTTAAAATGTCGCGGCCCGGCCACCGTCGATAGTGCATTGCATCTGAATAGGGCTTGGACACATGCCCACAGGGTGCACCTGAAGGGGCACAGTAATGCAGAAGAGATAAACGGGAAGTGGGGATTAAAAAGAAGGATTTGCGCCATATCAAAACGAAAACAATCCAAGGTAAAAGAGTTGCGGTGATATAATTACGACAATTGTGGCTATCAATCTCAGGTAAGGTGCATACAAAAGTATCCAGATTGATATTACTTCTGGACCCAACAAAGAAATTAATCTGATTTTGATTCATGTTGAAATGTGTTTGCAAGCGGTTGGTGCAATTCGTTGTTTGCCTCGGGCGCCATAATCCCTAAACAAACCACTTTCGAACATGCACCGATGGTGAACTCATATTTGCAGACAGAGTATCGAATATGAAGACCACATTTCAATTTAAAGGAATACAGTTTTTGGAAATTTCGAAAATTGGACGGATAGTGATTCTTTCCAATTTTGATATATTTGGATGCCCCTGTAGATGTATCATAAGTACTTGGAACTTTAGCCCATAAAACACTTCTGCTTTTGAGAAAAATTGTATATAAAATTTTACCCTTTGCTCCCGGTAAATTTTGATAAATTTCAAATACCGCCTATGGCCGTACAATGGTAGCTTCGACCATGAAAATCTCAGAACATGTAGTTGTGATATATAATTTCCAAGCGGGAATAGCTAATCGGCCAATTTTAGTCAAGAAACATTGTTTCATAGCTGAATTATTGACTTTGAGAGGGAGCTATACAACATTAAGAGTTTATTATTTACAATTTCATAACTTCAGGCTCGATTTCAACCGCGACAACGATCAATGAATATTGTAGGATCTCATATACTTCCAATATGTTCATTTGAACCAAATTCATGATGCATACCAAAACTTTGTATTACCTTTAAGGAACGCGGGTCAAGACCATCCAGCATGTGAACGATAAGAAAGCAGGGACATATCAAAATTTAGTTTTAAAAATGCGGTAAACCCTTCGTATATCCCACAGGCAACGCTTGCAGCATATACATTGTTTGAATTCAGATTTTAACACATAAATTTTATTGCAAATATAAGTATAAAGTGAAAATATTCTAGCCCATGTCCCCTCATTTCATTATTGTATCACCCAAAAATCTTTCTTCATCTGGTAGTTTAAATCTTCGATGTCCTGGTTTGCTTTCAACATCGACAGCATTTGTTTTTATGAGACACTAACCAAAATGTTATCTTTACTCTCAGAAATAACATTTAGATCTACGTTCTAGCTCATATCCTGGCCGATATTTAATAACACAAATCTTGGTGTCCATTTCAGAGAACTTTTAAAATGATATGGAGGAATTTTCAATAAAGTGATGGAAACCTTTACATAGTCATATTACACCTGACCAGTACAAATTTTAATTTCCGGAGCTGAGGTTGCGAGGAAATTGTCACGACTCTGAGAAGAAGAAAACATATAAATCTCGCCGCTACGATCATTGCAATATAAATAAAAACAATACCCTTTTTCATTTACTTATTTTTGTGTGATCTATATGTGCTTTCTATATAACGGTATAGAAACAGCGATATTGAAAATGCCTTGACTTGATGAAGTGCGTGAAGCGGTGACCGTGATCTAAATTAAACCAAGTGATTCGATATGCGACGGTGTACATATTGAATTGAAGTTGTCTATTCTCCACCCTTCGACAGGCATGGGGTGTTCTTCGAAATCTAAAAGGTAGATGATTGCCGGGGATGTCATACAAACTTGACAAAGCGACCCAGACGTCAAATCATGCCTTAAATTAAATTCTGGCTTCATTGACTTTCATTGGTAAAATTCATTATTTCCCATCAACACGCTCTTGAAATTATTATATATTTCATGTGGGAGGTGATCTTGCTCTACATATTTAAAAGCAATGGCAAAATAATTTTGCATTAACAAAATGACCGAGAAAGTTTCAAACATATTTATAAAATTCACCGAGCCTCATATTCATTAAAAACATTATCAAATTGGAATGGTCTATGTTACATTTAAGTGAATGCAAGTATATTTTTAAATACGCAGACAGAACATGGAAAACATGCCCTTTGATAATCACCCCTTACATTAGCTCTCGCATAAAGTGCTCTATCGAATGGAATTCAAAGCAACACGCCGTCTAATGGTCGTTCTGTGCATGGGCCACCCCTCTCCCGACTATCTTTATTTGCCTTTCAAATGTTTGGGCGAAAATGTATCTGATAAATAAATAGAAAATGTTATTTACCTGCTTGCTTGTTTGCTAACTCGTTCGAGAAAGTTTCTCGGAATTTCAAAACAATACGATAAATTCTGTGGTAAATGTCGTGATAACGTATATTGCGGCCACCCCTTTTTATTTTCTTAAAATCTACACCTCTGGTATTGAATAATACCCATGTGTTTGTACTGAAATGCGAGGGCTAGCCATGGTCAATATCTCGAATCGGATGTCGTCTACTGGCGTCGTTCTAAGAAATTGATTTTAAAGCTATGCAAACCAAAACGTCCTAGATTTTGGGCGGTTATTGAAACAAGACGGAAGCCGGAGCTTAAGCATTTCTGAACGTGTCTAATCCTTTGTTCTTCCCCTTTTTGTCATCTTCTTTTTGTTGTTGCTGGGTTGTTTTTCACAATCTTCCGACATGTCGCAATTTTGAAAAGAAGAAAGGATTGACGTCTATATGACATTTATAGGATATTACGAATTCTGTCTTTCGTTATCGGAACGTATTTGTGCTTCCAGACACACCACAAAATAATTGTTAGTTAGAATAATATACCAGCAGATGACGGAGGGAGAATGAGGAGGAGGCTTTAGACAAACCTAAGACTAAGGCCGCTCTATCTCTCTCTCTCTCTTTCTCTCTATTTCGTTTTTTTTTAAGGGATAGAAATGAAATACCCGACACAATATTGTTAATTCAAGAGCCTATTAGTCGACTAATCAAATATTAGTAGTTCATGATCTATTTATAGTTAACTTTATGGTAAGATGTAAGTAATTTAATCGAGGACATGGGGGAGAGAGAGAGAGAGGGGGAGGAAGAGAGGGAGAGAGAGACGTTACTCTTTGTCAGTTAAACATGATCGCAGAGACTTCAGAGAAATCAACACAATTGCAATTTCAATTCGCTCTTGTATGTCCCAGAGAACCCATGTTCGAATAACATACTATGTCATTGTAATATTCCCACATTCAAAATGAGGACATTCAATACCATTAACATTGCCCTACCTTTTTCGGAAGTAGTTGTGTTAATGAACAGATGTCAATCGAGTTTGACATTTTCATTATAGTAAAGCCTTTTCAAATTCAAGCCTATATTAAAATCTCCTATCTATTTATAGCTTGTCTTCATATTTAAGAAAGCAGTGTGGTGATATTGTTATTGTTCTTGATGTTAAGTCGTTCATAATGCCTTCAATGTATATTCCAAAACATTCTCGCTCGTATTTAAAATATTACATTTCCTCTAAAACCCTTCTAAAACTGGCATGTACTTGAGCTTTCGTTTGCCTAATCATTTCAAGAAAATCGTTTCGCTTCTGATGTCAGCCTCAATTAAATATGCTAGTGACATTTAAAGAGTTGACACACGCATGTACCCAAAACATCTCTTCTGGCATTAGCATAGTTAATGCTGGAAAATGAGTTATGTTTATTTTCGTAATTCTTGTCAATACAACCTTCAGGAATTGCTTTTGTTTTCAGGGAAAGCAGAAAGAATGCATTGTGAACGAAACTGTCCACAGTTGATTTGGAAAGGAAGACTTTATTAATTGTGTGGTATGACGTTTTTAATCGACAAATGCAAATGTAAATCACAAACAATGCTAAGCACTACTAAAATGTATGGACATAACACTAAGGACCGCATACAGTCACGTTACACCAAACAGTAGTCCAAAGTTATCAGGTATAAAATTATTTTGTAGTCATATCTTTGATATAACGGCATCTGATTACAAACCCTTTTTACGTGAACTTACTTCCATAAATATTTTTACACGTTCTTCCACTTGGGAATGAAAAAAAATACGAGAAAGGACACACATGCTCATATATCACAACAAGTATTTTACCATCACCTTTAAGCGTGCCCTGAGACACATTGCCCAACGGCCAAATCTCCAGAGGTTAAAGACGCTATCAAACTGCGTGTACATTCCACTAAATATTGGTTATTCCCTATATCAGACAGGAATTAAAGTTTATAGTTTCACTCTATATGTCTCCGATAGCTTCATATGGTCTTAAACTGTATGTTGTATTGGATCTGTTGTTGTTTCTGTTGTCCTTGCTATTGTTGTGTTACCACTCATCCCAGGTAGCACATGAGGTACTGTTGAGTATTTATGTTGTCATAAAATGAGGCAAAAGATTTATGTTTAAATATTTGAAAAAATCCTCTCATAGTCTGATGCACTCAGTATACCGATGAAATATTCTTTAATTGAAATGCATTCATCTAGTGGCTTTGCAAATATAGGGGTGGTACTATAACGCTACCATATGGCGCTGGATACACAAAATTTCTCACAGTTTGTGGATTTAGTCCTGATCTGGATAGCACACAAAATATCGCTTTTAATAATTGTCTGCTTGTAATGCGTTCGTTAAAACCACATGGATTTTAGATCTGGAGAAAATCGGCGTAAATGTAAACACAAAAGGCGGTGTCTCCTGACGGGATATATACTTGTATATGTTACAAAAAGCTTTTGGTTGTCATGGATAATCCGCATTGTGATGGTAGATAGAAAAACACGGCTTTCCTTGGCGGGGAAAAGGTACGAAATGAAAAGGGGATGGGGAGAAACAGAGAAAGAGTGGAGGGAGAGAGAGAGAGAGAGAGAGAGAGAAAGAGAGAGTGTTTTTTTTTAATACACTGCGCAAAGGGGATAGTTTTCTTTAAATGTTGATTTCTTAGCAGACGATAACTACTTAAATACAACCCGTGATTTGCAAAAGTGAAACCCGTCACTGTCCTGATACCGAGTACTATATACCTTAAAGTGAACCTGTTAATGGCACGACATTGGCCAAGTCATTAAAGGGGTGCGTCTTCACGGTAAGCGATTGGGGTAGCTTGGAGGGATTTGGATCTTACCAAGTACAAGAAATGTTAATCAAGAAAGTTATGGAGGGGTTAGAGGGGCCGTGTCGCGTTCATTTCCATTGAACTGAAGTTTACTTTTTTAAGAATTCCCCCCCCCCCTCCCTGCCGGCTTCCTTCAATCTAGGCTACCCTGTATTGGAGGCGAAAGCAATGCTTATTGACATCACTACTTTAAGCATGTAATTCCTCCATCATATTGCTTTCTTTGTTTATTGAAAATGTTTTATTAATGGTGTCAATTTTTCTCCTTCGTTCGCATTCATTATCATTTGTTTTCTTCCCTCTTCCCTTCCGTTTCTATTTCTTTCTTTGTGTTTATGGAACGGGATCCTGTTATTAACTCTAAGAAGTACTATTAGTAGCAGAATATTAAAGTAGTAGTAGTAGTAGTAGTAGTAGAAGAAGAAGTAGTAGTTGCAGTAGTAGCAGTGGTAGTAGTAGTACTAGTAATATTAGTAGTAGCAGTAGAAGTAGAATCAGTACAAGTAGTAGTAGTAGTATAGTAATAGTAGTAGTAGTAGTAGTAGTAGTAGTAGTAGTACTAGTAGTGGTAGTAGAAGTAGTAGTAGTAGTATCAGTAAGAGCAGCAGCAGCGGCTGTTGTGTTTGCAAAGTCTCACGGAAGAAAGAGGCCCATCAGCATTACCGATGCGAAAGGAACAATGAACGAAGCACTAGAAATATAAAATCAAATTACTGTTTAACAGGTGTATCGCCATATAATTTCGATTTTTGATCTTTGAATATGAAATGAATTGAGAATTAGGGGTGAGGGCTTACGACACAATGCCGAGGGATCGGACCGACCGAGGCGCCGCGACACAGCCGTCTGTGTGTATTCGGTTTACGTCGTCACTCACTCGGCACTCTCCGCTTTCAGACATATCACGTGTCGGGTGGAGGTGTGATTGATTTTTATCTCTGAGTGTAAACATTTTAGCGCCACATGTCTCGAGCTTTCATCTACTCTCTGTCTCAATAAATTTCTCCATCTCGCTTCCTCTTTATACATGTCTCTTCAAAATTATTTTGTTTTATTACATTTTCTCCGCCTCCTTCTCTGCATCATTAATTTTATTATGAGAAGACAATTACGTGACAATTCGTATCAAATTCATTGAGTCCTTTTCGACGTTCGATACATAACTCTATCATCCGAATCACCTAACACACACACACACTCACTCTCTCTCTCTCTCTCTCTCTCTCTTCATAATGCACTCCCTCTTACTAGATCTTTCTCTTTCTTTCTGACGAATCAAAAATTCAATTTATCTACAAAAGACCTTCATGTTTTTCAAATCTTTATTCACCTTTTTAATTTCTATGCCAGCACGTTATTTTTTGTTTTTTTTTAAACTTTCTATCATCGTTCTTTATTCTCTAAATTTATCTTTTCCCTCTTTTTCTCCCTCTGTTCCCCCTTCTCTATCTCTCTCTCTCTCTCTCTTTCTATCTCCCTCTTTCTTTCTCTCTCTCTCTCTCTCTTTCTTTCTGTTTTCCTCTCTCAATTTGTCCATTTTCATCTCTTCGCCGTATATTATGAGGGCAGAGCACATGTTGCACAGCAATGAACGAAATGATTGCGCCACGCTTTCGCAGTGCGTTCAGGCATACGTGCCCCAAGGGCAATATGCATTGCAAATTATGAAGCGTCCATACCAACTTTTATTATTTCTGATGTGTTTAGACGGTGATACACCTCAAAACCTCTGAACAGCAATATCAGTCTCACCTTGGGGACTAAATGTGTGACCGAATACAGATACATATTTTATTAATTTTATTTATTTATTTATTTAACGGACTATACTAAGAATGATGCATTTTTTAAAGAAAATTGTCTGTATACATCCGGTTCCTAACATTAAGCCGATTGAAGCGAAATAAATTTAATATCTTTGATATAGTCTAAAAGTAATTTCATGAATGCTAAAATACTGCTCTCTTATTGGGCCCTGCAATTAAAATCACCACCCATATGATAACGAAGTACCATACACCCGGGTAGAGAGGCCTGGGACACATATGGGAAAAGGACATTGTCCAATCAAGTAAGCACCGCTCAAGGTTTGAATCTTGAACTTCTCTGATATTAAAGATTCAAGAGCCTTCAGCAATTTACCCCATTTCTCCTAGTTTAAGTTCGATGATATTACTGGTATTTATCAATGAAAATGTAATCTTCCCAGATCGTGTGACTTACTAATAAAGTGGATGATCATGATAGGCCATTTGACGAGCCAAAATGGTGTTACACGAGTCATGCATTACGAGTTTTAATATGATACGGCGTATGTCAACAGCTCCATTTCCCTCGTGCGGTGTCATGGAAAAAACATCCTGTACTTTAATGTTTACTAACTTCAAACACGACCTGACGACTTGAGGGTTCTACATTATTCATTTATCACCCTCGTACCTTGCATAAGCACATGAATACTAAGAATAGCATTATTATTAACGAAACAAAAATAAGTTTTACCCATACATGTGGTGGTTTATTGAATTTCCTGCACATGCACTTACATGATAATAAATATAAATATGATAACAAAATAGTTACGATTATTATTTCCTTAGTGATGATTATCATTCCCAAATGTTTTCAATTAAGAATTCCTTTCTTTGAAACTTCCGACTAGTTTCGGCAATTCGAGTCATTTTAGAGCCTTTAAGGGGGGCTTACAGCAACCCTATTTCGGGCAAAAATAACGCCGGTTTCCAGCAATCCTTTTCTCTTAGGAGAGATCGATCGACCGATTCGGTAATCCTCACCGCATGCACCCGCAGCGCAAATTGACAAAAAATCAAAACATCCTGTTTTCCAACGCCTTTATTTTATTTATCGTAGAATATGATCGCTCACGTTTGCTTTGCAAGTGAGACTTAGTTAAGTATTTTCTTTGTTACACGTAGGGTAACCTGAACAAGGTTATCAATATCTTAATCTTTTCTTTCAAATCGGTTTGTTTGTTGCTGAACGGGAGTAAAGCGCTGGTTAATCGGGGTATGTACCGTCAACAATGTAAGATATATTTCCGAGAACGTTTTCTGTTTTCATTGCATGCTATACTACGAAATAATCCAGGCATGATAAAGTTTCTGTCTCAAGTTCTATCCCAAGTTTCGTTTCCCCGGCTCTCTTTCATGAGTCTCATGTTTCTCTCTCTCCTCTCCCCCTCTCTCTTTCTCTCTCTTTCTCTCTCTATATATATCGCTCTCCTTCTCCTTCATTCTCCCTCAATCTCCCCCTCCTTCTCACTCTCTACACCTCCATCCTAGCTCCCTCCATGTTAACAAAAATGGGCAATATCGAGACAAGAAACATATCTCGAAACACAAGCAACAACACAAAAATACTAACGGTTTTCTTTTTTTTACCCATCCGACTAAATCGCCAATCGCGGAATCCCGGAAATGAGTTTTCCCCCCTCACATTTCTTGCAAATGAATTATTTAAATGACGTCTCCAAGCCATGGAAACTTTTCAAATCATCTTTTAAAGCTAAAACCCCCTTCGGCCTCGTTCGCCTGCGACAATCGTTCACTGTTTTATTAAAATCTGGCAAGAATGGATTTTGTCATGCAATTTCCAAACAATGTTGCTCGATGAAGCTTTTAAGGATAAATGCAAGCAAAGTATCATTTAAAAGCATAATATGTCTCCTTTAAGAACAGCAAGGGAATATGTATACACTGTTTATAATGTATAAACAAGAAGAAAATTAATTTAAAAAAGTACTTGTTAAAAGACGGGTAGGACTAACGCGAGTTCAAAATAGGTTTCATGAAATCGAATGTCTTCCAACAATTAATCATTGAATGAAGATTTGCATTGTTAAATCAGTCTACCAAAGGCAAATGAGATAATGTAAGATTCCTTTAAAATACTCCTAGCTGCCATTTAGAAATGTAAACGTCAAAAGGAGAACATACAATTAAATTCTGAAAGGCTAGGAGTGTTCTAAAAATATAATAAGTTAATATTCTAATATTGATAGTTTCACATCTACTATAGACGAATAACTCATGTAGATATGACATCATACTTCCATGTATTTAAAGTTAAAGGTGAGTTCTGGTTAACAAAAAAGAAAATTAATTCTCACAGAATCAAACGAAACTTACACTGAATGTTCAAGATTACAAATAAATGTCATTTGCCAAACAATTTTGGTAGGAAATGTATACTGGCTGAGTAATGAACATAGAAAGATTAGGAAATCAAGGTTAGTAGCCCCGACACCCTTTGTGTAGTCCCATAAACATCTTTCTGTGTACAGTGCTTGTTACTGTACCAAGACTGGGCCAAATTTATTATGATTTTTGATGACTCCAGAACTTTGCGGTAAACACCTAAATACTTTAGTGCTACATGATCAACCTTTTTCTGATCCATTTCACACCTTTTCTTTCACATTGCAATCGGATGACCAGAACTCACCTTTGTCTTTAATGTATGATTTCGCCCCTGATAGTGTATGTATTAATGCTGCATATTTCAAAACAGGCATTCCATTATCCGATTCTATCATTCGGGACAGAGGCAAATTTGTATTTGTATTTATTATTTACACAACCGTACTAAATAAAAGACTTATAATAAGCTTAGAAACGTGTTATTTTCAGATAAAATAAAAAAATGTATAACATCCGAACTAATTTCAAACCCCGAATACTCATCTAAAACAACAGTGATTCAGATTAGAGGAAATTGATTTGATATGGATATCATGATCTTCAAGAAGCTAAAAATAATTATTAATATCATGTCTACGTTGGATGGACAGAATAATATTATTGACAATTATTAATAACTCTTTAAGTTTGTTTCAAAATTAAACTTTAATCTCAATAAAAAAACTGAATAAAAATCCTTCTGTACATTTAAAATGTTTAGCTGTTAAGCTACTGCCTTCATCAGTAATGTGTCCCGACTAGATTTTTCTGACGCCATTGGCAATAGTCCGGTCATAGACATTCGGAGGTATATAGAGCCCAACATCACCCACCCACCCCCCTCCCCTCCCTCCTCCACCCTCCTCCGTGTTTTTCGAGAAAAGGCTTGGGGTCATTGATGAAGAAAGCTTCCTTCACTTCACGAATTATCGAAGTATCGTGGTTCTCTGTCCAAAAACAAAAAAATCAAGAGCTAAAGTTTAAAACACATGTATCACCAAAACAGATGAACTTTCATGATTGTAAATTGAATTGCAGTTGGCTAATTGCAGCTCTTATGCAAGATTCCAAAGCATACAGGCTGCCAGTTTTTAGATTGGAAATATATTTACCCTTTGTGCAGAGCTAAAGAGATGTTTGAAGTACGTAATCCCATATTTGGCCCTGCAGATACGATAAATGGTTGCCTCTGACTATTACGAATAGTATTATTTAGCTAATGTGAATCGTTTAGCACAACGATTGATGTTTTTTGTCATACAATAAAACCCGGCATACCTTATCTTTCTTCAGAAAGCAGTGTAACGGGGAGCGCGGGGAGGGGGGGGGGGTGGGGGTTAGAAGGTGACATTCCCTGCAACGTTCATGTACAACACACGGATTAAAAGTTATTGTTGATCAAACGTAGTACAGATTTAGAATACGAGCACTTGAACCAACCCTAAAATAAACTTGGCACAAGGGGGATTTGTGGCTGCACAATAAGAATTAGCACTGTGGCACTGGATACATTGCATGGGGGCAGCTTAAGAGTTAATCTTGACAAACGTTACCTACAATAACAGTTTTTCCTCAACTTAGGCATGTTCCCCCAAATGTCCCCGTGATCTAAGCGAACTTGCAGCTAGATATAGTGGAAGTATGTAGAACAGACCCAATGGCTTGCATGTTTAGCCAACATCCCAGGGATCCGTACAGTGTCATTGGGGGCATATTTGAAGTATCATAATACTCCATGTTTGCATTGGGGCCGCAGTCAATTGACATCAAGGGGGAAAATCTGGTATAGGAGACTCAAGAAGAAGGGTTTATTAAAGACGTGTTCTGCAGTTGCGATTTCACTATGACAGCAAACTGTCCAAAAGTAATCTCGAAATAATTAAGATCTATCCAATATCGGTTGAGTATTGTGAAGTTAATCATGATGAAGTGATGATGTAATCAATATATTTGAACATCACTTTACAATAAGCTTATGATATGATATAAGACAACATAATCAGTGGCAGAGTATTTTTCAGTAGGCACGTGCCCCATACCCCCCCCCCCCCCCCACACACACACACACGTTTGACCACGTTTGACTTTTTTTCTTACTGCCCATTCCAAAACGTATAATAAAAAAGGATGGGGTCATACTTGCAAATAGAAAATGATCACTTCGCCTTCCTCTCAAGTCTCAAACATGGCAACGTTTATCATTTTTTTTCAATATCGCCATCTCCCTTCATTCAAACGCCCCGTCACCACAACAACCTACTCTACCCCTCTCTCTTCCTCTCTTTGCCTCTCTCTTTCTCTCTCTCTCTCTCTCTCTCTATTTCTCCATCTCTCTCTCTCTCTCTCTCTCTCTCTCTCTCCATATAAGTCTATTTACTTAATCTGCTTATAGCTGGAGTTTTTTTTCCCCCGTTCCACTCTTTTCCCTCTCCATATTTCTTCCAAGTCTATATCCTTCTCTTTCAATCTCAGTTCCAATATCAATCTTCATCTTCCAATCCCTGACTGCAAGGCACCTTGAATGACCCTCACTGACACGCACATGTGCTCTGAAACATCGGTCTTCATCTAAAGTTGCCAAAACAACCCTGCAGATGAAATTGCTTCGAGAACACAGCATGGAAGGATGCAGAAGGCCGACCGAGGTCCTGTTTTTTCCCCTTATGATATGAGCCAAGAAGGAAAATCATACGATATTAGACACGGAAAATGAAACCGGGAGCTTGAAATGAATAATTTGTGTCACTTTCATTGATTCGCAGACGTATTTCTTTCTCCTTCTTTTTTGTTTTCTTCTCCTTCTTTAAATAAGATGCCATATATCAACAGAATTCCGACCACTGCAAAGTTCACCGCCGTCATACATTAATAAATCTCAGGCAGACAAAAATATTGTGGAATTTTATTTTTGGCATTGGATCCACAGTTAATTTTCATCCCTTTTCATCCACATTTTATCCTTTGCTCAATGGTCATGCACTATGTCCAAATTTTAGTCTAATGATTTTTAGGTTCATGTTTTTTTTTAAAGCCATTATTTCGCCCAAGAGGAAGAGGGTGCTGCATCTATTTCATAAACTGTAGGTCGTTATGAGTTATACCTATTTCGCTCTAAATTCATTTGTTCTACCGTTTGAATTTCTACGTTTGTACAAATCCGTTTCCTACCATTTCTTCGTAGTAAAAAGTGATGACATCCAAGTTGGCATGAAAAGTTTCAAAGTTCATCAGATATATATTTTCTTCTTATTTACACTCTATCTTGATCAAAATAGGATTCGGTTCATAAAGGGTTATTCCTACTTCCCTCTTTCTCAAGCTCTCTCTCTCTTTCTCTCTCTCTCTCTCTCTCCCTCCCCTCTCTCTCTCTCTCTCTCTCTCCCTCCCTCTCTCTCTTTCTCTGAATATCCCTCTTTGTTCTCTCTTTTTTCACCCCTTTATATGTATCTCTCTCTCTCTCTCTCTCTCTCTCTCTTTTTCATTATTTCGCTCTCTCTCTCTCTCTCTCTCTCTCTCTCTCTCTATCTCTTTTTAAAACCGATGCGACCAAATGAATTCCTTTCTCTATCAGTTTAATTATGTCCTGGGTGTCATTCTCCTCCAAGTGACGTACACTTCAGTACTAATTGCCATCCTGCGGCTGCCACCAACCGCATTCTTACATGCCTGCATTCGACATGGCAGACAGCGGAAAATTAAATAGCCGCAAGTGTTCCTCGCCCGACTCGGGGCAATAGCTTGCGACTCAGTCAAACCCGACACACACCATCATGGTTGAAATCATTGGAAAAACAAAAGGATGAAGTACCTGCTCTTTGATTTGGACTGGGCTGGGCTTCATTCACAGCTCATTCAATCACTTACATCTTGCTTTCGAAGTATATTTGACATTGCCATAGGCAAAGGTTAATCAAATTTAGTTCATTGTCATAGTCGAAAATGAAATTCTCTCTTGTCTTCGAGTGGAGGGGTATCGGCGCATCTTTCCTCCTTATGTCTTCCCTCACTGTAATTGGTTTTTGGCTGTAACACCTTGATGTCATATTGTAGAAAAGAGGACATTTGTGATGGTGAAAGTTAAGTTTTAGTTTATATGACCCACGTATGGAGCGAAACATGAAGCCATTAATATTTGTTTAAAGACTTTTTTTGTCCACATAATCGCAAAATGTATCTCCATTTCTACGTTATTTATGTTCGCACTCCCCCCTCCCACTCTCTCTCTCTCTCTCTCTCTCTGGGTCTCTCTCTCTGTGAATCTCTCTCTCTTGTATTGATTCCTCTCTGCCCACTTTAAATTTTCTTCCATAAATCTACAACATCTTCCTCTTACCAATCTTAATTTTCTACCCCCTCGTTTTTAAACCACTTTCCCTGTCCAGATTTCTATAGTCAATTTTGTTCCACTTGCGTTCATCTTAACGTGAACGTCCTTGATATACTTGTTATTGTGTTTGTTTTCTCTACTCTATGTAGTAATATTACCTCATTTTTCTTCTCGTTGAAAGTAAAAGTCAATTCTGCTTCAAGAAAATATCGCACGCAAGACGAATGATATAATATCATCATGATAATAAAATAAACGAGCAGTCTATTGTCAATGGCCCACGCAGAATATATAACATGAATTCAAAGATGAGTAGAAAAATGCCTGAAAATAATCGGTAAAGAAAGTCATGGTAAAGTATAATCATCCAGCGCTGAAATGAAGAAATTATGCTTTGAACATAAAATGCGATGTTTAATTTTGAATGGAACGTGAAATAAACGTGACACGAACTGCATCGAGTTCTACATACGTCAATCAAGACAACTAAAATGATGAGAATACGAGAGACGTTTTCTATATTAAACATGATGTTATAACTATGCATTAAGTTCTCACCACTTCGGTAGTGGAAATAGATCATTATTAAGAGCGAGAGATCTTGAGCTGTCTAGAGAGAAGAAAAAAAAGTAAAAATTAAAAAAAAGCCCACTTGCATCGAAATCATTTTTTTCCTCGCTTGTCAGACGGGCTCCGTTCGCCTACTTTAGATGTAGATCAAGTGTGAGACTAAGAAGTCATGGAAGTCAAAAATTCATGCATTTTGTAGTACTGTCATGAGTTTTTCATTCGCTCCTCTGGCATTTTTCACCATTACTAAAAGTTATTTTGAATTTATGTTCTCATGTTGTGGCCCAATGCGCTGTAAATAATTTAGTTTTGAATGTGAGACAAGTTTTGTTAATTGATTGCGTACTTGATTCTAGGATGAATGTATAGTAAGCTTTAAAAAAAAATGTTGTATTATTCATTAACGTACCGAAACAGCGTTATTGCACTCTCACTATCTATGAATTGAACTAAAGCCATATTGATTAAAATAGGGGCTCTTTCTCTTTCTCTCAGCCATGCAGACGTCATGGAAGTGATGCCCCAATCATTAGAACGAACATGATATCACATCCGCCTTGTGTTTGGGTATTGAGTTTAATGTCACGATTAAGTCCTTAAACAGGTTTAAAATTTTGTAGGTTTCTCTTTACTGGGGATTATTTCGTGTTTGTGTTTTGCTCGTTTGTTTTTTTGTTATTTTTCAAAAATACACAGAAAGCACACATAAATAGAAGTTCACTTTTTAAACGAAGCAGCTGAAATTCTAACTACCCTCCACCGCCTCGGCCGAGCAAATGAAATCATCTTAGCTAATCAGAAACCTTCAAATCCTGCCCTATATATTTACAGTTACTTTTTAACCACAACACAGAATGAGGTTAAGTTATCTTTATCAATCCGCCATTATGGCTAAGCACTATGATTCAGGGGGTTAGGAAACCAGAAGCAGCAATTAGACCAAATGACCATCATTATATTTAAGTCAATACGACATGACCTTTTTGGAAGAAGGGCATGTTTCCGTTAAGGTAACAATGTCAGGTTGTTTGTAGCTATATTGGGGCAACAATAAATAAGAGATAGTCCACTCCGCCGGCGACTAACAATTTGTAAACACAATTTATTCCGACTCTCTTGGAGAGAAAAATAAATATATCATCAATATTGCATCCATTTGGTGTTCGTAAAATTGTATGTGTTCTAGTTCATATTCTCTTAGCGATATTGTTCAACTTTTTTATGAATAACATATTCAGCATTCAAGCTTGTACAGTAATTTATTTCGCACTACTTGAAACAGATGGGTAGGCAAGATGTTTTAATATCGTATTTTATTGTTAAAAGATTCACTGTTTTTTCTTTGTTTTATGTTATTTTGTTAACACTCGGTCTGTTTGGTAGTCACAAAAAGATTGAAATATTTGCAGCTGTCACGTTTCTTAATAGACTGAAGAAAAAGAGTGTTGGTTCCTATTTGTCTTTCTTAAATTCTTTGTTTGTGGCTTCCTTCCAGTGTCTAACCGTTTCGGTTTGCCTTCTCTCTCTCTCTCTCTCTCTCTCTCTTTCTGACTCTTCAATTTCCTCTCTCTCATCCTCCTTTCCTCACCTATTTTCCACTCTATCTCTCGAAATATTGATAACTGCAAACGTGGAAAACGATTAATTATTCAGAGTTTTTCATTTTTTTATTTCCCGGAGGGCTGTTGTTAAAGACTAGGGAAATCATTTTTTACACATTTGAATATGACGCCTTCAGTTTCATCCTTGTCGGTATAATTCACCTTTTCTCCACCTAGCCTTTCAGTAATTTGGAACGACACCCCTCCCCCCCCCCCCCCACCTATCATACCGGTCCTCCGCAACCCTTATAGGTCACTGCACTCTAAAAAAAAAAAGATACCCAATATTGGGTAAAATTTTACACTTTACGAGGGTAAAAAGGGAACATGCATGTTTGTTGGGTAAAATTTGACACAGGGGTGTTTACCCAACGCGTGGTTCAAATATTAATCTGCATCGTTACTTTCTTACCCCGGAAATGCGCACACTCGAATTTTGATATGACACTATGGCAAGTGTAATCAGTGGCGGATCCAGGGGGGTGGGGGCGGGGGGCCCAGGCCCCCCCTCCCTCCCCTTGAGAAAAAAAATCATGTAAAATCACGTGATTTTTACCTTTTGGGGGGTTAGCCCCCCCCCCCCTGACGCTCAAGGGGGGGGGGGGTGCAAATTTTAAAATTTTGGAGGATGTGCTCACTTCACCCCCCCCCCCCCCCCCCCACTGAGCGACTTTTCGGCCGACGCGATTTTCAAAAAAAAAAGTTGGGCCCCCCCCCCCCCCCTTAGAAATCCTGGATCCGCGCCTGAGTGTTATTAAATTTCGAAGGGACTTGGTGTTTGGCACAAGGTTGGGTAATATTTTACCCAACTTTTTTAACAGCGATTTTGCACAGCTAAATTTTGCACTCTATTTCTCGAGTGTGTAGGTTTCATATGTTAGTTATGTGGATTTGTGTGTTCCAGCGAAAGTTTGTGTGAATTTCAGTTTATATCTATGTAGGTTTGCTGTCTTTTCCCAATCGAGTTTTTAAACTTGTTTGTCTGAAATACTCTCTTGTCCACAACATTGGAATAATTTTCGTCTTACCTCTCTTCATGAGGTGATTGTGGCAATATGATTCATTCTTAAAAAGTTTATATCCCTTCAAAAAAATGTTTGTTGGTCGATCTAAAGAGTTATAGCTTCCATAGATCAATGATGATCTGAGAAGATGTTAACATTATTTATTATCAATAATTTATGCGCGACACTGTAAATAACAACAAAATGTGTATCTGGCTATTGTTTCACATGATGGAATATGAAGGTACGTTGCTCGATGATTATCCGTAATTCATCAGGAATACATGTTTGAGAGAAACAAACGGTCCCTGAAATTTTCTTTTTTTACGAAAAAGGACATCATGTTGCCCTCTTCCAAAAGAGAGGAATCGTAATTAAAATATGCGCCCGATAAGGAAAGGACACTCGAGAAGCTCTGAAAGGATACAATTGTGGCTTCTGTACTTAAAATGCCAAACGTTGACACTTTCTATACGAACAAATAGTTCAAGCACTTATCTTCGTAAGTCAGAGTGACATGTTTATACATTGTGATGTAAATGGCAACCCAAAAAGGTTGGGGCACATATTACCACCCTAAAATCATTCAACTCATCCCTAAACTCCTTCCTCTATCTTTAGCTAGAAGACTACAAACGCATCACGTCAAGTGTGATAGGTGTACATGTCTTCTTAAAGTAAACGTAAGCGATCATCTTTAAAAGTCATGGCATGAGAAACGCACTGTATGGCGCCATTATCACCGATCAAAAGTGAATATCCTTTTTATCTTGAAAAGGATCACTACTTCTCGATACGGGAAGTGGAAATTCAACACCGTTCGGTAACCTTTTTTGTGTTTGTTTTGTTTTCTCCCTACTTCTTCTCAATTTTAACCCTATCGCGTTCTAATTCCATTTTGTTCTCTATCCAGGCCAACGTCGATACAAGAGACTGATATAATGGGCGCATTAATGCATCTAGGGTTCTCTGGAAAGTGCAATCGCAAAGCTGTTGAGTGGAAATAATGACCCACAAAGATCGCCGATCGACAGGATACAACTGAAGGATAAAGAACGTGATATCAAATTCGGCAGCTATATTGGATGAGCGGGGAAAAGGAGGTCCGATCGCTGCTGTGAGTTGAAGTATTATCGGTTTGTCAAGATGACGTATGTTCCCGACAACGAGACAACTGATATTTCGGTGACCCTTACGTCGCCATTCCCGCGAGAGCAGGCAGATTGGTACTTCAAAGAGCCCCCCTGGTTGCAGGTTCTCATGATCGTGACCTATGCAACGGTTAGCATCCTGGGAGTTGGAGGAAATGCTGTCGTCTGCTACATCGTACTCGGACATGCGCGCATGCGCACAGTGACGAACTACTTCATTGTCAACTTAGCACTGGCGGATATCCTCATGGCAGTCATGTGCGTGAATCTGACTCTCTACGCCACGCTCTACATGAGATGGCCGTTCGGCGTTGTCATGTGTAAAATTACATATTTTGTACAGAGTCTGTCGGTGTCCGTGAGCATTTTTACTTTGATTGCGATCAGCCTGGATCGATACGTCGCCATCATGTACCCTTTACGCCCCCGCATGACGGCGAAACAGACGATATTGATCGCGATATGCATTTGGATATTTGCGGGCGCGTACGCCATGCCGATGCTGATCTACGCGCATGTGGCTTCGGACGAATCCGCTTCATTTTGTACGGACTCTGATTGGCGGTTTACCAAGCATTATTCGTGGGTGGGCCTCATTCTTCAGTATATATTACCGTTGAGTGTTTTAGCGATCGTGTATATTCGCCTTGCAAGGAAGATTTGGGGGCGGAGAACACCCGGCGAAGTCCAGGCCAACAGAGACAAGAAGCTGAGTGAATCTAAAACTAAGGTTAACAACTTTTCCTTTTCTCCCTTTTGTAAAAAATAAGAAAGTAAGAAAACAAAAATAAATCCCAAGCATTTTTCGAGAAATTAACTCAAGTTTATTGCCCTACTTTTACAAATACTTTCGTAATAAGTCAATTGAATTTGTAGACAATTCAGCACGTAAGAGCCAAGGCTTTTTAAGTTGCCCTGGGTTGATTTTTCAAATGGCTTTGCGATCGTTCAATACTATGTCGCTCACATACACACACACACACACACACACACACACACACACTTTGTTTGTAATTTTGTTTTATTCCTCCAAATGTAATACAAACAAGAACAACATACAATGAAATAAAATAGATAAACGTTTTCAATATTAATTGCTTATATACATGAACATAATTAAACAAAAACACAAGTGCAGTATACAAACACACACACACACACACACACACACATATGTTGCTCACATATTTACGCAAATGGCATGCCGTATCGTTTGTGTGTTTTCTTGGATAAAAGACCGGCCCATTTAGCAAATTTCACTGGGGACACTTTAACTTCGTTTTGCTCAAATGTTGATTTTATTATTCAATAGTTTGACTTGTTCCTTAGAAATGTTTGAATAAACTCTTTTTTACTACCCGATTAACATTGAAAAATATTTCTCTTTTATTCTCTTGCAGCTGGTTAAGATGTTTGCGACTGTGGTTCTCATCTTCGCCCTCTGTTATCTCCCGATCCACACCCTGAATCTCATTCAAGATATCCATTATTCAATTCTCTATTTTCCTTACATCAAACTAATCTATCTTGCTGGACATCTCATATCCATGTCAAACTGCTTCGTCAACCCCTTCATTTACTGTTGGATGAATAGGAAATTTCGGAACGGGTTTAAGGCGGCTTTTCGCTGCCTCCCCTGTGTGACCTATGACCCCGAGTGGCTTGCGAGCAAAGGTCAGGAGCGAAGGGGAACATCGCACACGCAGCTAGAATCGATGTCCATGAGTTCAAGGAGTGATCGCAAATGTCCACCAGATACGTACCAACGGAACGGCTCGACGAGGAACCATAGAAGGCTTTCCGATTTGATTGCCGCTGCCGAGAGGTCGCAAAATCATTCGAACATTTAAGATCAATATAATGTAACATTCGATTTATTGGAATTGATGACTTGGTATATTGCCGTGTAGCCTGTTGCTAATTACTACATATATTTTATACACAAATGCATTCTATCGCCGAGTGAACTTTCATAGTATAAATTTGACTGACGCCTCTCTGCGATATTTGGGATATACATTTAAAAACAAATGTTTTTATTTATTGATGAGGAACATGGAATTCATTTGGTGAATCTATTAGAAATGTATCAGAGACCTGTATTGGTTGAGGAACATATAACACTCGATAAAGTACCTGTTGTAATGTTCCATCTCATCTGAGTTGTGTGTTCTCGTGTTATATTTCTGGTGTATTTCTTAAAGTGCAAAGTAATAGATCTCAGCATTCAAAGAAATCATTTGATATTTAGAAACTGTGCATTTCTCGCAAAAGAAATAACAATTAACAAATATTATAGTATAAGAATTAGACATGTAAGATCATTTCGATTCGATGCTTTCCTAATCAATCTGAAACACTTGTTATACATTAAGAATTAAGAGACAATTAAAGTTCCTGTATGTCGACATGACTTGTTTTGTACTAGTATTTTACAGCAACGAAAGGTATTTACCGACGCTGCAGCTAAGCAAGTCTGAATATGTTATTTAGTGAAAAGGGTGTTGTCAGAGAGTTTTTATTGGAAAGATATTCCGAAATTTCAAATTCATTTCAATATGATAACCAGGGAAGGTTTCCAACTAAAGCAATTCATAGTTGCATGCCTGTCATTGTCTATTCAATGTTTTTAAAACAAATAATCAATGGTATATTATATCAAAAGGTGAAATAATTGAAATATTATTGCTTGTAGAATAAACTGAGTTATAAGATAAACCCTGTTATTATAATTGTCGTGGGCAGTTTGATACCACATCATTAGAGCATTTTTTTGTAAACCTACAATTAATAAGATGTAGGGCTGCAATGTATATGCAAATTAGTTTGAGATAATTTAAATATTCATGGTGGTATTTTGTAATGTGATTACTGTATCAATAACCAATTAGCATTTTTAACATTCAACCAAAATGTCTTAAAGGGTTTTTTTTAATCGTTTTCTCCATCCTCACATGTTTGTAATACAAGAGTATTTTTTAAGGGAACAAACTAATCATGTTAAGCAAGTTTCCTCCAAACCGTTGTGTTGGATTTTGGCATAATGTTAAAAATAAAAGGATGCCTGTGGACTTACATGGTGACTGACCTGATGACAGTACACGAACCATATAACTACGGACCACTATGACTGGATGCGCAGGCCATATTTATGTACAACTATACAACTATACAACCATCGAACGGATATATAGTTTAAACCAATCAGAACGCGGGAAGCTATAAATGCGTTGACGAGTGCTTCCATGTATGTATAGTGGTATAGTTGCACAGTTGAATGGTTGTATGTTTGTGTAGATTCCTGCGTTCTGATTGGATAAAACTCCTGGATAAAACGTTCTAAAGTTGTGCATAATTATGGCCTGTTAGGCTCGTCATGTAGACTATACAAATACGTACCCGACTGACGTGGAAATGGGACGGTAAACGACTGCTTTGTTACCATGACTTAGAATGTACAGTACTGAATAATGACGACCGCTTTAATACCGAAAGCTATTGGTTATTAAAATAGACTTAAAATGCTCTCTCCTTCTCATTCCTTATGTTACGGCGGACCAACTCAGCCATGGGTAACACACGGATTAAATTATCCATGTTATTCAGAGGGAAGTTTCGATTTAATAACATAATACTAACGAATTCGAAACAAGAACAATGACTTATTAAAAAGGGAACAAATAACTAATAACAATCGAGTAAAACAGTCATTGTTTTGTTGTATAGCAAACGCAAAGACATATTGAAGTATATGCTTGACGTTCCATTCTGGGTTGTATGAAAATGTGGCAACAGTTTCCTGAGAAGAAAAAAAAAATTGATTATTTTGATGAGTCAAAGCCTCATACCATGAATTTCTTTTAAAAATTGAATTTTTGCAATTGGGTCGAGGATTCCCGATTTAGAATCCTAGTTCTAGGAATATATTGATTATGTTTTCGCCTTTCACGGGTAAATGAAAATGGGAATGTTCAAAAGTTAATGAAACCAAAGAATGACTGGAAATATGTCAATTGATTACGTGAAACACCCCGGCCTCCTATATATTATGTAGGAATTTAGTCAGTATACATGAAAGAGGGTTCGCTAACCTTTGATGGAAAGTTGGTCTCTCTCTCTCTCTCTCTCTCTCTCTCTTTCTCTCTATGTCTCTCGCTCACTACATTTACATTGTAAGTCTACATTTAAGGTGACATGACGACTTAAGACGCAATAACGACAAATGAGGACTCTTTGTATATCTCCCTTTTTACGTCTGTCTCTGTCTCACTGGCTTTCTCCCTCTTTATAACAATATATCTCTATGTCTATCTCTCTCCCTCCTCTCCTCTCTCTCTCTCTCTCTCTCTCTCTCTCTCTTCTCTCTCTCTCTCTCTCTCTTTCTCTCGTTTAATCTAAATCTCAATTTAAGGTGTCATAACGACTTCAGACGTAGTTACGACCGAAAAGGACCACTTGTATTTTCCCCTCTTTCCTCGTCCGTCTCTGTTTCTCTCTATATCTATCTCTATGTATGTCTCTCTCCCATCCAGTAAAATCTGCCATTTTTGTTTTCAGCATCTCAGTCTAATAATAATTAGCCAAATGAACACTGACTCTGCTGTCGGCGGGAAGAAATTGGTTCCCCTTTAGCTATCAGATGTATCTTATCAGAACCTTCACTTTGTTGTGCAACTAAACTGGATATTACGTTTATTGATAACAAGTCATCGACCCTACACCAAGACTAAGCTTGATTTAAAATGGTGCATGCGCAGTGATAACCACACGACATATCTCGAAAAAAAAAGAAAATGAGCGAATTGCTTTCTGGATTGACACAAACAACAATAACAACAGGAAAATGCTATGATTCAAAATTGGAATATTTACTTTTATGGATACGAAATCTGTTTTGATTATTTTCTTCTACTTTCTTTCCTCTTCTTCTTTTAACCAACGAATCTAGATTTGACTTGAACGTTTTGCATGTGTATCTCTGAATGATGAAAAAGAGAAACGTGATTAAAATAAAAATGGAGGATTGTATTTTAACTTGATTCTATTTTCGACCCATTTCCGTTAATATTTACACGATAATATTACGACCAGATATTTTTCGGACTTACATACATGGAAGGACGATAACGATGTACTAAACATTGGATTTCTAATATATATATATCTAATATCATTGATAGAACTACGTTTCTTGAAATGGATTAGGGCTTTGGACATTCCCTTATTCGTGATTTAGTTGGAAAAGGAAATTGACTCCCTTTTCTGGCTTTTGAGGAC
This sequence comes from Strongylocentrotus purpuratus, assembly GCF_000002235.5. NCBI lineage: Eukaryota > Metazoa > Echinodermata > Echinoidea > Camarodonta > Strongylocentrotidae > Strongylocentrotus > Strongylocentrotus purpuratus. Next base: position 14,092,666 of record NW_022145595.1, read on the forward strand.
GGCTGATAACGACCGCAAGTAATCCCTGTGACTAATTTCGACAATGGTTTATTCACTATGAGAGCAGTTTTACTCACCTCCCCCACCCCGCCCCTTCTTTTGCAGGAGAGACAAAGCTTGGGTTTGGCTGTCCAGCCCCCCCCCCCCCCCCCTCTCCCGTGTTAATCTAATGATATTGACGACGTTGTACTTGACCTAACCACTACAGCGCCATACACATACAGACAGGACTGTTACTTTAACACCATCATTGATCAATGACAATTCCAAACGAAGAAAGGAAAAGATAAGATTTCATGATATTCAATTCAATTAGGCCTAATTTCAATTCAATTTATTTATTCATCGTCATATACAACTATAGAGTCATAAACATCTAACAAATATTGGTAGAGACAAAGAAACTATGAATTTTGACATGCTAGATTTTGTTTTAACATGGCTGTTAGTAATGTAAATAACTATTTGTAAAAACATTAAAACCGTTCTTTTTTATATTGTAACCTGTAATGTATTTTCTATGATAAGTATATTAGAGGGTTTTGGTTGATAACAAGTAATTGAATTATAGCTTCATAATTGAGTATAATATTATATCATAGTGCAGATTCTTATCGCCTTCTTAGAAATGACGGGTCATATCAATCACATAAAAATTATCAAATTACTGATGTTTGTTACAGAGATAATTAGGATTTGAATTGATATGTTGTTTTTAATATTATCCCTGGTTCGTTTGCGTGTTCTTTCCCAACTTAAATTCATTAACCCCCACCCATCCCCCCCCACCCCCACCACCACCTTCTGTCCCTCAAAGCCCTTGTACAATTGTGGTAATAGCCCCAATACAAGTTTTGTCTTTTGTTTTAAGTCTTGCAAAGTTGTTGCATTTTGGTAATCATAAACATTTCAGTTTTTAAGATACCTGCTCGTGATCAAATTTATCCTCATTATATGTAACTCCGGCCATATATCCGCAGTGTAGATTGTAATAAAATAAACCAAAACAGATACATTTCTCAATCCGGGATGTATTCAGGACGGGAGGGGGCAGTCGTGCCCTAGTCCTAAATTTGTGCATAGTCAATACCCATTATACCCCCCCCCCCCCCCCTCAACACGCACATACGTACTGCGAATTGGGAACCATACTTCCTTTTGTTGTCTTCTTACCTTCTATATTTCTTTCCATTCTGGAGGGGAGTGTTGTTGTTTTGTTACATGTATTTTGGGTAAATATTTGAGAATCTTCTCTTGAAATAAGCCACTAGTCATCGGGTGTGTACAGTGTATGTGGAAGTGGAATCCCCCCTAAGCATTACGAGCAATAAACCGCTACGTACAAAGTGAATAAGCAGTGGCTACTTTCACGAGAATGCCATGATAATAGTAATAATAATGAGAATATTGATGATAAGGGTAATACTAATTATAATATTGGTAATAGTTATACAAATAACAGTGCGCTCATGTCTGGCACATTGCCACTTCTGGCGCTCTGTTGTTTTTATCCCTGCTTTAGCACGGCTGCCATTTCAGCGTTCGTGGAAATATTCTCGTGTGTTCGGGGGTTTCATGGGTTACAGCCTTTAACGTTTCATGTTATCATGTTTCATTGATACATCTCGTTGAACAGTGAAACAGAGACAGGAGAACTAACTTACGCTGATGTGTTGATCAATATGTTGGGAGATAATATCTACTTATCTGCAAGGTAAAGACGCAAATAATTCCCGTTGGACTTTTTTTCCAGTGATAACTTTACCCGCAGCACAAAGACATACGTTGCCTGAAACATTTTATTTTAATCTGTGTTGTACTTGTGTATTCAGAATAAAATGAAACAATACCTTAAATTCAGGTTAATCGGATTGAATGTTATTTCCGACTGTTGTCATGACGACCGGTGTGACGTGAAGAGGCTATCATGATTGTCATGTTGGGCAGGAAGTATGAAAGAGATGCTACTTCTGTGGATGAAATAATGAGAGAGAGAGAGAGAGAGAGACAGAAAGAGAAAGAGGGAGAGAGAGAGAGAGAGAGAGAGAGGAGAGAGAGAGAGAGGGAGAGAGAGGGAGAGAGAAATGTGGGGGTTAATTTAAGTGACGGTGCAAAATGTACAAATATCGAACATTCTCCCCGGGCTATATTAATATGGATGTCAAGAGATTAGTCGATAAGTAGTAGTATAAGTATTTTTGAAATATGTGCGACGGGAAGTAAATATTTGTCAAGGGAATCAAAATGTATCAAACTAGGGTCAGTCAAGAATAGGTAATGCAATGGATAGCGAGAGGTACAGTGAGATTGTAGAAGGGAAGAAGACAAAAATCGGCTCAAAGAGCCATAAGTTAAACCCCGTAACTTGGACAAATTTTTACAATATTCATCTCAAATTTTCCTATACATAAAATCCCCTTCAGCTATTATTTGTTCAAAATGAATAAATGAATAGATAACCCTCTATAAACCCATTAGATTGACGAAAAAAGCGTAAAGAAGCACCTACACGAGTTGGGTTTTTTTTTTTTTTTTTTTTTTTTTTTGTTCTTCAGAGAAATCAACAGGAAATAAAATTGCACTTGCAGTATATTCAAAATTATATATATATTTGTAAAGAAAGCATTTATGTATGTTATTATTTGTTTAATACTATGTTTAGGATATAAATGTACTAAGAGACACAAAAAGGGATAATTCAGAAACATGGTTCGAATATTCTTTAAAAAGCCAACTAGTTGGTGGATAACTATATTTATGAACATTAAACAAAATAGATACTCATAAATAAAAAAAAATCTGTGTTGCTTGCACACTGAATTAAACATGAAACCGATGCAAACTTCTGGTTCCATGCAATTGCAGGGGAAAATCAAAATAGTCTTAATCAAAGCATACATATTCATGATTATTCAAAGTAAACTTGAATAAAATATACTTTGGAATTTCAAGTTTACGAATAAATCGTTAGATCCCCATGTTTATATTTTTTCAAGTTATCATTATGGCGTGTAACCTCAATTAATCCACACGGGATTGAATAATGGTCTCATCTAATTGGTCATCATAGTCTTAATCGAAACATACATATTCAAAATTATTCACAATAAACTTGAATGAAATATACTTGGGAATTTCAAGTTTACGAATAAATCGTTAGATTCCCATGTTTATATATTGTTGTTAAAGTTATCATTATGGCGTGTAACCTCAGTTCATCCACACGGGACTGAATGTTATATAAAGTAAACTCATTTCATGTGACTCATGAAATATCTGAAAGAACACACTTCAAAGAAAATATTCAAATATAGAATATACATCGATACTAAAGAATAAGAGAACTGAGAGGATTTGGAAGATCCTCTTTCACGTTTTGCATTAACCATAACATTATTCGGTTTCCAATTCTCATTTCCAAAAAGTTATGAATTATGTGGAGGACTAAAATAATTATTCCAAAGCTCGATAACAATCATGTATTCCTCAATCATAGAAATATATCTGTATGAACTCAACCTTCATCATATCTATATTTGATGTATCATTATATCACGGCTTAAAAGCTTTTGAAATGATTATTATGTTTACATTAACATGCACTCCAAATGAAAATGATACTGAGGGAAAATGTCTATATTTGCATTTCTCTCTTCTTTTTCTCTCTTCATTAATTTTTTTTTTGTTTAATCAATCTGCATCTGTATGCTATCTATCTGCTGTAAAGTTCAACGACAGTATCCATTTATTTGCTCGTCATTTCCTGCTAGGTACATTAAGAATAATTAGCATAGATTTGTTGGCGACAGTGAACAGAAACAGACATTAAAGGACCACAGAGTGCTTTAAAAACTCAATTTTCCCGAACCAAATCGAAAATATTCGTGTGGATAATGTTCATCCTTAAATAATCCCGTACACGATATAATTTGTATATGATATCAAGGCGGTATTTAAATTTAAAAAAAATATATATACATACATTTTTTATGTGAAGTACAAGATAGTACAACTTGATCAGTGCAGCCTAAGGTGAAGTATGGTGTGCGCAGTACCGACCCAACCCTCCACACCCAAGGTTCGACTGACATAGCCTAGCAAGGTGGGATGGTGACAGCGTAATCCTTAGGTCTTAGGTGTTTTTTTTTTACAGCAACCTTCTCCCAAGCCGTGGCTCCCAAGAGCCAGGCAACCAATCATGTATCATAGTACAGCACAGATTAGTCTGGGATGCTCAGTTTTTCAAGGAATTTAACCTCGTTGGAGCATTATTCACTATAGGCTGTAAGCTTTGGGCATCAAAGTATTAGCCATCGTGTCCCATTTACGCGGTCACATGGGTGCCGCACAGGTAAGGCGATGGATGCCGAGCCGGTAGTCAAGTAACAAAGTTTCCTGCCTGTAGCCTAATACACACACCCTCACGCACACACGCACACACCATTACACACGTATACACACTTTTTTTTTTTTTTAACAATTTTGTTTTATTTCTCCAGATATATAATACAAACCATGACATACAATTGAATAAAATAAACATATTCAATATTAATGCTTTGACATAAACATAATTAAACACAAACTTATTTGCAGTATAATATAACTTAGCAACAAAGTAAACGTATAAGTACCTAAACATAATATGTCAATTGTAAATGTTATTTACTTATATATTACAACAACAAAAAACTTAAACAAATCTGGAGATAATTTTACTGAAACAATCCTGCCCCTTCCCTGCCCCCTCCATCACACAAACATACTCACCCTCTATCACACAAACATACTCACCCACCCACACACATACTCACCCACCTACCCACCCACCCCCCCCCCCCCACACACACGCAACACACAACCAAATACACGCACACACACGCCACCACACTCAACACACAATAATACACACGCACACTTTTTTTTCATACACACACACACACGCACACAGAGGTCTAGAGTTCTGCCGTAAGTTCAAAAAGGTTTTTAAAAATACGAAAAATAAAGATGCACCCGATACGGAGAAATTGTTTGACAAATTTTCGTCCTTAGAACTTTGTGAAATAATGATTTGTTTCACTTTCAAAAAAAGGTTACTGTTATGCGTCCAAATGAGTGCAACATAATCCCCATAAAATGCGCCGATGACAACGCAGCAAGTCAGAATTAGCGCATTAATAAACATAAGAAAGAAACTGAAAAAAGAGCACAAGTGAGATGACGTGAATAAACTAGTCAGTAAAGTAGGAAGAAAAATTTGGGACAGGTAAAGAGAAAAAGAAAGCCAAGGTATAGAAATAAGTCAAGAATGGGGAAATTAGTGTAAAGTTTCATCGAGTCCGTCGGGCTGTAAGCAGCCCAACCGGTAAACGATTTGCTCTTCTCGGAGCTTCCGGTGGTCATCAGTATTGCGATAGCATCTAACGACTACACAGACCTGCAAGTCTTAGATGGTATGACCCGGTAAACTAAAGTGGTGGGTTACGGTGAGTCCTGGGGTCCTAAGCTTAATGGATCTCAAATGCTCAGTAAGACGATCCGCCATCGTCCTCTCAGTTTTCCCCCAACATCTTTGAACGAACACTGCACATGATCGAGTAGATTATGTTAGAAGTACGGGTAGTGCATGAGAACTACTCATTAATAAACCATGTTGTTTTGGGCCCATGTTATGGAGTGTACGTGTCACTGACATGGACGCAGGTTTTATATACATATATGCTTGCTCGAGATGATTTTCTCCATCTAAATTCATCCGTATAATACTGTTGTTGTATTTATATTAATAACTTACTGCCGTCACTGTCTCCCAGTCTCCTTATTTTCCATCTCATCCCAAAGTTCTCTCTTTCTCTTTCTCTTATTTCATCTCTCTTATATCCTCTCATGCTTAATAATCAATCAGAAGAGGGAGACGGAAAACGAGAACGAAGAAAGACTAGGAGAGTACAACAAATGACAAAGAAGAAGAAGATAACGAAAATGAATTGGAAAGAAGGAGGAAGAAACTAAAGGACGAAAAGGAAAAAATAAGGTAAACCACAAAATGACACTTGAAAGAGAAACCGTGCTTTAATCACTATCAATCAATATATGTATATGTAGGATACAGATAAAATCTGAAATAAAGACAAACGTGTCCTTTCTTAGACCTACATATAACGCCTTGTCTCAACACCCACAACAATTACCCTCTGATTGCACCACATTTGGCGTCAACACTTTTGCTCTCAGCAGATGATTAAGGTTAAACAGCTACTACGAGCACTGGACCAAACCTGAACTCAACCAACAAGCGTACACCTACAAAATCAAATTGTCTACCTAAAGACTTTGTATTATCAACTTGGGTCCTTCATCCCATTCATTTATCAATGATATACTAAACTATTTTTCTTGTTTTGGTTTCAATTTTGGGGTTTTCAAGTAGAGAGAAAATGCAGACTAATAGAGCTGCTTCTGAGGCAACGGAAAAAGGTTTTGCGTGGGTTTGGACCAAGTGTGTCCGAAAGCAGAAAGTAACTGACATTTAAACAATGATTTGTTCAGTTTCATTTCGCACCAGGGGAGTTGGTGCATTTCACTGCTTACCTCTGACGACTGGTTGAAGAACAACTGATGCCCCCCCCCTTGTAGTGTATAAGAGAGCTACCTGACCAGAATGGTTTTCTTGTTTGCTTCTATACATGGATAAGGACTTTTAGCTAGATTTTATGCATTTGCCTTGCTCTTCACATTGTTATCAAACTTGTTTTCTTCAGAAAATGATTGAGAAATATCATTTATCTCAAGGTTCGGACAAACGATGGATGATGAACGTTCACCCAGGCTCGAAGATGCAAAAAGTAAAGATGGTTTTAGAATGTATGCCTTTTGTTTCCCAGTTCAACATCTATTTGGGTCGAAAATGTACTTTAATGCGCTTTTCGATGAGAGGCACAGGTAAAACAGTGAGACAGCAACATGTTGCACACAGGCCAAGTAGGCCTTTTTGGGTTCATGTAATCAAATTTGATGTACAAATCTTCGTTAATAAGTTCCTAGTTTCAAAATGTTTCATTCACCTGTTACGAATAAATTGTAAGTGTTCTCAGGAAGGACAAGCCCTAATGTTTGGACCTAGCAACAATAATGCATGCTATACGTTGTCTGACTATTGAAACACAATTTTTGTTTGTAAAAGGTGAATGAAAAAAATTTCTAACTAGTAGGCACTTAACAAAGATTTGTGCATTAAATTAGAATAACGCTACGGAAATGGTCTATTCCCAATCTATTTTTTTCTTTCTTCTTTCTTCTGTCTTTCTTTATCATTCTTCTCAAATTGTTCTTCCTTTTCTTTTCGACAATCTGCTCTGATAACGTTGAACCTCAGGATTTGCCTGAGGGCTGCAAAAACAGGCTGTCAAAAATCGAAGTCTATGACTCGACTTAATCGTCGTACGATCACAGATTCCAATATCGTCAACGAGATCATGGAACTGATTTCCCAATGGATTACGTGCACCGTTGCTGCTTCGATCGCCGTAACATCATCCCCGTCGCAATCGATCCGCAGTTCAAGGAAGAAGCGAAGACAAAGGTAAAAGATGTATAGAGATATCAATATCTGTTCTATTTCAACAGACGAAATCGAAGTAGTTAGTAAAACATGAACTTATTTCACTTCATTATTTCTCGTGATTAAAAATGTTCTGCTATATTAAAAGTTTCAAAACTGAGATTATGATATGCGTCATTCTAACATGTTAAATACTTTAAATAAATACTTTACCCTTATTCACAAATAGAATTTCGTATTTGATATGAATTCACTTTTTCTTCAAATTTTTTCTCTTCATGTTTTAGATTTTCTAATTTCATATTTCTTGTCTTAACTGGCTTTGATGATTTTGATACTGTACGTTTTCTCCTCTCTATTTCTTCTTTATTCTTTCTTTTAATATATTATTTTCATCACCTACTTTATTCTTGTATTGTGTTGATTCATCTTTCTACAACAAAAATCTGTCTTTTTCTCAGATTTTACAATGTTATTTATATCTATTTTATCGGTAGCTTTTAATTATATCGAAATTGCTTGCTGGCTGCACAATTTTTTTAAAGCAAACGGTCAAAATGAATATTGGTATGACAATTCCTTTAGATAAACTAAATGGAGTTTAAACAGAAACAGCCGATACATGCGCCGGAACAGCGTACTTTATAATTGAATATTCTAGTAAACATTCGAAGTGCCCCAACTTTAGAAACAAGGGAAGAGCTTGTGATTCCATTCACCGCAATGAGTACACCCTCGTCGCCCTAGTAAAAAGCATCGGATATGTCATTACGGCCTTCCCTCCCCGACGGTTAGGGGTCAAGTGACTTTAATGAGAGGGTACTCGGGCAAAGATCGACGCCGGCTCGTCAAGTCGATACATTAAATACACGGTATATTCAAATTGATCTGGTGACCTAAATATACAGTCTGTATGAGTGGAGGAGCCGTTGGGGTCTAACTGGTTTCAAAGTTAAGGTTCACGCAGGTTTTATACGGATAGAGCGGTTTCGACCTACTTGCTCTTTTCTTGCCGATTGTACGTGATACAAAACATAGAGTACAAATGGAAAACAAAGAGAAAGTGGGAAAAAGGCTGAGGATGGAGTTGGCTTGACCCCCTCCCCGCCACTGCCATCCCCTCTTTCAAAGCCCCGGGAGAAACAAAATTAATGAATTTATTATTAGTTATATATTCGTACACAGCGTTTCAGAGATTCCCCTTGTATTGCTGAAGGCGCATTTCAGGACACTGACGTTTCTCGACTGAAAACAACTTCCTTGTGTTTCGCTAAATTTTGTATTAAAGCAAGCAAATAGAGAAAGATAGTGAACAAAGGAAATTTGTTGATTTAAGCCCCCTGGCCCCCTTATTTCATTAATTTACTTCTCTAAACTGAGAATGAAGAATGCAAATTAAGCTTAAAGATAAAGTTGAGTTCTGGTCATACGATTGCATTGTGAAAGAAACAATGTGGAATCGATCAAACAAGTTGATGATGTAGCATACAAGTATTGGTGTGTACTGCAAGGTTCTGGAGTCATCAAAATGATAAGAAATTTGTCCCAGTCTTGGTTAAGTAACAAGCACTGTACCCAGAAAGATGTATATTGGACTACACAAACATGTGGCATAAGAAATTGGGCCTCATTTTCAAACTGTTACTTAACATATGAAGGCATTTGAAAAGCCATGTTCTTCCACACTTGCATAATAACAATGAAAAAAATTTCACTTTTTCCCAGAACTCAACCTTTTCCTTTAGAATGCATTATGTTATGCCATTATTGTACCATCATTATACTGTACAATAGTGATTAGGTAATATAATAATGATAATAATAATAATAATAATATAATATAAGTTCAACAAATGGTTGTTAGTCAATCACCGAAACTGAGTCTAAAACCAATTTGTTTCCCTTTCTTTTTGTCCCTTTCTTTTCTCTCCTTTTTCTTTGAGGAACAGAGTGTAAACGTACAGAAAAAAAACTTTATCAAGTTCATTGCCTTTTCACATCAATTTTCTGTATCAATATTATGAGGGAAGGAAAAACAACCAAGCTAAAACAAGACAAGCAACACGTTTTGCCCTTTGGCAATCCTTTAAATCTGGAAGAACAGAGAGAGGAATATGTTTTAAGAAGATTTTGAGGCTGTTTCAAGCTGTTTGTATGGTCTTTCACAATTAATTTTGAAACAGTATTACAAATCGCAGGATACTACCATCCCAAAAGCTTTCCAAAAATGTGTATCTACTGTTGTTAAACGGGCTCTTTTTCGAAGTTCGGAAAGAGTACGATGAGTTTTATCTCACATAACAACAAAAATTATACCGTACGGCTACTATACAGTGCGTCCCAGAAAAAAACGAAACCGAGAAGTATCGATGTTTTATCATAACTTAATCACAACCATAATTAATGAATGATACATATTTGGAAAGCTTAGAGTCTCCTCTTTCAGTTGATGCTACTCACGCGATGCATATTTCACGCATGAGTGATTAAAAGCAATTTGAAGGAAGGAAACCAAAAAGTAATTTGGCGGGCGGTATCTGAATTTCAAAGAAAAATTCATATTTCTAGAAAGTTCATTTTCTGCTCTTTCATATGATACCTCAATCCAAAAAAATGAGCCAGGAATAACAAAGTTATGTTTGTTTAAAGTAGCCCTTACATTTTCATAATTTTAACAAACGAATTCGTTTTCACTGGGTGCCTTCCGTAGGAAAAAGCAGATTTGACAAAAGACTTAACTCCGTTTCGTTGACAACCAGCCATGCATGAAGACCGTCTACGGCTGATTGTCAACGAAACGGAGTTAAGTCTTTTGTTAATTTCGTTTATTGATACGGCAGGCAGCCAGTGAAAACGAATTCGTTTAATAAAATTATGGAAATGCAAGCACTACTTTAAACAAACAGAACTTTGTCATTCCTCGCTCATTTTTCCTGATTAAAAGGTGTCATATGAAAGGGCAGAAACTCAACTTTCTAGAAATGTGAATTTTTCTTCGAAATTCAGATACCGCCCGCCAAATGTCTTTTTGGTTTCCTTCCTTCAAATTGCTTTTAATCACTCATGCGTGAAATATGCATCACGTGACTAGCATCACATGAAAGAGGAGAATCTAAACTTTCCAAATATGTATCATTCATTAATTATAGTTGTGATTAAGTTATGATAAAACATTGATACCTCTCGGTTTCGTTTTTTCTGGGACGCACTGTATATTACTTCCCAGACTTTTGCCAAGGCTAGCCTGTTTTTGAGAAGCCAGCCATGTCCTTCTCATATTGCTTATTTCCTGGGAGAGGTCAGGTTAAGTATCTCTTGAGTATCGAAACCGCCTATCATCTGGTGGTCGAATCGTCTAGGAGCGACGGTGATACTCTATCACCAACCGTTTTACAAAAGCGATTTCGTGTATTCACTGGCTGTATCGTGAGGTAGCCATAGAGGGTGCAGGCAAGAGGCAGGGCAGGTTTGAGGGTACAGATGACAGAAGAAAGAGAGGGGTGAGAAAGAGAGACAGATAGAGAGAGATAGAGAGAGGAAGAGAAGGATGCTTAGAGAATAAAATATGCTCCCAAAATTCTAAGCGCTTCACACACGCCATCCCGACCAGGCGCCATTTAGCAAGCGCACACATGCCAATCGAACCACATTAAAGGGATTCGGTAACATTGTTCACATGGCAGAAATTTGTGCTAAGGTACTCGACTTTAATCATAGATGTACAATAAAGATAATCAGGCAATTTGAGTTAAAACAGACCATTATTAATAATACAAATTGGGAAAAACTGATCTGATCGATTCCTTAATTATCCCAACTAAGTTATAACAGTTTGACCAAAGTGTTAGGTGAGTGTTTAATCGTCACAAAGCAATCAATGAATTTGCTCTACATACCATTCCAAACATTTAAGCGTTGGAAGATTTGTAAAAGTCTGTCTTCGTTCTTATTTTCATAGACAAACGGTTGAGAAAATTCAAATATGGTTTACAGAATTTACTATTAGAGGGTGTTGCACAGTGACGCCTTCAAAGAAAACCATCACTATATTTGTGGTTTGAGAATTTGTTCAGGAATGTTTGCATGGTAGAGGGTTAGTACAGTAAAAGGAATATATCAAGTAACATTTCATACAAAAATTACGCAATTTTTTCACCAACCTTCAACAATGTTACCGAGTCACTTTAATGTTTGCATCCTACCGGGTGACCATATAACATCTGGGTGTAGAGTAGTCAAGTTAGATGAATTTCTTGCCAAAGGATATTTTACTAGTGCCTTTGACGGACTCAAACCGCGAACCATATGATCCACAGCCCGGATACGTAATGCGTTGGACCAATACACCTCTACACAACATCCAACATCTCAGCGCATATTACATGATCCGAACATCATATCTATCATGCCCATAGGTAATGCGATGGGTTATTGACATTGCCCTAAAGTTGTCTTCATTTGTGTAATCTTTGCAATCGTATTTTTATGGCCTTTTTGTTTTACCACCACCCCCCCCCCCCCCCCATTCATACTGATCAAATCGAATATACGCCACTCTCTGTCTTGGATTATTACAGCTGCCTTCGTCGCTTTCAACAAGTGGGCGAACAAAAAAAGGGCATAGGCGTTAACTTGCCGGGGGCCACGAGACCCATGTTGTGACATTCCAACATGTTTGGTTCAATATGCACATTCTATTTTTGGTAGTCGCATGTTAATGCTTACAGTAGAATCCACCTACAAAAGTACTGCCAACCGTTGTCACGATAAGAGAAAGATCATGCAAGCACTTTGAAGTTTGTAAGGAATCCCAGGCTTTAAAATGGCAATAGCGGTACATGACAATAACAGGTTGAAAAAAAAAAATCGGTCGAATCTTCGAGAAGCAATATAAGTAGCAAGTACCTAAATGCCGGCATGGATTAAGGCATTCCAACATGTGATCATTCTAGGTATTCCTCTAATTTAAATACGGGTCAAATGTAGCCATTTTCCTGTCCTACAAACAATACCAGACAGTAACAGATCATCTAAAATAATTGTATTCACGGAAATTATTTCACTTTTTCACACGTTTACATCTGACAAATATTTTTTTGATTTTTAGACAATCAAAAGGGATGACGTTAGCTAGTACTAAATGAATGATTAGACAGGGGTTTTCCATCGGAGTCTTTTGCTGTAAAGTTTTCTTTCAGTTGTTGTTGTTGTTGATGATGATGGTGTTGTATATTTGTGTTTGTTGCGGTTTTTCCTCAATACAAATGGTTAAAAGGCTTTTGTTTTATTTATACATCTCATTGCATGATTTGACATCGAAGATTGAGATATATTACAATAAAATACAGCAAATGCATTCATGTAATAGTGGTGTTTAAAACATTTATAAGACCTTTATTGCAGTTGCACTTTATAGCGAAATGGCAATGGGCCATTTAAGTATTTAATCCAAACTCAACTAGACCGTTCCTAATACAACTGCAGTCAAGTGTTGTTCAGTTCTCGGAGCGGGAAATCAGATGCCATGGAATTACTTTTTTCATCGCGACTGAGAAAAGAAAAGGGTAAGATTTCAAATCCCTTCGAGAACAATCAATGACGTCTTAGCAAAGGTGAAACAACGATCGACTTCTTCTCATATCAAAGGAGACATGCAATCCGTAAATCCGTAATATTTATCTCTTATAAGAGAGAATGATTCTTCTTTTCAGCTGTTCTATCTGCAAATAAATCATCCAGTCTAGTGTAAAAATACGAACCCGTGTTAGGTTTTATTCCTAACACAGTATCTGTAGTTCGGGACCATGAAAACTGTACGTTCTACACCACACCATAGGCTTTATATTTAATCTGATATTGACACGGCCAGAGACTGGAAGAGTTAGGTTCGGCTCAAGGCTTTAGGAATTGTGATCAAGTATCGAATGAGAGTATGTGCTTACAGACTACTTCCAGTCTGCTCTGATGAAAGGTCAATCTCCAGTTCTTAGCGAATTTCTGGATCAAGCATTCAGATGAGGCATAGGAATGGACAGTAAGTGATTCATTGGAAGGATGATACATGGTTATCGAGGGCAAAACCTCCATCTGCCGGATCCGATAAACTGCGGATTCCTAGCGGCGTAGTTATGAAGGTGGTTAAGGCCTGTGCTCAGTCAAATGGTAAAAAGCAAAAAATGATAGATATAATAATAATGATAATAAAAAAATAACAATTGAATTTGTAATGATGATAAAAATAGTGTTATCAATATTGATAGTAATATTATTAATAATGATATTAATGATAATAATAAATTTGAAAATAATGATAGTCATGATAATACTGATAATAATAATAATAATACAATACCAATAACAATACAAAATTGTAATTATGATGAAAGTGGTAACGACAGGAGGAAGAAGCAGAACAACAACAACAACAAGAACAACAACAACAAGAACAAGAAGAAAGAGAAGAAATAGGGGAAATGAGAAGAAAAAAAAGGGACTGAGATGTTATCGTGTTAAGTAGATGATTAGAAGATAATGAGTTCCTTCGTATTTCAACCACTTAGTATTTCCGGTGCCCCCATTGTTCCCTCAAATTAAAGATCACTACCTATGTAGAATGCATCTTGAAAACATGGGGCCCGCTTGTGAAAAAGAAAGAGGGAGAGAATATTGAATTTAAAGGGAAATTCAACCTTGAAAGCAAGCCACTCTAGAAGAAAGCAAATAATTCGGAGAAGCATAATGGTGAAATTTTAAACAACAAAAGGTCAAAGATATGAATTGTTGAAAATTGGCATCAATATAGGTATGGGCTCTTCCAATTGGCAGAATTGGTAATGCCTCTGTGATGTAGTGGCGAACAACGTTCCTATTTGTTCCAAACACACAAAATTACTTTATCTAAATTACTTATATATGACATTTTTTTCCCTTCTTTTGTTATGACCTGTAATAATGTATTCTCCATTATATATTGTGAGCAGTGCCCCAGGGGTATAAGTCACTGGGAGAAATTACACAAATTAGTGATATTTTTTGTACACGGCAAACGGTATAGTTGTTGGTCAGTACAGTGTACGTCACAATCCGCTGACGAAATCAGCAATTTGAGATAAGGCATAGCTGTGGTCAACTTATATTTCAAACATGCATAACTCACGCTTTATTGGTCCAACTCAAATCAAAATGTCACCATTGTATTCATGTTATTATTTTGCTTTTGTATAGATGAAGTTATTAACAGGGTTTGATTGCATATTTACCTTTAAGAGAATATCGCGTTGGCGTGACGTAGCTTAAGAAGCCACTGTGTTCGGGCGACACAGCTTATAATTTCGAGAAATATTATTTGACGGTAATGGTTTTACTTATAAAATGTTGTTCGTCGTTCTGCATCTTTATCAACCTTTCTTCCAATTGTTTGACCCTGATTTCCAGACTTAGGAAGTATCAAAATAGTCTTATCTAGCTACGATGAAAATGCTGAAAATACTTACGTTGCCTTCTTCCCGTTGCTTTTTGCACTGCAACTAGAAAAGGGATCGGGTTATTTTGTCAAAAGCAGTTATAGTCAATACCGAGCCAAATCAATTTAAAGTTCGGGGAAAATAGATATAATCCGATGAAGGTCAGATGCATGTTGAATAATAGGATCAAGGAAACTGCTGGGCATTTAAAGTATCGCAAAGGGTTCGAACTAATAGTTCAGGTACGGTCGGAATAAATATGACCTGCATCAACAAAGCATAACGGTGCCTACACACAAGTCGTTACTGTTCACGTCTTTAGTGTTCACACTCAACAGAACACTCTTTTCCCCTTTTCTTTTTTATTTCACAGCAGAACACTCTCTGCCGTCTATGGTAGCACAGCCCCTTTTTTGTATTGGGGTGGGGAAGGGCGCTTGAGGGCGTGGTTGATTAATCCCCTGAGGCAATGAAATTCAACTAAAAGCAATGTTTGTAACGTTCACTTTTTATTCCTTGTTTATGCGGTATCACTCCCTGAGAACGTTAGCAAAATGACATGTATGGTAAGCCCTTATGATATGTCAAGGGCTCTTTTATTGTGCGAAATTTATTGTTTTGTTGAAAACACTGAACAGACAATATTTCGCTTTAAACAAAACTTTATCCTCACATGTTTCAGCTTGGAAAGGAATTTGTTAATAAACCCCGACAAAATTAAATTAGTTTTCTAAATTTAGTTTGAGTGCCCACGGACAGCGTTGTGCGGTTGCAGAAAAGGATTTTATTTTAACAAAATCATCCTTCTCATATTTCATTCATTAGATGAGGAATTTTGCGTGGGACAAATAACATTGGTTAAAGACATGTGTCCCCTGTTCGATCCTGGTATACTTTCAATAATAAAACGATTTGCGTAATGTTCTTTACAGGCCCATTAACAATCGCTAGCACTTGCAAGTACGTTAATGTGGGTGGGGTGGGAGTGATATGAAGTTACTGTTCCGGTATACCTTTTCAACATTCCTGTTCCGTCTCTTGAGGTTATTATATCTTAATTGTACAACGATCTTATTTGACTGGTCGTTATCAGTCTGTCTCCATCAATTATGTTACCTCAGAAAATCACAATCTATGGTGCGGAGTCCCACAAGGCTCTGTCGCTGGCCCGCTACCCTTTATGATTTTACATCTCCCTTGCAAGATATAATACATGTATTAGCTCACAATGTAAGACATATGCAGACGACGTGCAATTGTACCTAACATTTGATTCTGGTAATTTCTCTTCTGCTATTCAAAAGGTGAAAATCGCTTAAAGGACGTTAGAACTTGGGCACTTCAGAACATGCTTTCTCTAAATGACTCTAAAACCGAATTTCTTCACTTTCATTCCAAGTTATGTTCTCATGCCCCACAATTTAGTTTACAAATTGGGCAGTCTTTAATTAAGCCATCCTTTATGGCCCGTATGTTATGGATTCTTCCCTTACTTTGTCTAAAAATTTTGATGCATTTTCTAAATCTGCTTTTGGAGCTATAAGGAAAAATGGGGAAAAGTCGTAGGTTTCTCGACCAGTATACAGCCCATCGTCTTAGTCATGCTTTTGTCACATCTAAGCTAGATTGTTGCAATTTCGCTCTCTTTGGCCTTCCTTAAAAAAATTACCTGAAAGCTCCAGCGTATCCGAAGCACAGCAGCTCGTCTTGTTTCTTGTGTTCCTCGTTCTTCTCACATTACCCCATGCTCTTCAACAAAACTTCACTGGCTTCATATCACTTCTCGCATCAGTTACAAAATTCTCCTCCTTACTTTCAAGACTTATCATGGTTTCGCTTCTTCATATTTTCTGACCTCCTTCCCTGATACACTCCTGCCCGGACTTTGCGATCTGCTTCCCAATCTCTCCTCTCTCGGTCTCACACTATTTCTTACAAAAAATAAGGTCAACGTTCTTTCTTTTATGCAGCTTCATTTCTTCGGAACAATCTCCCCGTTCAAATTCGCAATGCTAGATCTTATGATACATTTAAAACAATGCTAAAACACATATCTTTAAGTTTTGATCCTGAATAGCCCTCCAACCTTTTTCCTTTCATATTTTGTAGATTAACGTAGGATACTATTAATGTATTAGTAAGTGATTTGTAATTATGTTCATGTATTATTTTCATTTGCAAAGTTAATTGATTTGATGTAATTTGTAATGCAAATTCTGTTTCATTTACTTGTCAACTATTTTCCTTCTTAACCGCTAAAAGGCATTATGCAATTTGTGGTATAGAAATATATTATTATTATTATTATTATTATTATTATTATTATTATTATTATTATTATTATTATTATTATTATTATTATTAAGGAAAAGATGCACACTGCAAAATAGGGTGCAATTCTGCTACAATAGCTTTATTACCATGTTGACGTTCTTCATCAGGGCTAAACGAAATGACCAAAAACATTTGGGAAACGCCTTTTAATAATATTGATCAGATTACGTGTAGAAGGTAAAGAGTAGGGGGCCGAGATATGACCCTTGAGGGACCCCATATGTAACATGGGAATTATTGGAAATTACATCATCTACGAATGCTTTTTGTTGCAAGTCAGAGTTATATGATTCTATCCTCGAAAGGACACAGTCGCTCAAACCAAAATAAGAATGTTATATATTCAATAATAGTTCATGATGGAAAGTGTTGAATGCGGCACTTAGATCCAACAACACTATTAAATAGTATTACTTTTATTTGTCATATCTTCAGGGCGCCTCCTTGCTATGGAGCGTGTCAAATGGAGCAGATGTTATTCTACGCTGAGGCGTATTCATAGTTTTTTTATTTCATAGGGGGCGATTACTCCAAAACGAGATGGTATGCCTCAGCTCTTTCGCTTAACAAAGTTCTACTACAGGTTAACAAAAGGTGGGGGTGGGGTATACGTGTATGTCAATAATGGTAGATTACTTTACAGTGTGTCTGCCTTTAAACGGAGGGATGGGGTAAGGCTTTCACCCCCTCCCCCCTCTCGCTGTTAAAGATGCTACTTCCACTTTCAAAATAACCAGACTAACCTTTCTTACTCACAGTTCATTGATATAAGTCCCAAAGGATAATGACCTTGAAGACAAGATTTAAACAAAGATTAAGTGTCGGCTGACGTAATACAATCCATCTTCAAGCTGTTGTCTGCACGACAAAAGAGAGTAACGGTATTACCCATATACTTGCTATACAGCCACTTCAGCGCGTAGAACGTGGCTAATATTCCGTATACAAATCTTTTTTTCTGAATACCTTTTTTTCTCAAATCTTCCTCTCTCAATTTTTTCTGTCAAGACTGAATAACATTATCAATTTAATTGAGCATCACGCCACTTGTTAACACTCAGTTAATATCGCGTCATAGAAGACATAACAAACCATAACTATTAACACGTTCTGACGTTTAATTTCTAAATTCGTCGCAGGAATGCCGCAGGGTATTCTGTTTTATATTACATTTACAAATCCCTCCTCGATTTTTCCGCGAAGTTGAAATACAATATGAAAGATTGAAGGCCATTATTGTAGCTGACGAAAACCCTGATTTGGATTGGACGTGTTACTATGGTGACACATGTACCACTTGGTTTGAGTTGTGAGATAAGTACATATATCACTTGCTTTTCATCATGTTTCATCTCTCTCAAGACACTCTTCAATTCGCAAGTCACGAGTGCATCCGCTCCATCCCTCTTCTCTTTCCTTCTCTCTCTCTCTCTCTCTCTCTCTCTCTCTCTCTCTCTCTCTCTGTTTCTCTGTCCCTTCTCTCTCTCTCTCTCTCTCTCTCTCTCTCTTTCTCTCTCTCACTTTCTCTCTCTTTCTTTCTCTCCCTTTTTATATATCCCTCTTTCTCCCTCCCTGCCTCTCCATCCATTACTCTCTTTCTCCATCTCAATACCCTTCAAACCTCTTCTTCCCCCCCCCCCCCCCCTCTCTCTCTCTCTCTCTCTCTCTCTCTCTCTCTCTCTCTATCTCCCCTCTCTCTCTCCATCCCTCTATTTTCCGTCGTTTACTCAAATGTATTTCAAGTTTCCAACGACATGACATTGAATCCACGAATTTTAAGTAGCGTCAAATATACTTTGTACTACATTCCATTGAATTATTCTTTTCGACTTCAAACACCAATAACTATTTTTAAAAAGAAAGAAAGAAAGGACAAAAAGCAAAATCTACAATTCCCAGTTCTATGAGCACTATACAAAATATTACCACCAGGTGGCGCTCCAAATAGTTGTTTGAATTCGTCATTAAGCTAGTTGGATGAAAGGAAGCTGTCCAGCAGATTTCATTTATAGCATTAATTGCCTTCGACAACACGTTAGTAACAATATGATCATGATCAAAATGAATTATCAGTGCGAACTAATTAAGACCAGTACGGTTAAAAAGCTTGACACATTTTGCTGAGCTGCTCTCTGTTCTGTTGTCTTGAAGGTTGGTGCTTGAATTTGAGGAAACCTTCATATATTTGCAGGACTATGCCTTCTTTTCGCATTCCCAAACACTATACGAGGCTCTACGTCTTTATGACAAAACTCTGCATGCGCCTTCTCTGGAAAGACACAACTCGGTCCCCAATTTTTATTAGGTTTAACAGGGGGAAACAAGGTTGTTTATAATCGTTATAATTCCACTAGTATGACCATGAAATTGCTTAAAATGTAACTAATAATATGAAATGTTGAATACATGGAATATCATGAATCAAACTCGAAAAGGTGGGGTACCACATTTGATAGAAGATAGGTACTTTCGACCTTCTAAAAAACCCTCAAATCCAATATGTTTACGCGCAAAATAAAAGAGAGATGGCGCTATTTCGCGATTGAAAATAGAGATTGATTGATCATATATTATTTGCGCCACGCAGCAGCTCGCTCTGATATCAGCGGTTCCTTGGTTGATGAAGGGGTATTAATTTGGCCCTCATCTAGGCCCCCCCCCCTCTCCCACTCCCCCTCCCCCTCCCCTCCCCGACATGTTAAGCGAGAGCATTAATGTGGTCGGACGCTTGATTACAGGTTGAAATTATGTGAAGGCTTATTTTCTGTTGATGTTGATGTTAGAATAGTTTTAAAGTCGCGTCGAACGAGTCAAGCATTTTCCTAAAAGGGAAGGTAGATGTAGTCCTTGTTTTTTAACCTAAACTTCAAAGTAGACTACAACAAGCTTTTAAAAAAATAATTTATTTTCTCGGGATTTCGACAATGGATGATTTAGCCGTGGACGAGTTTCCCCTGAGTAGCACCAACTAGGGGCGAGGCGATTACTCGGAAGGATTTTCCTTTTTGGGGAAATTGTCTGCAAGTGGTTTCATAGAAATAGCTGTCTTAAAAATCTATTTTATGTATAATCATTGTTCATTATCACCATTATTTTTTTTAATTATTAATGGGTCAGACATTAAGTAAAGTCAGTAAGTTCATTACTTCTGGTATATATTCAACGAGATAATACATCCAGATTAGCTTTCCTCCTGAAATAAAATATTTCATGTGGTAGTCCAATATGGTCGACCAGCGCAGCGTTTCACGTAACTGTCATACATGTTCGCCAACAAACCGTTGAAGTATAGGCCTATCGGTGAACTTGCTCTTATGACGGATTCGTGAAACCGGATGCTCAGCACACTCGTCATCCTCTATACTCTTTAGCTTTTCATACATGCCACTACCGCAGAAAAAGAAAAAATGGGGTAAATTATCCATATTACTGCTAGAAATGTATATCCCAGTAGAAAGTGTGTTTAAAATATTAAAATTATGCTCCGATAAACAACATTCCTCTCGGAAAGCTTTGATAAGGATGTTTACTTTTCCAAAATTATACTCCGAGGCAATAATTCTATGGGTATTCATTCTGTTACGTCCGAGATCATTCTCTTTTCCCTTTTACACGCGGCGCGATAATAATGTCATCAATATGTTTCAATGACTGATGTGAAAACTGTACAAATGATATATCAATACTTAATCACATTGCAATATTTCTAGATTGCAAATCATTTTTCATCAAACCAGTTGGTTGTGAATGAGATTGCGTCTTTGCAAATTAGACGACATTGAAAACAAAAGCTTTTTTGGCATTACTGACGCTGTTGTTTCTTCGTTTTTTTATCCCTTTGTCTCTTCCTCTCTCTCTCTCTCTCTCTCTCTCTCTCTCTGTCTCTCAGTGTCTCTCTCCCTTTCTCTCTCTCTCTCTCTCTCTCTCTCTCTCTCTCTATATATATATATATATATATATACATATATATATATATAAAACCCTACATGGTACATCAACTCAACCCTAATCCTAACCCTAAACCTAATCCTAACCCTAACCCTAATGTCTACTAAATGACTCATTTTTTCACTCCAAATGTCCCTCCAATGACGCCTTTAGTAAAATTACATATGTAGAGAGAGAGATATAAAAAAAAATTGGGCCTTCTATGAGAAATAAAACGTAAAAAACGTTAAGAGGACACCAAATTGTCCTCCTAATGACAATGTCTACTTAATGAATCATTTTTTCACTCCAAATTTCCCTCTAATATACATATATATATATATATATATATATATATATACATATATATATATATATATATATATATATATATATACATATATATATATATATATATATATATATATATGTCGCTCCCCCTTCCATGCTTATTTTTCTCTTCCTCATCGTGATGATTTCCTTTTCAACCCATGGAGGAATAATTTATATTATTCTTGCTATTCTGGGATTGTTCTTTCACGCCCGATATACTGACGGCGCGCTCAAAACCTAATTAAAATGTTTCTGTGATGTAAAACTTAACAAAGACTAATGAGATAGTCTAGAGTGCATTTTCATCAACCTAATTTAATGTGAGTGAGAGTCTGTCCTTCAAAATTTTCCTTTCCTGGCAATATCGAAAACAATGGGTTTTTTTTTTACTGTCGCAGAAAAGGGACACTATCTGACTATTCGGTTTCCAGAACATGCTTTTAATGAATTGTTTAAAATTAATGCCACGGTAGGCCATGAATGGCAGGCTAAGAAAATTGAATATTTTTAATCACATTTTGAAAATTGTCAAGATATTTTTGTTCTGTAGTTGCTTCTTTTCCTTTCTATCCTTTCCATAATCATTAAAGGGATTGGGTAACTTTAATTGTCTCAGATTCTGAAACAAAATCTCGGATTTAGCTCATGCTGCAATGATAATTGTAAACATTTAGGTCAGTAAGGAACCCCATGAAACTTACAAGCCGATCGCCTGTCTGATTATCAAGATATTTATGATTGGAAATCGAAATTTAAAAATTCGTTTTCCTAACGGATTTTATTACACTGCAGTCTATTGGGAAAAATGAGTAAAACCGGTCACTCATTGATTTTTACTTTTTTGAGGCACTTGATGATCATTTTGAAGCGCATAACACGTAGGACCATGCATCTCAGATTTAACATTGTTAAACGATGCCTTTAAAGCTTATCTGCCATAGTTTACAGGAGGGATTAGACCGCCCTACAAGGTCACTGGACAGGTGGTTATCTCATCAACTCAGCTCTCAGTTAACATAAGAAAAAGAGGATCATGGGGGACCAATGGTCACCGATTAGGCATTGTTTGTTATATAGAGGGCGCAAGTAGCTACCAGTAGTGCAGTGGGCCTTTAAGAGTAGTGACAAGCGTCGAAATAGCATACAGAGAAATTCAATTTGAGGAATAGTGAGACATTGAATGGATCTGATGTCACGTGACACAAGACAGGATGTGTAAGGACGTTGCAACCTTCAATTTTCACGCTTTTGTCTTCTTCAAAATAACATTCATTTCCTCTCCTATCTCTTTTGTTTAAATCAACAAAATATTAAAGTTATAAAAGTGTACATACATAATGACATAAGATATTTAACGAAGCATATTAACAGTTCTAATACAGGGAAGACGGGATACTCCTTACAGGCATAGGTATGTGTCGGATACGTTGCCATTCCGCATCCATGGTCCTCGTCTGTTTTATATAACCAGGGATAATTTGAATCACATCGTAATATTTCCAAAGCTCGAAGCATTTTCGCCAGCATCATGCCAATGCATTTAGTATAATGAAAATTAGGCAAATTGCAAAAAAAATGACTTCTTTTGATATCGCTGACATGAAATGATATTGAAATGTTATAAAGTTATCTCGCTGATTATCTCTCTGACTACATGTACCTCTAGAGCTTCATATTTTTTTTTCTCTCTCTCTCTCTCTCTCTCTCTATTTCTCTCTCTCTCTCTCTCTCTCTCTAAGTACCTCTATATATATTCATCTTTGTATCTATCTGTCTCTCTTTCTAACTGCCTCTTGCTCTTTCTCTTTTTTATCTCTTTATGTATCTCTTTCCCTCTCTCACTACCTCTGGCTTTTTCTCTTTATATGTCTCTCTCTCTCTTTCTCTCTCTCTCTCTCTCTCTCTCTCTCTAAGTACCTCTAAATATTTCTACTTGTATGTATATCTATATATTTACCTCTCTCTCTCTCTATTACTATCTTTAACTCTTTTTCTTGTTATCTCTCTCTCTCTCTCTATAACTACCTCTAGCTCTTTCTCTGTCTATCTCTCTTTAACTATATCTAGCTCTTTCTCCTTCTATCTCGCTCTAACTACCTATATTTCTTCCTCTGTTAACTCCCTCCCTTCACTCTATCTCTCTCTCTCTCTCTCTGTCTCTCTCACTACCTCTATCTCTTTATATTTCTGTCTATCTATATCTCTCCCCCTCTCTCTAACTACCTTTCTCTCTCTTTTTTCTTTCTATATCGTTTCTTTTCTGTTTACTCCCCTCCCTTTTACACTCTCTCTCTCTCTCTCTCTTTCTCCTTCTCTCTCTCTATCTCTCTCTCTCTCTCTTTCTCTCTTGTTCAGGCTCTCTGGTATCGAGAAACCTCTCACCCATTTCATCGTCCCCTGTCAATTTATGTATGTTGACCTTTAATCAATATTTGTGCCCTACAACTTATACACAGTAATGAAAATTGTCCTTCTCCCTAGTCAATGTCTTTATTTAAAGATTGCAACGGCACTTTAATTAAATGCTCATTATGTCATGTTTTGTTTTTAGAGTGGGCCTATTATGTTTTTAATATGTCCTTGTTGACGCGTTCCAATTCAAACACGTTTTAATAATACACACAATGTAATTATATTTTCAGTGAGAGATAACGAGTGTTTTTATTACCTGAATAATAGAATGCATGAAACAATGTGAATATAACTTAGATATATAAAATGTCGATAATACAATTTGCTTAAAATGCGATGAATATTTACCTAAAAATGTCAACGTTGACAATCATATTTTGAACACATTCGATAATAAACACAAACAAGGAAAAACATTAATTTTCCATTTCCGTCACATCATTCATTTATTGTAGTACTTCATGAAAAGCAAACTGGCATAATAATATTGTGACGCCATTAGTAATACAGTGTATGTCTACATCATTTTACTCACAAGTTCTACTTGTACTACGTGAAGGTAACTGTTCAAAAATAACAAACCTATTATAATGATTGGTAAGAAAAACAGCTGAAGTTTGGCTTGTTGCATAATATGAAACTTAAAAGTTAAAGAATCCTCCTTGACAGGCATTTACCAAATGATGGACAAGGGATGTGAAAGTAATAAGGTTATGTATCTACAGCCTCATTTTTGTCAAAAATACATTTATTTTAATGAAAATAACAGCAGGCTCCCTTTACCAATGATTTGTGAACACTTTGCCTTGCATTTATTGTGGGTTAAATATTCCGTTTTCGTAGAATCTGTCTATTCTCGGTTTTCCCAAGTTGTGTCTGACTGACAGAGTAAGTAGGTGAACCACAAATATAAAAATCATACATTTGAAGAAAAAGAAATCGTTTCTAAAGGGGACTACATTGCATTGACATGATCAATTTTAGAATATGAATGCATTTAAAGAGCAATGCTTTTCAGGGAATATTTTTTTTCTCTGTTGTCCTTCCACACTTGCTTATTACAATGAAAACGCCCACAAATAAATTGTCCCCTCTCCCCAGAACTCAACCTTCTATTAAAGCCCCTCTGCACTAATTTGGCATGAAGGGATTAAACCTCCCTGCAAGGTCACTGGCAGGTGTTTATCTCATCAAATCACCTCTCAATTAACATACGAAAAATGGCATCATGGGGGAACAACAGGTACCGCTAAGGCATTGTTGACTGTATACAGTGTGAGTCAAAAAATAGTTTACACCTAGAAAATTGCTAATTATTTTAAAAATCATCTATGAACAGCAAATTACAATACATCTTATGAAAGAGTTTTTTTTTATCCCAAATCATTTGGTATCATATTTTTTTTGGGGGGGGGGTATGTGTTCACGCTTGGATGAACAGGAGGCATTGTTGGCGAGAGTGCAAAAATCGACTTGCGCCAAAGTGATGCCTACAGTATGTATGATGTTGCGATTAGCGGAGTGAAAGAATGAATTGATGTATCAAATGAAATGCTTTGCATATGCTTTGTGCAGAAGCAAAGTCACACACATACACAGACGCGCGCGCACAAGTGTTCGTTGATATTTGATATTCAATATTTGATATGTGTGGCATGATTTTAATTTTGTTAGGGATGTTATTTGCATCTGCAAAGAACGAATTAATACCCAAATCCCAATTGGTTTAATCAAACATCACGTAAGCAACTTTGGCGCAAGTCGATTTTTGCACTCTCGCAAACAATTACTCCTGTTTATCCAAACGTGAACACATACCACACAAAAATGATACCAAACGATTCGTGATAAAACACTCTTTCATAAGATTTATAATAATTTACTGTTCATAGATGATTTTTTAGATAATTAGCAATTTTCTAGGTGTAAACGTTTTTTGACTCACACTGTAGAGGGCGCAAGTAGCTTTAAGTAGTGCAGTGGGGCTTTTAACACTATGAACATAACTGACAAAGAAAGCGGACAAAATATACAGTTCCTTAGGTAGACAAAGGAACATCCCTTCACTGCTATTATGTAAAAAGTGAATATGCATGTGACACCAGTCCTGTTCTACACATTTTTACATAATAGCAGTGAAGGGATGTTCCTTTGTCTACCTGAGGAACTGTATATTTCTTTGTCAGTCATGTGCATAGTGTAACAGCTTCACACCTTTATTCACTTGTTCGATACACGTCCTTTCATGCAGTGACAGTATAAACACACTGTTTATATTTAAAGTGTCAATATTTTCCATCATCGCAATCCTACATGTATCTCGTGTGGAAGGATCTCCTAACCATCGAGAGAGACATCGCCACGCTTCGTAATTCAAAGGCGTGTGTATCCTTCTAAATTGTACGCTATTACCAATTCCCATTATCTTGGCAATTGATTTATGTAACATTTATAATTAACCGACAAGATGCTCAAAAGATTATTTTGACATCATTTCAATACTCATCAATTGAAATTTACATTATACATGAATATGTACATTTAAGGCAATGTACTGTATCTCCATTCTGGTCTATGCAATTTCGAAAATCAATATTATTTCCGAAGTAATGTATACTTTTAGACGATATAGTTAAATAGATTAAATAGTTAGATTAAATGATCAGTCTCGTCGGAAGTATAGTATGTCAGTAATACCAATTGCTTTAGGTTTATTCAGATATATGTAGCTGCAAAATGCAGTGTTTTCTTTTGGTTAAAGATGACGAAAAGTGTAACACGCTAACGTTTTTTGATGTTATAACACAGAGTTTAGTAAAAACTTGTTGGACATTTGTAGTTCATTTTCTAACACTTCCAAAATATTCTTTTCGGCAGTTTGAAGTTTGCAGCGTCATATTTGAACGAGCTTTTGAAGGCACGTAATAATGATGTCGGTCTCAGTCGTCGTCACGGCATTCAATAAGCGAGTTCGTAAATAGCTCTGAAACGCATGACCCCAAAATATCCACAGATCTTAGACACGATGGATACTTCCCACCTGTGCATTTTAGAATAATCACTGCCAAAGTGATGGAGGTGCTTCATGAATACCTTTTGCTTGCCTCTTGAGAGGAATACTTTCACCTGTGTATCATGTACTGTTGGTGCATAAATTAATACTTTCATGAGCATGATCCGAGCATTCGTCTCAATGGTTTTACAATTTGGGTACGAATGACCTTTATCTGCCCATGCGCAAATCCTAATTACGAACTCGCTTATTCTAGGGATCAAGGCCAAGATGATGGCAAGGACAATATGTTGTAGTCTGTTATGATCTCAGTCGAGGGTGAGGAGTGGAAAGAAGGAAATAAAGAATTACGTGATGTTTGTTCGACCTTAATGATTAATGTAGACATAACCAAGACAGTGCTGGAAAGGGTATAGATTTTGAAAGTCCATATTGTGTTGGTGAATAGTCTTGTCTATAAAGTCACTGTCAGTGGCGGATTGGTAAGTAGTCCGCAGATTTTAGACTTTTCCTTTTTACCTCCAAAAGACATGTCAGTTCTTTGGTTTCACGGATAGTTAATTTCTGGTCAGAAAGTCGGTTGATCTAGATAGAGTGTGGCAGTCGAACTAAAATCATGTAGAGCCCCTCGTCCACAATGGTCCTGAAGTACTTGGTCACACGTCGGTAGAGTCAGCTGCGTTGAGTCGGTCTTATCATTGGGGACACACTAGGTGCATTAAAACGAGTTAAAGGTATAGAGTGGTGAAGTGTGACGTCATAACAATTCTATTTTTGGACTTTCTCAATTTGTTCTTTATTTTCCGAAAGAGCATCAAAATTAATGTCCACATGTCGAAAACCAATTGAATATGTTAAGTATTGGCTGAGATATGACCATCTGAATAAATATATGTCCTATGGAAACTCAGTTTCATATGCTCTGGCTCCTAAAGCTTCGGTACTCTATATCATTAAGGATTTGAGGGGGATGACCCCATCCGCACGTCCACAACCACACAACAAATCCACGCAGGGAGTGCGTTCGGGGTCCGGTGGTCCTGTAAACAAAATCAAAATGTACAACCTCTTCTTGCTCTGTCGTCGGTATATTGTCAGTCTCGTAGTTATGGCATAGCTGGTATAGGTTGTGTTTATATTTTTCTTGACTTTCCAAGAATTCGTTCAAATCCCTTTCAAAAGCAGTCATTTTAAACAATGTGTTACGAATTGCAGTCATGTTACAGGTGGACACGGATTTAGAACGACAGAAAGAAATCGGAAGTCTGTGAAGGCCGACGGTTTGACGGTGAAAGGTCATTCAGTTTTCAATGTGAATACAATTAAATATATATATATACATTGATGCGAAAGAAGTTAGTTGAAGCGTATATTAGGATATTAAGTCAGTCAAATTAGGGTTTATTTCAGTTGCTATCTTCTTCGGTCTTACAGAACGCTGTAAAAAGAAAAGCATTTGGGGAGTAATTGTGCAGTAAGTGTTACTTTAATAAGGATGCAGCGCCATGCACGTCTACATCATGTTAAGTCAGTCGATCAAGAGGAAAAAAAAACCTTGCGTAGTGAGGGAGATATAGTAGTGCGTGTGTTCTTTTCAATCTTTGTATTTTTTTTTCTTTCGGAAATTAGTTTATATACTCGTAAATTTTTCAAATGAATGAACGGACAACAAACCTCGCAATAATAAAAGTATAGGAACTGTATACTGTCGGTGCGCATAGCAGTCTTCAGTGTTGGACTGTAATGTTGGTACATGCATCAAGGTACTGTCTCAGTCGATAGTAATAGTCCGTGTTTTCGTCTTTCAGAATGGTGTATTTACTATGTAATTGTATACGTTAGCTGTCAAAGGTAAATTACTGTACATTTAATGGGGGTAATAGGTCATTGTGCATTAGGACGTGGGATGGGAGATGTCAGTTATAAGAGACGAATCTTATTTTTGGACAACTAATGTCATCCATTTGCTCCGTATGTCTGCAAGCCGCATCAACCTGCTGTTATACCAGCCACTAGAAACTTGAAATAGTTGACGTAGATTCTGTCATCACATTAAACATGCCTACGATACGCAATACCTTAATTACGTAAATCAATCGGTGACAAAATTCAGTTTGCGTAGATGAAACGCGAGAGTCGAATTCATATACTATGACATTGTTTTATCATTCTTTAAACAAATTAGAATTAAAGAAGTCACCCGAAGAATCAAAAGTGGTGTAATTTGATGCCAGATTCATATCATTGCGAAGCCTTACTGATCAAATATAAGAACTTCCCTCTTCAAAATATAAATGTTCGGGGCCTGCAGTAATCATCTCTCAAAAATGTTAATTTTGAGATCCAGATTTTCTGCCTTCAGCTTTCCTCCGTAGAGCGTCAAGATTCGTGACGTCACATGCGAGACACAGCTAACCCCAAAGCATTTAACGCCTTTCCCTGTCTTTATTATTTTGCAGCAAATCATCCGTGTTTTTCAATAGAAAATCAGTTGTCGTGAATTTTCTTCGGGTGACTACTTTAAATCGGTTTAGCCACTGCCATAGAGTGTTTTGCAGTGGCAGAATGATCAGAATGGCTAAAAGGCATTGCCGGTTCACTGAAAGTTCACTTGTCCTATTGGTAGGGGACGTCCATCGTGTTCCATAAAAGACTGTATCCAGTATCTGTCTATAGTTCTACAATAATCCTTTGTGCATTGACAGGTTCATGACATGGAAGTAGCCAAGCTGTCAGTCGTACTTATAGTTGCAGAGGCAAATTTTGATATTTTCCGATCGCGGATTTTTATTCAGTTTGTTTTAAAGAATGAGTTTAAGAACTTTAATAATCTCTATACTTTTACATAAGCATTTAACCTTCCAGAGATGTTTTGCCCTTGATAACACATCCTTGGACCGTGTATTCAATAGCACGTGTTCCAATATGTATCAATTTGTGGAAACATTTCCCCTTCTTTACAGAGAGTAATGTTTTAAGGCATTATTACCATAGTCCGTGGTAAACAATATGTGTTCCTTTTCATGCAAACATTTGTACACAAGTCTTTGCACGGGTTTGATAACGTACATCCTACCAAAGTGTATGTTCTTTCTTTCTTTCTCTTTTTTCAATAATTATTATTTGTTCATAAGTGATGTTTTCGGCCCAATCTGCATAATCTGCTCACACGGCAACCATTTTGTCCCTCATAGGACTCCCGTTCCCGTTGCTAAGCGACTCGTAGCTATGCTCGGGCCAGCAATGTTTCGCATCCGATGGACCACCACGAAGCCGACGCGACGGCGACGTCGTCAGTTGCGTCATGGCGG
This sequence comes from Strongylocentrotus purpuratus, assembly GCF_000002235.5. Classification (NCBI taxonomy): domain Eukaryota; kingdom Metazoa; phylum Echinodermata; class Echinoidea; order Camarodonta; family Strongylocentrotidae; genus Strongylocentrotus; species Strongylocentrotus purpuratus. The sequence goes on from NW_022145595.1 coordinate 14,123,020, forward strand.
TGTTGCCACGTTCTAAATGCGCAACCACTTTCCATTGGTTGTCGTAGTGCACGCCGGGGAGGAATCGGAACGCAGACTTGAAGCCGTTGCGGAACTTGGCGTTCATCCAGCAGTAAATAAAAGGGCTGTAGACACAGTTGCTCATGGCTGCCAGGAGTACAGTGAGGTAGACCAGCTTGATGTAGCGGTAGTAGAGGACATTCTCGTAGACCTCCTGGAGGATGTTGAAGAAGTGGATTGGTAGATAGCACAAGGCGAAGAGAAGAACGACCATAGCGAACATCTTGACGAGCTGAAAATATAGACAAAACAGAGAATGACCCGTTAGTTTGTTAAACAGTGTTACGCTTTTATAACAGGCTCCCCTTATGGAAATGACTCTCTAGCTTTAAAAAATGGACTTGTTTTGACGTGTGAATTGCTTATTATGGGTACTTTTTTTTTTTTTTTTTTTTTTTTTTTTTGGGTGGGGGGGGGGGGCTTCCAACTTAATAAACTGGGGATCTGTTCTTGGCCAATCAAAAAATTATATCAGCCCCATCTACAAATTAATACACCCTACCCGCACCTCCAGTCAAAACTCAGACGAATATTTTGGAGGACCAACCAACCAAGAACCAAGATAGACGTCTAATAGTCCCAGCGTTTATTGGCACATCTCTTCGTATAGCGATGTTAAAATCTAACGACAGACAGGTATATACTATAATGTCCACACTAACTACTCTGACATGAAGAGAGGCAATCTTTAGTACAACGATTTTAAAGGGTATTAGAATCGTAGAGCTGAACCGAATTATCCAGAAGAAACAAACCATTATCACCAAACATAGTTTCTTTGGGCATACGTAGTATCCTCAGCCAAATTTCCCTACCTTTGTTTTTGACTCGTTGATCTTCTTGTCTCTGCTAGCTTGTGTTTCTCCGGGTGTTCGTCTACTCCAGATTACATAACCAATCCTACCATAGGTAACAGCCAATACACAAAGTGGTACAAAATATTGGATACCCATCAGGATATACGTGTAAATTTTAGATTGTTCCCAGTGGCTCTCAGAGCAAAATGTTGAGTCCCCCTCTACGCCGACCGTGGAAAATATTAAAGAAGGTAGCGCTACTACGCACGCGACTACCCAGATAACCGCGATGACTGTCAATGCTTGTGATGATCCCATACGTAGAACTAGAGGATGGCATATCGCTATGTAACGGTCCACACCGATGGACACCAGCGTAAAGATACTCACAGACACAGACACGCTTTGGATGTACGATACCGCTTTACACATGAACTCCCCGAAGGGCCACGTCATATACATTGCGGCGTAAAATGAAAAATTGACACACATGACCGCCATGAGGATATCGCTTACCGCTAAATTCACGATGGAGTAGTTTGTGACGGTGCGCATGCGCCGGTTTCCAAGCACAATGTAGCAGACGATAGAGTTCCCACCAACGCCTAACACAGTCACAAGGGCAAAGATTACACCATAGAGGGCTTGTATCCATGGAGGTTCTTTGTACAGTTCCCGTATTTCTGAGTAGTTACTTCCAGATATTACTGAGTAGTTATCAGCCGGTACCGATGAATTCAATATCACAATAATAGACTCCATCTTTATATTGTTTTAACTTTAATTACTCAACATAAATCTGAAATCAAAATACAAATCTTTAGTCCTGTGTTTACTTCCTTGTTCTGTCGACAGGACTGAAATCCGACTTTTTCCTCATGAAAGTCTTGTATACCCCAGCTATTCTTTCCTGGGTGCACACAAGGATTAGATGACTGGGGCTGGTAACAGGTTTAGTAGCGATGTAAAACGCGTCTCTGAACTCAAACGTAACATAGCGCATGCGCCAAAGGCGTCAGTGGATATACTTCATGCCTTCTTTGACAATTGGCCGTTCCTATGTGTTAGTAGCATTGACTGGAACAAACAGGAAATTAGTTTTCACTTTGCTCTCTCGGTTGTATCTCTTGTGGTATATCGTCGAGAAGAAAATGTGTAAAGAACATTGGTTTCCCGGCCCATACCACTACAAGGACTGATTACATAATAATCTCACTTCGTGTTGCGTTTTCAATTATGGATGACCATCAACAAGAAAGGCCTGAAAAAGGAAACAGAAAAAGAAGTTAGAAATTAATTATACAGATGAAGAAGGCAACAATTTTATGACGGTCTGTTACTTACGTATTTAGTCAATGCCCGCCCATGGTTATTAAGACGCATTGAAATTGGTTCTGCCACAAAACATCTGTATTCAACAAAATATTATTTCGTGAGATGGTCGCAGAGGTGCTGCGAATTTCACTGTGTGTTATCGGCACATGCTAAATATTTTAAATACTAGAATCCCTGTCATCTCTATTCTTCTTTCTATTCCGTGTTCACAAAAATAGTGTATCTTGCCTAGGTACTTTATTTAATCAGCATGTTACCAGATTTGTATTTCAGTCAAGCTTCTTTTACGTACGACCGAATATCTTAATGGATTACAATTGTGAAAGAATAATGTGTTGATCAATTTTCAGCAACATGATATCTCCAACAGCGCAGGTAAATGAATTAAACAACCCGCAATTGCAAAGTTCAGTTTTATGGTGACTTCTGTGGCGCGTAATCGGTATTCAGATCAATGACATTTGTATTCTTTTCTGAGCAGGTGTTATGTGTTTATCTAAATACAGTAGGGTATCGCCAAGAACTTAAAGTCTTTGAGAGAGAGAGAAAAAAAACGTCCCTGGGAAATCACTATTTAGAGCTAGACTTTCACTCCAATAATGAAATGTAAAATGGTGTGTATAGAAGTTAAAGGCTTGCTTAACTGAGCAAAATGGTTAGGACTGAGAACCCTAGAGTTTCCGTCGACATTTTCTCTCGAGGGCGCTTTGTATTCTTCCAGGGACTGAAAAGAGCATTCATCAGAAAGAGTCTCTAAAGTCACATCGATGGAATATATTATGATCGTTTCAAGGAAAATAGCAACAGAAGGAAAAAGGCGACAACTCTGCACTATCTAGGTCAAGGCTGGCGGCACGTTCTAGTTAAGGGAAGGTTCACAAAATACAGACATTCAAAAGCAAAGAAAAAAGAAGGCAATTCACTGTAACACCATAACACCTTTACGTAGCTAACCCACGCGATCATAAACACTTTCGGAAAAAATAAACTTAAGGCAATTTCATTAGTATTGTTCATCACCCATTAAAATACGTTTATTTCGTAACTTACGAATAAGAGGTGGACTGGTTGAATTAGGGCCTTTATTTAATACTTTCAAATGTAAGCTTTATATATATATATATATATATATATGTCACATTCTCAAGAAGCATACATGGGGACGAATTCATTTTTCACATACTTGACAAAAAATCAAAACTTAGTAAGGGTACAAATAATAAAGTCGTTAACTGTAAATCTGCCCACTAGCACACTTATTTCCCAAGAGACAACAGTGTTGAATATTTGAAATTAAGGAACTTCGTGAAACTTTATTTTAGACTTCAATAGTCTTTGGGATATTGGTATTATATGTTTTAGGGCAATGCATTATCTGAAGACTTAAGTTAAATGTAACCAATTATTTCACCTTGAATTTCTCGAAACTAATAATACCTGATAATTGTATTCGTAGTGGATAATCATGATTGAGAAATTGTGTCGGTCATTTGATACAATTCTAATGGAGAACGCCAGGAGAAATGAAAATATTTATCTTAAAAGGATACTGAGCTTGGGAGGTAAAGTTCAGATCCGAACAGTTAAGATACGTAACGAGAGCGCATTATCACAACATGAATACGGGCAGGTCGGATTAGGGCGAGAAACTAGAGGTGAAAGATCAGTTTGGCATGAAAATTCCGCTTCTGATCCTCCGGAGATGTTATTGTTATCATTTTTCATTTCCGGACTGTCCTTTTTGTCTTCTCTTTCTGTTTTGTTTTCTTTTCTTCGTAAGAGATGATCGTGGGTCATGTTATTGTAATGTTTCTCATTTTAAGACTATTTTATTTTTGTGAACAATTCGAAGAAAACTTGAGGAAAACTGAAATCATTATTGACCTTTTTAACATCTCTTGCCTCTCTAGGGGAATATCAAAAACATGAAGATTATCGGAAACCCTCAAAAGGATATATGAATTCAACGAAATGCATTGAGCAGTTTTCTTGACAAAATTTGATACCGAAGTTCGTAGGAAATACTGAACAGACCTCTTTTGAAATAGCATGTTAGATATAGACCTCGTATAACTCTCAAAACGAATATGACGTTACAAATTTAGTGGGGTGAATTCATCCATCTTTTCAGAAAGTAATATAAAAATAATGTTAGCGCTTGGCCTATGGATTGATTACAAGAAGGTCGGGCACTTGCCATGAATTTGCACATAGAAGAGACAGGAGGCGGGCAGGCGGGGCAGCATAGCTAGGGGTGTTTCACAAAGACTAAGATCGACCTTAAGTTGGGCTTAACTATGGCAGACCGTTCATGCCAATGTGTGCTTTCACAATTTACTGGCATTGGTCTTTCAAGGGACGTACACGCCAGGGTCACAATTCTACAGAATTTACTTTTTTTTTTATTATTCATCATTGAAGGAAAACATATCTAAAGTTCAAAATCGTGAGAGCAAACAGTGGCATGAACGGCCTGCCGTAATTAATTCCAACTGAAAGGTGTTTTAGTGTTAGTCAACCCCCCCCCCCTGATATGTCACTATCTGACAGTTGCTCCAGAGACATTTGCAATTGGGTTTGAGGTTATAGGGTTCAGTTAATGATTAGCCTACAGTGTTTAGTCTCCGGTTGAATTTGTCACTGGAGCATTACATGTGTCGCCAGAGCTTAGTTATATGCGAATGCACTGATGCGTGACTTGTGTAGTGAAAAGACGACATCTCATGTCTCAAAAAACGCCTCCCATCGTCTTAAAGTCAAAATAACGAAATAAAGATCCTTTTTTCCGTTTTTGTGGAAACCCCTGTTATTAAACGCTTATCACATTGCAGTAAATACTACGATAAATTTCTACTTTGAATTTGCATAGCGCATGATAATGAAATCCAAGTCTCTATGCGCTTTACATTAAAGTACGTAATAATGAAAAATATAAACACAACTGTGCGAAAAGATAGTTCCTTATGGCTTTCTTAAAAGTATCGAGAAAAGATAATATGTCTAATTGTTATGGGTAGAGAACTCCACAGAGTAGGAGCTGATGACATATGAACGATCAGTTTCCGTTTGTTTTAATATTTACAGGGTGTACAGCCAGAAGTTGATCGAAGAGTATACAACTTGAGTGTGTTTATGAATAATTTATGATATACAGATAGAGTGAGATTGTTATGTGCCTTAAAGCAATTAATGAGTATATTGAAAACCACACGTTACTCAAAAAGGCAAACAGTTGTGTCATTTGAGAATTGGTGTAACGGGGTCTCTTGAACAAGCACCCGCTATCAACCTTACTGCTGCATTTTGGATTCTCTGAACTCGGTTTTATTCCTTTATGGAAGCCCATAAAACATTGAATTACAATTGCCTCCATGATACAAAATCAGAGCATGAACAAGAATTTCAACAGATCTTCTATATTAAGATATTGCCATGAATGCCAACTGACATGTTTGGGTAATGTGATCAGTCTTTGAAAGGTGCTTTAATATCCATTATAATATGATGACGTTGGTCCTAATCAAATGATTGGTTGAAAGCGTACACGTGACCATGCATTTATTCAGCCTAACGAAAATTTGGATAACTACCGGTCATTATCCTATGGTAATGACCAGTCATTGGCGATCATGTTTTGCGATCGCAACCATTGAGATTTATCGTTATACTTTTACTCGCGAAAATGGCTGCCGCGGAATTTAAAACGCATTAGTTATTTTCGTTATAGTCATAGATGTAGACCTAATGTACGGACTTTGAGATGAGGGTGCTTTATCAAATAACAAGGACCAACGTGATAATTTTATAAAACAAATAATACACGGCATTTTGTTCTGGCATTAGTAAAATTACCCACACTCGGTACCTTTGAAACAGTCCAAACACCCTCGGCTATCACCTCGGGCGTGTTAGACTGTTCCAAAAGTACCTTGTATGGGTAATTCTTACTAATGCCCTCACTGCAGTGCATTATTTGTATATGACCACACCCAAATTGCCTGCTTCGCTGACAGAGGTGAAAGAAGAGTGCAAATAAGATGGAGCAAACTTTTGTCTTGGATGCTGTTCTGGATGCATTGACAAGTACAGCGAAACTTATGTTTAGTTGACCAAAAAGGAATGTCCTTGATGCACTTATTAACACGACTTATGACAATATCTATGTCACTTGTTGGGAATGTTAAGTATACCTGAATGTCATTTGTGTGTATCATGGTCCATGAGCTTTGCTGATTTCATTCATCGATGCAGTACGAAACGCAAAGAGGACAGGCCCTATAATAGAGCCTTGCGGGATTCCCCAGTCATTTCCGACCGAACAGGTGTACGTTCCAGGAGATATGACGACAACCACTTGTGCAGCACTCCTTTAAAACCTTACCGCTTCGGGAGCGTGATCAAGAGAAAGAAGGATGTAATTCTGTACTGTACGATTGTGTGACGAAATAATATGGCTCGACCGCAAAACCAATTGCATCGAAGTCGACATGATTATGTCCAGGGGGTTTGTGAACATGATTAATGAGGGGGATAATCGTTGCCTATGATCAATTGGACGTCGAGTAAAAGATAAAAGAAGCAAGCTCATGATTAAAATCACAAAGTCATGGAACGGTATGGGGTTATTCACACTTGAAATACAATTTCCTGTGCGGTCACATGTAAAAATGTCGTTTGTATAATTTGTCATGCTTTTTCCCCGTAGACTTCTACATAAGTCTGAAAACTAGGGATTTCAGTGGCTCGAGCTCTAATGGCGTGGCAATATACCTATTGCTTTGAAAACGACAGCAAAATGATATTTGAACCCGCTGTCCATATTTTTACGGACTTCTCACCACCGACATGTTTTATAACGAATAACATGAATAAAAATACACACAATTTGAAGTCAGACATTTTTGTTGTTGATGCAGCCACATTGTGTTTCAATAATGATCTTGTTTGTGTGTGGTATTAACAATTTCTCCAAAAGATTTTTGTTTGAGTGTTATATGTTCTCTTGTTCCGAACGTCGCATCGCACTGTTCACTTCCATGTCATGATACACACTTCAAAAATTATAAAACAGTTTTCTTATCCTTCTAAAAAATATTCTCCAAATACGACATTAACAAAAAAGAATATACAAATCAGGGTCGAGTAAAATTTTAAGTCTGGCATAAGCTGCTCCCTGGGAATATTAGAGGAAAATATGAAAGCTTTGTGATTTAGAAGAGATTGCCGAGCCAGGAGACATTATGAAAAAAACAAATTACGAGGCACATCTTCGATGACACACCTTCTTAAAAGTACTTAAGAACACAAGGACAATTCAGTACGCGAATCTGATATATTTCTAAACATAATCGGATCAAAATCATTTTGAAGATGTTTACAAAGCTGGCAGAGTGATCATGAATACTTGAAATTTGCATTGAAGGACATCACAGTTAACCCGATTTTATGAGAACAATGAGACAATGACAAAAAAAATCAAGATGACGTTTGTAGCGATATCTCAAACTCCTGAAAGGTCATACAAATATAACGCGTAATGCCACGTTTTTCTTCCATAATATGCGCAAGTTTTCTCTTTGAAAAATATGTCCTTACATCGGGTTTTTAAATGGAACAAAAGCAACTAGCTACAAAATTTACTAATCTTGACGGAAGTTGGCAACCACATAGACGAGCGAACAAGCGATGAAATACTGATTCATTTGGATTAAGAATATCAGTTTTAACAGGAAATACAACTTCCTGATTTTAAGGAGAACCGTTGGAGATTTCATGAAAAGAAGATCCATGAATTCTATAGTTCAAGTTTGGTTAGATCATAATATTCAACCTCCTTTAACATCATATTGCCGACAAAATTTTGTGTTCCTCTCGTCAAATCTGTTCTTGATTTTGATAGATGATACGTGTCCTGTTAAACAGCATTGTGCCATGGCAATAGATCGCATATGCTCGTAAGTATTCTCTTATAGCTCAACTCCTTTTCAACTTTAGTCTTGTAATGGATGATCTGTCTCTAGTTCAAGATCACTTAGATAATATTGCTTAATATCCCTCACATCACATTGTCGTCAAGATCATGTCCTTCTCTATACAACAATTTGTATTCAAGATTATAGTACATAAGTACTGTAATGTCTCCCCTACATCTATGTATGCAACATAATAACTGTTCTAGTTCAAGTTCACTTGGATAAAACTGCCTTACAACATGACTGTCGTCCCAAATGTTGCGCTCTTCTCGTCAACAATACTATAGTAGATAATGCATATTTTCCATCTCGCTATAGATCCAGTTCATCTGTTTTGTTCGCTTTCTCCTACGATTCAATATTCTATAGAGAAAGACATCAATATCTTTTCGCTCGAGGGGGCGTCACTGTCTGATTACCGAAGCGCTTGACAATGGAGACAAAAGATATTTCAACCAGACGATATCAAGGATACTTGAGACAGCTCTCCTTTATGATTTCGAAATTTACTATTGGACCTTCAATATATTTTATCTGATAAATGTCATGCGTTGCAATGTTCTTTAGATAACCACAATAATACTGCTCAGTTCTTGACAGTCAAAGAGAAGGTTGAGTTCTGGAAGGAGGTGAACAAATTATTTGTGAGCGTTATCATCGTTATTATGCAAGTGTGAAAGAACATTAGAGAAAAAAAGTTCCTTGAAATGCATGGCTCTTTAAATGGGTTCTAGGACACCTACCCCCTGGACAACCACCCCGGATAACCACTCCTAGGATAACCACCCTCTAGAACAACTACCCCCTAGGGCAACCACTGTCTAGGACGACTAATCCCTAGGACAACTACCCCCAGACAACTACCCCCCCCGGACAACTTTAAAGATGATTTGTATGTCACATGTTTGTGTAGTCCCATATACATCTTTCTGTGTACAGTGCGTGTGCCAAACTTCTTACCATTTTGATGACTCCAGAACCTTGCAGTACATACCAATACTTATATGCTACACGGTCAACTTTTTTCTGATCGATTCCACACCGTTTCTTTTACAATACAATCGCATAACCAGAACTCAACTTTATCTTTAAAGGTCGAAGATGTGTAAATACAAAGTAGTGAATCAATGAAACGGGGGACAATGCAAAACATGGTCGTCGTGATTAATGCCCGCTCCACACCAGTCACGTGTCAGCGACTGCGTCAGCGACTGTCGCAGACCTTGATGCCCATTGAAAGAGTGATCCATTAAAAATAAAAAAATAAGTGACTGAAAATTAAACGGTGCTAATAGTTTGACGAGTAACTGTTACAAGAGGCAGTCGCCTGCATGGGCTTGAGTGGCGCAGTTAATAAAGTAATGGAAACCACGCCCAATGTACAACTTGAGTTTAATAGAGATAATAATGATAATAGTAATAATAAGAACAATGATGATGATAACAATAACAATACCGACTTTCGCGATTGAAATGACTACACTTGCATTAACTTGTTATACCTTTATTATCTGATCTATAAACTGAAAAATTGCAAATGATCGCAGCCTCATTTAAATTTCTTTCGTTCTAATTCCGTGGGAGGGTGCGGGTGAGTAGAAAAGTCACTGCTGGAATATTTGGGGGTATAATTAATTTTGTGGTTTATATATACTTAATTTTTTTACGCACTTTAAAGGCTAGCAACTATAAACGTTAAAAATTAAATTGAATGTCAAGTTATATCATGTTATGGGTGTACGTTGTTGTATCTCACTCCTATTTAAATCATACGTATTACTGATGGGTCCTGCTCACAATGCATATGGATTAACTAATCCCTATAAACTCGCTGAATGTGAACAATGCGGAGGTAATTTAACACTTTTTAATCATTTTGGTCCGTATTTGCTTATTTGCTGTCTTTTTTTGCGAATTCTAGTGATAAAGACACGAAACGCGTGACAAAATGGCAAAGTAATTTGTCTGATCTTCTGTAAGTATTATCCCAAAACGAAAGCAGAGTATATAATAACATTGTGAACGCCTGCAGGAATGTAATCTACCATAGCTATTACGTGTTTTACTGCCACAGAGAGAAATATAAGAGACACACGATTATTTCCAGATAATTAGCTTTTTACAAAACGAATGCGTGATCCAAAGTTCACAATCCTTGGAATGGTTGTGCAAATCTAGACAAATAGTAATCAGCGACACATGGAAATATAACTCGCCTGCATGATCGGCGCCACAGCGATTTGTTTAGCAGGGGCTTTCCACAAAATTACACGATTGCATTTCCTTTAGTTTTGAATTTGACACAGTCGAGTGAGTACATTAATTTGCTCTTCTGTTTTGTTAGATGTTCGGTGTTTTGTGTGTGTTTTGTATGATATTTCGGAGTTTTTATAGTGAGGAGTATTGATATTTTTATGTTTTATTTGCCTGTTGACTTGTTTGTTTTTGCTTTGTTCTAATAATTGTTTGTTTGGTGTTTTTGTATTGTTTTCATTGCCACCACTATACTCAGAGCTTGTTGTTGTTATTATCGAACTTCAAATGTGTCACGCAACTGCCAATGCGAACAGACCTTTCAAATCGAATGACTGAGTGATATCCAATAATTTTCAGGAAGCAGATACGATACTTAGGACACGATCGGTTGGTATGTCATGCTCTAATTTCACAGGATCTACGCCCTGTACAACGACCTGTATCGTGCAAGAGTGTGGCTTCGTAACGTGCTTTTCGTCATGATTGTGGTTTAACATGAACAAGAAACTGGCGCCGAGACAGACTCTGATTCATATTTTCTTTCTCTCTTTCTCTATCTCTCTTCCTCTCTCTTTCTCTCTCTCTCTCTCCCTCTCCATTACTAGATATGCCATGTATACCTCTCCTCAATCAACGCTCTCCTCAGTTCTTCCTCTGTATTTTTCTCTATCATGTTCTCTCTCTCTCTCTTTCTTTCTATCGCGCAACGTTATACGCAAACTCCCATATTTCTTAATTAGTTGATAGAAATCAAAGGCAGATTTATATTTTTAAAGAAGAATTAAAGTATAAATGTGGTACCCATATGATTGTTTGTTAACAAAATTAACTCATGAAACTCCTTACGTGTATTTATATTACTCTAACAAGATTATTCAACATCATACTAGGTTTCGATATTAAAAGTCCAATTGAATATAATTCAGCAGAAACTTTTTTGTATTCATTTTGACAGTTTTTCTTTGGAACATTAGTTCATATTTAGTGAACTAAAGATTGCCATTAACCAAACAATGGGCAATTACCACAGGAATGACAGTAAATAAAAAGCTCTTCAAATAATCTTTTGTTACATCTTTTGATATATGAGCCTTTCCGTTACCGATTTTGGTATCTCTATTTCTCCACTAATCTCTGTGTTTTCTATTTCAATCGATTTCATTTTCTATGTCAATTTTTCCTACTTTCTTCTTCTGTTATTCTGCTTCTCTTTATGTCCCTTTCGTTCTTTCCCTCTCACCCTTACCCCCACCCTTCAGTGATATTAGTTTTGTGGTTATCTTTTTTAGACGTTATCCTAAGAAGCACTTTTTCTTCATATTTCTCTCTCCCTCCCTCTCTCTCTCTCTCTCTCTCTCTCTCTCTCTCCGGAGCTCTATTTATATCTTGTTTCTTGTCTTTTTCTCTTCTCCACTCTACTGTCTTTTTTCTTTTCATTTTCACTTTCCTCGTTCCCATCTCTATATCTCTTTCACTCTGCCCTGTAGGGCTGTACTTTTGATTAATATCTCCGAAACAAACTTGACCCTTGCATATGGTAATTTCATGAGAGACCGTTTCAAATATCATTTGTTATCAAGGATAAAATCGTCTAAAAAAATTATACTTCATGAATGGCGTCCAATTCAAAGTGCATAGTTGAAACGTTGCCCCGATGTTTTACAGATAACAACAGATTTCGATCGGGTCATGCATTTTATAATTTTGTGAGCTAAATATGTTGTTTTTCCTAAACAACGACTCCTAGGATTTGGAGGTGAAATATCCCTCTCATCAGCCAGTGCTAAATAATTAGAGATGTAGATTGTGTAATGCAGCTATTAAAAACACTACAATATCTACGCAAGGAGAAATAAAAAAGAAAAAGAATAATAATGATAATAAGAGATCTGTACAGCGCCGAATCGACATAAAAGCAAATGCTCAAGGCAAAATTGTGAGAGAAAAAAAGAAAAGAAAAAGAGATCACATAAAAGTTTATATTTTAAACAAAGGAACAGGAGTTGAAAAGAAATAAACGGAAACGAGAGAATATCTAATTAAAATTCAATATAAATAGATACGGAAAGAAGAGCATTCTTCCTTCAACCACCAATTACTATTGAGCTTAGAAAGAATAATAACTCCGGCGTTTTAATGCGGAATGTAATTATTTATCAGTAACCAGACACAAATTATTGAGCGTTTCAAAATATAGGTTCGGCTTCGTTAACAAAGTAAAAATGTAGGCAGTTTTGACAACTTGGGACTGATAAATGCTTAGGTTGACACTATGTGAAATTAAAAATAATTATTTAAAAATTATTGTTTGATTCCTTCAAAATAAAAGATGATAAATAGTTCACAACGTTGAATATACATTTGATTATATTGACGTGAGTGATATTTGTAGTTCATATTGATATATTAACAATCATTCGCTTTTGTGTTGCCTCGATCTGGAAATGCAAGCGCGATTTCAATAGCTTTTCATACAAATATAAATTTACTGTCTAATGAACGAACATTGTCAGAAAAGGGAATGTTAGCAAAAAGGGGGAAGAGGGGAGGCAAGAAGGGAAAAAAAAGAGAGAAAGAAGAAAAAATAGAGTGACACGGAGAGAGATGAACAATTGAACACAATTATGATACAGGTTATCGGCTAAGTCTTCTCTGATGTACTTTAAGTGTGTTTATGTATCACTCTCTCGGAGATTAGAACTTAATTATTCATTATGCAATTACTAGCCGGCCACATGCTTAAACTATGTACTATACATTTTTTCTTCTAAAATGTAATGATTAATTTTGATGGCATAAAATTATAAGTGCGAGGGCAATATTTCAATTAAGAGAAATATTGAATAAAAACAGAAAATACTCACGAAGCTAACCTTACAATGACCTGTTAGACTGATTAGCATATAGGGTGCAATTATGGTATGTAAGTATATCAAACCCAACATTTCCATATGCTTATATATTGATGACAATGATTGATTAGGGCTTGTTTGTGCATTTATAATACAGGTATCTGGCTCACACAGTAAGACTTGTCTGTATAATCACCTCGGTCGTTAATATATTCATTGTAACCTCAACGAGAATACTGATTGATATTATTAATACCAAATAAAAAAATGTTAATTATGATGATATGATGATGATAATAATAAAATAATAGCCAACAATGATAACGATAATATCAATAATAACAACAACAACGAGTAATAATAATAATGACAAATAATTATAATAATAATAACCATTTATAATATTAATAACAAATAACAATAATGCAACAATTTAATTAATGAGTAATAAATAATCTCATTTACCCAGGGTAGCTCTTCCAGAGAGGCTTGCTTTCATTACCCCCCCCCCCCCCTCCCCCTGAATTTCCTGGCATCCATGATATCTACTGCTGATGTGAAGGTGGGACACAGTTTTGATTACATAATTATATATTGCAGCGGTACGGTACGTTACGGTCAAGGAAAGGTCAAGTACAGCACATACCGAGGTATGATTTACTGTATCTATTCTGTGGAATGCATCTTGTGAGGTACTTTGAGTCACGTTCGCAATATACTCAGAGACGCTGCTCCCGGGGACTGGGTGGGGCAAGGGGGTCCAATGTCCCCTCTTTTTAAAGTTCACTCTGACTTCATATAAGGTTTCCCTATTCAGATCTGATATTTGCTACTTATCTTTTGACAATTGCCCCTTTTCCTTTCTTAAAGGTACCCTTTCCCCTTTTGATAAGTGCCACTTTATCCTTTATAATAATGCACCTTCCCCTTATTTGAGATGTCCATTTTTACATCCAGTAAGTTCCCCTCTCGTATATTATAGATTTATTTTGTCAATCTTGATAAGTGCCCTTATTCTATCTAATAATACTTCCCACTGTCTCTTACACATTGTGTCCTTTTGTGGTCATCTAATGAGCCATATCTAGATTTTTGAAAAGTGGAGCAGCATTTTGTATCTGAAACCATCTTGGTCTTCTAAAGTGTAGTAAAAATTAAAAATGAAAAATTATTTTCAGATGAAAATTCGAACATTTCACTTACGGGTTCACTGTCTCAATTACTCCCCCCCCCCCCCCCCCTTTCAAGTAATGTCTCCACTCCAGTAACATTCTCATTACGGGCCTGTATCCTCACATTTTAATATCCAGTTCATTATCAATTCTACTCCAAAGATCATTAACGTTCTCTCCAATTTCCTTCCTCGTATGTATACAACCCCCAGCCATCTAACTTGTGTAAATACGCGAATTTGATGGTCAAGAGCACCGTGACTAACCAGAGATTGACTTCTTCAGCATTAATTCAAGCAGGAGTGTATCCAGAATAGCTTGAGGTAATAAGGACATGGATCTGTCCATCTATCATGATCCCAGCTCCGAGGTTAAGTGCAATTTATTTCACACAGGACGTGGATATCAGCGAAATTTGGGAGATGTTTTGTTTTTTTTCTTCTCTTTTTACTAAGCATCGTACAAAAAAGGAGGAGGGTCTCAAATAGGGACAAAGTAGGAAACATTCATGTCTTCAGATATATATGTTTATGTATCTCTCTCTCTCTCTCTCTCTCTATTTTCTTTCCTTTCCACCCCTCTACTTTTTCTCTCAAACTTCTTGCCCAAACATCCTGAACAGCTCTTTGTGTATATACTCCTCAATCGATTAACTTTTAGATCAACTCAGCTAAACAAATACCAAAGATACATATTTCTCTTTTCGTTTCCTTCAAAATTCTATTATTCATGTTTGAATAGTAAAAAAAAAAATAGGAGGGTATCCATTTATGTCGTACTGGCTCGTTTTAATCATTCGAAATCGAAAACAAATATATTAGCAATTCATTGATAAAATCATAAAAGAAATATTCTTTATTTGATATAACATCAGTGCTACGATTTGCAGATGCGCTTCCTTTCCTAAACAGGAAAAGAGGTTTACGTAATTAAGTCAAATATGTTTTAAGTGCCATCATAATTGCTTCTATTAGCCTCCCTCGACCTATTTTGGCTTACTCCGCTGTGTGTTAACATTGAGTCGCGACATACTGTCTCCTACGTATGCCTGAAATCGCTGTGAAAATATAAAAATTCGATTAGCTTCTCATAGATCATAGGGATTGTAAAAGAAAGAAGAGGGAATATAAAACGAGCGGAAGCAGTGTCACATTTATATTAGGTCAATTGTGAACGCCTAGTTGAGCTACAACAACAAGAAAACCCAAATAAAAGATTTGTCAAAAATCATAGTCTTGCCATGTTTTGTTACTTTATTTGATTTAAAACTAATGATATCAGTAGTGTAATTACCAACAGTGTTATAGTCAAGGGTCGAACCCTTAATGTCAATGTCAAGTTAAGTAATTGTGACTTTGTTTTAAAGAAAGCATAGATTTAGCAAAGAACATCAACAAGTAAACCAATGCCTAGAGATTGCCAAAAAAATATATACATTTCTTAGAAGAGAAAATGTTGCTGGAGGGGCACTTTCCTTGATTTTGTAAAAAGGGTGCAGCAGCCCTCCGCTGGTTCTGCTGCTGATGAATGACAATATTTCTAAAAATCATAACGTTCGGTATGTGGGTGGATGGGCAACTCTTAATTCAAACATCAATGTTTTCATTGGGAAATGGTAAATAAAGACAAGCCTATGACAGCCAGGTTTATACGAACTTTACTATCAGTTCTTTTTATTTTACCAATAATATATCTTGTACTTTGTAGGAGTACTGTTTTAAAGGGATAGTTGAGTTATGTTGCAGAGGGCCCTACACAAAATATGTTTTTGTAAGATAATGATAAACTGAGTGTCAAATTTGAAAGAACATACAATTTAAATGACAAAATCATCTTTGTTTGATCAAAGTCGGTTCAGAGATGGTTGAAATATCCATGAATATAACGAGTTCTAATACCAACAAAAATATTAGATAATTTGAAAAAGCCGTTGAAAAAACGAAATAGTGCCTTTTACGTCATATTTCAGCCAATGCCGATGTTGGCTTTTTTGTTGGCATTTTTCGCGTTGGTTAAATTACGCACAACCAGCTGGCCCATGTAATGCTATTTTTAATTAAATAATTAATTAACGGTCACCGTATTTTTTTTTAAAGTGGAGCTGAATTGGTATGATCGTATTGGCTAAATTTCACACATTTTGGGGTCTAAAATTACCTTCATAGCAATTTTAGGTTCTCAAAGGGCACTAGAAATGTCATAGATAAGAATAAGAGCAATATTTGCATTTGAAGGCATTTGCGGTCTGAAAACAGAACTCAACTTTCCCTTTAAACTAAAATTGGTATACCTTCCTAGGATAATGTTAACACACAAAGAAATCAAACTATTCTACATTTCTTTGAAAACATTTACAAACTTATGAATGCCTTGAATGTTGTGAGAGATATCAGTCAAGGCCAAGGCTAAGGCATCTAAAAGGCCAATGCACTGGTAAAAATAGGCCTTAAGGTTGAGCATCAAGGCACCACAACGCTGGTATCTCGCATGTAGATTTTTAAAAAAGAGAAACGACTGACTGTGAAATAAATCCATCGAGTTAATATTGGTTAATTCATGTTCTGTTTTCTAAACAACAACTTGGGGAATTAGGAAGAGTCCTCGTGTCGCCAGAGCTATTAGGGGAACTAAATCCTGGAAAACCCCTACATCTAATCTACTCTAATTTAGCTGCTCATCACAACATATCACTGGTAAACTTCATTGAACCATCAAACGCAAACCCCCAGAGTGTTTATTTATTTTGTCTACTTAGGAAGGTGGTAAAAGACTCTTCAATCTTGTCTTGTAAAAGGGGAGCCCCGCGGCCTGCTTTTAACCACGACAGGCCGATCCTTTGGACTGTCGTAGAAAATGAGCAACTGAACGGAGTGCGATGGGCAGGACAGGGTGGTCGTGCAGTTGACGTGAGGGCAAACACTATATCGACTTTGCGTGTTGCACAAGAGGTAAGGGCGGAATGCCTTGCGATTTAACGGAGGTAAGGACAGAGGCTTTTGTTGAGGACGAGGCATCATTTGCCAATGTAGAATAGGCGGCTGCCGCATTCTTGACCCAAGTAAGGAACAAACAAAAACAGCAAAAATTTGAAAGATTATTCCGCATGCTTACCCAACAGTTGTTAGAATAATGATTGGGGAGTTAGGCAATTAATTACCAAACTTAAAATTGAGCAAAGTAAGTCTTTGGGTAAAAAGTTGCAGGTGAACAGCTGTTGGATCATTTATTTTGCCCAACCACTTAGCATGTAGCTTACTCAACTTCAGTTGTGTAAATGTTAACCAACAGATCAGTATGCAGCTCAGTGTTGGTTAAACAAAAAAAATTGTTGCCCCATATCCCTCTAAAAGTATGTGAACTCGTAATATCTGTTGTAAACGATGCGTAATGCGCCTGATGTAGGGCATCGTAGGTGACTGCTTCGGTCTTTGACGAGCAAAAATGATTTGGCTATCTACACAGTGCAAACATTTACGTAAATTACTGTAATATGTGTCAATTGATTTCACAGGCTTAATTAGCGTTTGTTAGCATGCAATATATAATAAGGTCTTGTTTGCAATGGGCATTAACGATACTATAATACACCCCTTCACGGTGAAGGCCGCCATTTTAATTTGCTAGTATTGCGTCATCAATGTTTTCAGATGCTCGCATCATATTGACATCGGCGCCATTTTAACTTGCGAGTAAACAATTTTACTCGCAATTTTAAATGACGCCCATGTCGGCGCATGCGCAATCTTGTAACAGTGAAAGGGTGTTTTCACCATTAAACCTAGTCTTCAAGTTTGAGAGTAATTAGAAGATTTTTATTTCGTCTTCCCTGAGAACAATATTCTGAGACTGATTTAGATGTACATATGCCTCGTTTTTTTTTTTTTTTTTTTTTTTTTTTGGGAGGGGGGATGTATTTTTTTCTTCTCGAGATCCTCGTAATTCTTCAGGTCTTAATTACCGCAATATTTTTTTTCTTCTGATTTTGTCTTTTTAATCGATTTGTAAAATCTATGATGCAACCTTAACCCTCTTATAAAGTGTGTCACTTTACGCTGGAATGGAACAATTTGTATCCCCTGATATATGCCCCTGTTTTGATACATAATGACGTCATGATCGAGATATGATCTACAGTAAAGCCACGCGTTCCCATTGTATGTTTTTTGCGTAAACCGTGAAACCCATGTAAAGTTGTGGTAGTTGTTGTGCATCACCAACCAGTGGTGGGTATGCTGTTTCTCCTTTGACACCGGTATCACTTTCTGATTTGTTATGAGTCCTCGAGACATGTCTTTGAATTTAGTATCGAGTGAAAATACCTGATTTTTTTATCTCTCTCTCTCTCTCTCTTTCCATTGGTCGATCTCAAGAGAGCTTCGTTAACAAAAATAGTTGACAAGGGGCCAAGGGCACTTACCTGATTTACACTTTTGTTTTCATTGATTTATTTTCTACTAGAATAACTAAACCATTGCGTACTGACCGTTTCGTGTGTTTAGTTCCATCCTCTTCCTCCTCCCCATCTCATCGTACTTCTCTTTCTTATGTTCTTCTTCTTCTTCTTCTTCTTCTTCTTCTTCTTCTTCTTCTTCTTCTTCTTCTTCTTCTTTTTCTTCTTTTTCTTCTGTTTTTCTTCACCTGCATTGGTTATTTGTTAAATGAGTTTTTGACTCAAAGCTCAAGATATGAATCGCCCTCCCTCGTTCAAATTTATGCTTCCAAATACGCTTACCTGAGAAATGACCTATAATGACATTTTCAACTAAAAACGAGCGCAAAAGAAACTTTTAAAAATCTATATCAAGAATAGGCCTACCATCGCTTATCCTCTGTGACGTACCCCCTTTATAATTACATCATGATATCTGACGTTTACATTTTAAAATTCGACAGTTCTATCCCTTCAAATCTTCTTCATCCATTAACTTTCGGGAATTGGGAATATGATGAATATTATCTAAAAATAGTAAATCCCTAGTTTTCGAAGTTGCTCTTAATTTCCAGAAAAAAGAGCGATTTTCGTGACAGAAATGATTATAGAAGCGTCGTTTCACCCGTTTTATAAGGTTGCATGCCGTTTCCAATGCACAGGATTCTTGCCTCAGATCCCTATTAACTTGAACTATATATCAGCCATTAATTTACATGTCAATTTTCTAGGTTCTAGATATGTTATTCAAATTAAAATAATTGCATTCCCTAACGTACGCAGACGAACTTTCTTAGTCCCATAGGTTACTGATTCTGTTGACACATGTCCGCAGGGTTATTGTCTGATATGCTAGATAAGGATCACATCTGGTATGAAGTAACCATGGTAACAATGCAGTAATGTATTTTTAGCTATATGAAAAGGACAGACAAGATGATTTGGAGCAGAAGAAATTGAACACAGGAAAGCCAATCTGGGCCCTGTTTAATAAAAGCGTGTTATCAATAACAAATGCTAACTTTATACGTCAAATCTGCTCTCGGCCAATCAAAATGCCGCAATCCAGTAGCTTGTAACAGTAATTAAAACTTTTTATTGATAACAAGTTTTATCAAACAGGGTCCTGGTCGGCTTAGCGGGAAGTGACGGAATAGCCAAACCTTGTACTTGGGTGGCATTGATTTTAACTTAAACTCACTTGTTCTTACGTCCACGGTTTGAATGTAGTGGAACATGTGTAGTTAATTCATCTGAGTTAATATTTGTTTTAAAGGGATCCGGTAACTTGGTCTCTGACTCTGAAACAAAATCCTGGATTAAGCTCATGCTGCAATGATTAATTATTCACCTTTAGGTCAGTCAGGAACCCCTTGACTTTTACAAGTGGATCGCATGTCTGATTATCAAGATATTTATGATTGGAAATCGAAACCAAGATTTTGCGTTTGCCTAACGGTTTCCATAACACTACAGTTTGTTGGGGGAAATGAGTATTGTAAAACCGGTCTCTCAAAATCTTTTACTTTTTGAGGCACTTCTGGATCCTTTTGAAGCGCGATTTTGTTAGGGCTTCAATATAACACCATATCACTGCAATTTGTTAAACGATGCCTTTAACAGGGCTAAACGATGCACATGTTTGACTTCTGGTGGGGTGAGCAAATTTTGAAAGAAACAATTCAATTCTAACATCTATATATCAAGCAAAAGGTATCTAACGACATAGTTCAATTGTTTGCCTTATCTTATCTTATTCCCCTCGTTTCGTGAGTTATGGTAACTTCGTTTTTAACCCCCGTGTGAACTCGCTCACAGAACTTTACATGTCAATTAAAATAGAAAATCGCAGTTGCATCTACATGTTTAGCGATCTTGCGGAGCAGTTACTATTCCTCGACGTATCTCTCGGTGTCGGGTGAGGAAATTGAGATAAAAAGAGTGCACTGTTTTGTCGATGATACTTCTTCTCCCCCTCGTCCAGATTATAATCAACGGCCTAAAGGGATAGATCAAGGAGAGGCAATAACTTCCCCCACCCCAGTAGACAAATACAATCTGGCATGTCTTTAGTACACAGCAAGTTTGAAAATAAAAATGTGTCTTCACCCCTTAGCAGTCAGACACAACTTCGGCCAACCGAGTACAGGCAAATACTTGGAAAACAGCGAATAACGCACAGTGAATATAGAGCCCGCAACGTTCAATGCGCGGCAGTTTGTATAAATATTATGAAGAAAATTATCCAAAGTCATCCTGCAACTGGATATATACTTTTTTGTCAAAGAATAATGCTGTGGGTCAAGTATATTCAAAATCCCTAAAGGGTAATTAGTCATGTAAAATTCCTTTGAAATAGCAAACATTTAATAAATAAATTCAGAGCAATATCACAACAAATATAGAAGTTTGCTTGTGTGGCAATCATTGTAAAAGTATGGCTGCATATATCAACCGAAACAAAAGGGAAAATCAGCGATGAAAAGGCCCCTACACGTTTTTTCAGGTGTACTAGCTCTTTATCTTAAAAATAACTAATAATTTCCAGACCCCTCCCCCTCCCCCTCCCCCACCTATGACCTGAAATCCTAGATCCGCTATTAGCCCCAAACACATTCACCTCCAGGTCCAGTTTTTCAGGCGCGTAACCTAATTTGGTATAGTAACTTCGATCTGAGTCTAAAAATACAACCTGAATGTTCATAACTCATTTAATCTATAAAAGCCGTCCGACTTTTGCAAAGGAAGACCTCGACTTGCTTGGTTTTAAGCCACAGGCAAGCTGATAATAATTCTCGCAAGATTCGAATAGTTGGAAAGCCTCTTTTTGTTCTATGCCATCGATCAATATCTAGGACATCAAAACTAGCTTGTAGAAATGAGAGAAGCTTTGAAAGCATAGAAACTCATCTTACATCATTTGCGCCTGACGATAATTTAATATAAATTTGTTCCTATTGTAGTAAAATTCACCGAAAACTCAATGTAGATTTGCTGTAGATGTAGATTTAGGTGTGTACTCAGTACTGTATGAACTTATATGAGATTTCTTCGTTTCGGATTTTTTTCTTTCAAATTGATGTCCCTGCATTGGTATCAATGTCTTTTTAATAGCAAGGTATTAATCGAAAGGGGTACCACGCTCAACCCGGGTGAATTAATATGACTGAGGTACAAAACAAGTAGTAGTATACAGCGGTAGCAGTTGCAGCAGCATCACCAGTGGTAGTAATAGCAGTGGGTAGAAGTTGTAGTAGCAGTAGTGACAGTAGCAGTCAGTCGCGTACGCAGGGGGAGGGGTGAGAGGTTTGGGGGGAGGGGGTCGAACCCCCACTCAAATTCGTTTAATATGTGCTCTTACCCTAGGCATCTAGACAAATTTTGGAGAAAAAATAGCAATCGATCGTTTGCATTGTGTGTTTCCATACAAAGACGTGTCCTCGCGATGATAAGCGTTATTTTAAACACTGTAAACAGGTACTGATGATGTAAGCAGTGTCCTGTAATACAAAACTATTGGGGCTTGCCCCCCCCCCAAAAAAAAAAGAACCTTACTCTCCGTTGTTTAATATCTAGGTAGCCTTTAAGCCTATGCACTTTTGAGCGACGTTTTCTTTTCCCCAGAAACAATGACCCAAGGAAAGAGTAGGGTATTACCACCATTATGCTACCGAGACAATGATGTCTGCAGTTTTCGCCAGCCCGCCCGTTTCTAATTTACCATTTCATACTAAGTTGAAACAGAAACAATGATCCAATTTGAAGGAATAAAAGCTTCAAGCATCTGCCTCGAATGGAAAGATAGAATTGACTTGACATTTTCGTTAAATGAATTCATCCTTAATGCTTGCGAGAAATGTAGACTTGGATAAAAGGCTCTTGCAATTTGCAGCTGTCTTAATGCATTCGTTTTCCACCGGGAGGTATGGTAAAAGCTAGCTTTTTAAATGCTTGATTTCTTTTGAAGTATATTTTATATATTTTGATGATTGCTATAATGAACAGCAGGAACCATTATGGTGGCCCTAAAACTCATTTTCCTTTTACTGCATTTCATTTTATATCATAGTAAGAAGCGATGGGTAATTATGTGGGTGTAGTTTATGGGCTTCTTTTCTTTGGAAGCAAACGTTCGTTGTTCGTTTTTTTTGCTCTAGATAAAAAGCAAGATAAGACGAACTGGTTAATGAATGCAGACCCTGGATATGTTCTGCCCTAGAACATGTAATTGATAGCCATGTTTTGGAGGTTGTTCCTCGAAACTTTCCACTGGCAGACAGGAAAAAGAGAATAAAAATTAGGGGAAGCTTTTAGAGGAAAGACTTTGCACCCGCCCCTCGGCTGTAGTCAAACTCTCCTGCTCTAACATTCAAAATTCCAAAATTGACCGTTGACTGACAATGTTATCAATAAAGATTTCAAAGCGCCAAGTCTCCCCATTCGTTTATTTCTCTCTCTCTCTCTCCCTCTCTCTCTCTGTCTCTCCCTCTCTCTCCCTTTTTCTCTTTCTCTCCATTTTAATGGACCTAGTCGCAACATTTCCATTCGTCGTACAGAGGAAGACGATTTTTTTTTTTTATTGAACACTGAACTCTGTCTCTCTAAAAGGATGTCATATTTTGTCAACAAAATAGACTGGATTTTTGTTTAATGCCACGTAGAAGCTAAAAGAAAGTGTTAAAAGAAGAAAGGCCTTCCCTTTTCTCCCCCTCTCTCTCTCTCTCTCTCTCTCTCTCGCTCTCCCGATCTTGATCATTTCATCTATCTCTCCATTCCTCTCTTTCCGTCTAATATGTCTACTGAATTATGGATCAGGGACTCTTATTCTGGTTTTGCGTAAAATATATCAAATGAACGCGTATATGCAAATTAAAAATAGGTTACTGTTAAAGAGAAGATTGAGTTCTGGGAAGAGGTGTAAAATGATTTGTGAGCGTTAACATTGTAATTATGCAAGTCTGGAAGAAAATCAGAAACAAAGTTATCTCTGAAAAGCATGACTCTTCAGAAGTCTTAATATTCTCAATATGGCATGTCAAATCATAAAAATCGGGACGGATTTTTATGCCACATGTTCGTGTAGTCCCATATACATCTTTTTGTGTACAGTGCTTGTAACTTTACCAAGACTGGGCCAAATTTCTCAACATTTTGATGACTCAATAACCTTGCAGTACACACCAATACTTATCAACCGTTTCTGATCGATTCTACAACATTTCTTTCACAATACAATTGCATGACCAGAATTGAACTTATCTTGAATCATGTTAATTGACAGTTAAAAGAGATAGTTGAATTCTGTTGCATAGGACCCTAAACAAAACAATTTTTGTGAGATTTCAAATTTGAAAGAGCATACAATTCAAATGACATAATCATCTTTCGTTGATCAAAATCGGTTCAGAGACGGCTGAAATATCCATAGATATAACAATTTCTAATATTTGTGTCTCACCACTAATATTAGATAATTTAAACCAGCCGTTGAAAAAACGTAATAGCGCCATTTACGTTTTATTTAAGCCAATGCCGATGTTAGCTTTTTGTTGGCTTTTTCGTGTTGGTAATAATACGCACAACCAGCCGGCCCATGTATTGTTATTATTAATGACCGTATTGGCTAAATTTCACAGATTTGGGGGACTAGGATTACCTTTACAGCAAGTTTAGGTTCTAAAAGGGCACTAGAATTGCTATAAATAAGAACAAGTGCAATAACCATAAACTTTGAAGGCATTTGTGGTGTGAAACGAGAACTCAACTATCCCTTTTAAAAAAGTTACACCTTTAAATAGCTTATACTGGTCCTATAATTCTTTGAGGAAATATTTTTCTGTTAAAGTTAAAATCTCTTTTTCCTGTAAAGTTCCTTCAGGGAAAACATTCCGAAAAAATGTTATCTTTCCATTCAGAAAAAATATAACCGTTCAGCACACAAACGTCACAAAAAGAAGTGATCAGGGAGGCATAGACAAGGATGACACACTAGATACAGAATATATCCAAACATCTGCAGTCTGGGATAGGTGTAGGAGCAAGGTCACCACCTGTAAGTTCCGTGGATGACCTTCATTTTTGTTTTAAAGTGGACCCTTTTGCACCCCTTGCTGCGCCTATGAAAGAGCGCCGGGTGTCAGCACCTGCCAATATCTATTTCAATTTTTCTATTTTCAATTGCTGATTTTGTTATAATTTTGTTCGTAGGTTGTTAAAGAGACGGTTCATTAAAAAAAAATATATTGATTATAATGTGTGAGCAATTTCATTATGTACTGTACGTCAGAGTGAGGAATATCATTGGAGAAACGTCCCCTGAAAAGGACTGTCCTTGGAATGCCATCACTTCGAAATATGAGAAATAACTGAAGGGTCTGGACGGAGCAAGTATTTGTGTATTGTCCCCGATTTAATGTGTGAAGTCGATGTGATTTCCTCCTGGAATCAGTCAGTGTCTTTTCATTTTGATCATTCTAAAACCTCAAAGTATGGGTTACATCAATTTCTGTTTCTGTACTTCATAATCACTCTTTCCTAAATGTTTCCTAGGCAGATTATTTCACAATGCAATCGAATGACCAGGGGGAGGGGGTGGGGGGTGTTTCACAAAGATCCTCAGTCGAACTTAACTCTAAGTTGGACTTAAACATTATGGAAAGACATTTGTAGCCTTGAAATAAAGTATATATTCAAAAGCGAAATGCAAGTATTTTAGACTTTTCCTTAAATTCCACATCAAGAACATGAAATCTCCTTGATAATAGAAAATATGAATGATTTGAATCAACATTTTATGCCCTTTAAAATAACTCTGTTTTAAATATATTCAAAGATGCTTACGGTTTTCCTCAATTGTCAACTCCAACTTAGAGATAAGATCAACTAAGCATCTTCGTGAAACACCCCGAGAACTCATTTTATCTGGAGGAAGGTAAATGTATACATTACCGCTGTCACCCTTGTGCGTGCGAAATTATTGTTTCTTTAATTCTCCGACGATTTTCTCAAAACAAGCGGGACCGACAGTCGGGCGCGCAGTGACGCATTTTAGCATCTGCCTTCCGCTAAACATGCGTTTCCGAAAACAACATTTATTTTTACTATTAATCAATGAATGGGTATCTTCTATTGATTTACTGGCGCTTATAATTGGTGCAAAATGTTAAGTCTGATTGATTCATCCTTGAATTTCAGCGCATGAAGGAGAATCCAAAACTGCCTAAATTGTGCCTTCTCGAAAGAGCATATAGAGAAGCAAATTATTGTTCCGCATGTTAAACTTGATTTCAGATGCAGATCGGTTAATAAACGTGAGGCTTAACGGAGGAAAATATTTTGATATATCAAGACGGGACATTTTTTGAGCAATTTGTTTGTTTTTATTTGTACGTTGATAGAAGAAATACTTTCGGTACATTTAACTTCTAACCTCTTATTAAAACCTTCGTGTGAAGGGCAACCTGAGAGCGCAAATGTGAAGTTCAAGGTAGGCTATTTCTTCTTCCTTCCTTTTCTTTTCCCCCCTTCTCTTCTTCCTTTGTGATATTTTGTTTTCCACAAAAGATCTAAAAACTTTCACATGTAATAAATAAGGAACTACATTTTTTTGTTTCATTATTACTTTGTAAAAACGGCGGGAGACGAAGGTCAATATATATTTGTATATACAATCATAAATAGTACAGTTATAGAACATCTTTCCAACATTTTCCATTGTATTTCTCTCTCTCTCTCCCTTTCTCCCTCTCTTCCTCAGATTAAAGTTTTTCAGCTGTCACGGTGGATAACAAAGTGGTCCTTCAAAATGGACAGCTGGAATTTAAATATCCCTCCGCCGAGGCAAAAAAGACAAATTTGATGTTCGCCATCGGTCTTGCTGATTCGTTCATTTGCAATATGTGGCGGGTAATATAACAGCCGATCTTTCAAATGTATATTCGTATATTCGCAATTCCCCCATCTCTTTCTCTATCTGTCTCTCAGTATAGCCCCCTTCACACACTCTCTCTCTCTCTCTCTCTCTCTCTTTCTCTTTTTGTTTCTCTCCTTTTCTCCTCTTTTGTTCGTTATCCAATCTTGATGTCACTTTTTTTAAATCTTTCTCTTCATCATGATCATCCTACAATGCCCTCCTTATTTGATTCTTCTCTCTTTATTCACCCCCCCCCCCTTTCACCTCTCCCTCTTTCTCTATCCCACGCCTGTCTATACCAGTATGTACCCAGTGTAATATCGGTTATCCATTCTCTACCTTATAACTCTCTCACCATTGCTACCCCCACCCCACGCCCTCGTATAATATTGAGACACAGAGGAACGAATGTATTATGTCAATTCACATGATACGTCTAAGCCAAACAGCACATGCTCATAAAACCTAATATTTCGAACGTGCGTGTTCTATTTTCCTGTTTTTACCCATCTGTCAGAATGGAATACCATATTCTGGTGAAGTATACATATATGTATGCCTAACGGCGTGTACT
This sequence comes from Strongylocentrotus purpuratus, assembly GCF_000002235.5. Classification (NCBI taxonomy): domain Eukaryota; kingdom Metazoa; phylum Echinodermata; class Echinoidea; order Camarodonta; family Strongylocentrotidae; genus Strongylocentrotus; species Strongylocentrotus purpuratus. The sequence goes on from NW_022145595.1 coordinate 14,150,379, forward strand.
ATTCTATTCTTTTGGTTTATGGACACATGACATTTCTGTTTTGGATGTAAAAATGATTAGATTTGACATTGATAGCATACGCCTTGTTATTTTACCCGTAGCGTTTAGGATTTTAAAACTGAGCATTAGCAAATTGTGTATTATCAATGTGGGTGGTATTAATAAATGTAATTTTTGTCTTATAGTCTTAAAATTCACTAGGAAATAGACTGTGTAGATAATATTATGAATGGTTGATTAGGTAGTCATAATAAAACTTTCCTATTTGATATTGTGGGGTTTTGGAATCATTAATTTTTTTATTTTTTTAAAAAATTTTAGAGAGGGGGGGGGGGGGCTATTACACGCTAGCTTAAACCATGTAAAAGATTCAGGATATTACAAAAAAGCACTTGGTAAAACTTCGGGTATATTGGACTAATAAACGAGTGAAATCCGGCTTAATCCGGTTCAAGGTCATTTAACATAGTCCTACCTGAACATTAGATCCCTTTTAATGAGAGACTGCATTGGTCATCTATGAAGGGTAAAGCATACAAATTAGTATCACCATAACCAGAACTCCACCCGTTTGTTGCACATTCACTGAATAGCGAAGACGACAGCACTCCACATTGTTTGATGACATACGATCTCAAAACCTTTGAGAAATTACCTCAAGGAAAAACATCAATATCCTATGTTATATTCCATATAAATGATGTTCAGATAACCTATTATATTTTGTACATTGCAATATATGATGGACGAGGCTATTACAATTATCTAAAGTTGATTTATTTGAAGGTCTTTATGATTATATTTATCATATACAAGGCAGTGCACATCGAGTATTTTCAAGCGACATCATAACACTTTCTATAACCTCAGTGCATTTCCCCCCTCTTGAATGTGTTTACATCTACCTTAGATCTCAAGAGGGTTGTAATTCGAATCTAGCACCTGCAAGAATGATCTCTCATTCTCTATCTATCTCTATCTCTCTTTCTCTTTCTTTCTCTCTCTCTCTCTCTCTTTCTCTTTCTTTATCTCTCTTTCTCCCTCTTTCTCTCTCTCTCTCTCTCTATCTTTCTCTCTCGTTCTTTCTCACTCCCTCCCTCACTCTTGCTATTCCTTTTCTCTAATCTCTAATTTCGTATTTTCCCTCTTCTCTTACTACGAGTTTTTTCTTCATACGACGTTCTCTGTCACGCAGAATCTGTTATCTTACGAATCTTCTCTTTCTGTCTCACTCTCTCTCTCTCTCTCTCTCTCTCTCTATCTAGTTCTCTATCATTCTCTCCCTTCCTCTTGCCATTCCTTCTCTTTAATCTCTCATTTAGTATTTTCCCCTCTCCTTAGTACGAGTTTTCCCTTTAATACGACGTTCTGTCTCACGCATAATCTCTAATTTTAAGAATGTCTCCCTCACACTCTACTCTCTCTCTTTTCTCGGCTACGTAACTCTCCCTCTCCGTCTTTTTACGCATATATATATATATATATATATATATATATATATATATATATATCTTTTTCTCTCTCCTCTTTTCCCCATGGTATTCCTTTCTTTGTATATATAACTTTTTTTTTACATATATACAGCTACGTTTGTATTCATAAGTATCTACATTTTTCCCTCATTTACTTCGTAAATATTTATTGCCTGATTTTTTAAAATCTTCATGGATACCGTTGGGCTATCATTCTTCAAACACTGACATTTTTAAATCTCGTGTAATGCATTATAAACAGAAAAGAGGAAGGTGCTTTAGGGTGTCAAGAGATTAACACTGATCTAAATCGAATTCAGGATGCCCCATGAATCTTGCAAAAGGCCGTGTTACAGAGTCTTTGGGAGGAATCTGCCACGGGTCGTTATTCTTAAATGTCACAAATTATACTTGATCAAAAGGTAATGCGAGCTTCCATCGTTCAGTCTGGGTGGAATTTCACACGGACCGAGGAATTGATTTGAGTAAAATATTAGCAGCATAGGATTTAAGAGAAGGTTAAGAGAAGGCTATTCAAATTTACCATGGGTTGACTAACTTATAGTTTTTGTAATCGTTTGTATATATAATTAAACTTCGTTGTGCAATATAGTACACATGTAGTTCGAAATCTGTATCCATTAATGTCAGCGGTTGTTATCGTTGTTAAGTGCCATCGAGTCATCATCGACTCATTGGGGGTGTTTCACAAAGACTAAGATCAAAGTTGTAGTTGGACTTAACTATGGCAGGATATTCATGCCACAGGTTGTTCTCACCATTGGTCTCTTAGTTATGATCTTTAAATAATATTTTTTCCTTCAACTATCAAAAAAGGTAGATTCTGTAGATTTGTGACCACGATTTGTACGTCCCTTGAGAAACCAATGCCATGAATGGTTAGACGAACTAGTGGCACGAACAGCCTGCCCTAGTTCAAGTCCAACTAAAGTCGATTTTGTGAAATACCCCCCCCCCCCCCCCCTGGTAACCCGACGGACAAACCCCCTCCGTGTTGCTCTGTAATGTGCAAGTGTGCACATCTCTCTTTGGAGGCTATTAGTGTCGGTATCGACTATTCTGGGTCAAATGGGGGAATATTGATCAGGTTCGAAACCATTCATGTATTTATGTTGCGTTGGTAATAAATTAACTGTTCTCATTCAGTATCCATGGTTAATGTTGACACTATGAACCATACAAAGGGTACCTGGAAGCACGCTGCCTCGTAAATAAGGCCACTTTAATGTTTCTAGTGTTCCTCTCGCTTTATGGAAACGTTTAATAAACAAATTCCTTAAAAATTTACATATTAGACTCGAGTCTCTCATCTGAACAACTACTTGGGGGCGCTCCACCAGCCTCGGTGATCAGCGAACATGACGTCAACGATTCAAGTCACGTGAACTTTTTAAGAGAGCAGAAGGGAACACGTTTCACTTCCATTGTTGTGGCGATGTTTGCGTATTTCATTTCTTGTTTAGGGGCTCCGAGTCAAAGTTTATCTTGCAAAATGTTGTTCTCACCCGACAAAATGGGTTCCTAAAAGTATTCTCTGTACACACTCTTTGATCGATGCTGCTTCCCTTTTGCCAAGGCATTCTATTACCGGTTCACCCAAATGTCGAACTATATCGATCACTATTAGCATAAGTTTAAATCACTGCCTCACAAAGCGGTCCCCATATCCATTGATTATCTGTTAGTGGTTTTACTGTGAATGACCATTAGAACAAGAAGTCGTATTACGAGGGTAAAATAGTCGGCATCAGTGCAATATTGCTATCCATGAAACTTAGTGGTGAATATACACGTAGAACCACCACAACCGTCAGAGAACACTCAATAACTAAAACTGTAGTGAATTTTGTTTAGCATTGAGGAGAAAAAAAACGCGAAACCGATAGTGAAGAGTAAAATCTCGCTTTTCTTGGAACAGGGAGGATTATAAAAATAGCAATCGGATAGAATTTACCTAGGGTAACCACATCACCAGTAATACTACTCTTCCTGCAAGCCCTGTAACTATTGTTATTTGTTTACCCCGGTACCTATTTACCCGCAGGTGGAGGGAGTATTTTGAATTTGTTGTATTAAGGTCCGTCAGCCAGTGTAATCAGTGAACAATCATAAGAATTAGCTATTATTCTCTCAGGTGAAATTCTCTAGTGAAATCATGTGCGGATGCAAATTCCATTTAGTCCTCAAATCTTGTCATGTAACAAACACATGTTTTTCCAAGAAATTGAGTAGAGATACATTTCCCTTTTGCGTTCTTTTTTCTTCAAAGAAATGGAAAGATATATTTCCGTTATTAAGTCTACTGTTGACCACAGCCGGTGTGATAACAAAAGGTTCCGAGATAGCGATGATAAGCAAATGAAATGGGTTCATTGCCATTTGGTCCAATGCCATTTCGTATAGTATCCGGTTCGTCTAATCCCTGTTTACCTTTATGCAATACTTTTGCTCGATCGGCATTATTTAATCAGTTGTGAAAGCATGTTTCTTTAAAAAAACAGACACAATGTATTGTTTCTAAGTTTTGTAATATGCATCCATTTGCATGCAATACCGTGTGCATATGAAGTAGGGTTAAGGTTACGTTTAGATTTAGTTTGGTGGCTAGTTCTAGAAACATGTCTCTGTGGCAAGAACGTCCAAGCTGCGCATGCGTGAATCTCGACGATGTATGCGCGCTTGGAATCCTGCATGGGATTAAATAAATCGATTTTTGATTCTCAATACCTTTCACACACATCTTTTTTCCATCATTCACAGGTATTACAAATAAATATTTGATAAACATTCAACAAAAAATTGGTAATTACATAATATAATTGAAGGTACATTACATACAACTCATATGAAAAAAAATGTAACATCATTAATATACACTTCAGTTAAAATATTGAATAAATATAAACACCTTGAGCATCTAACACCCATGAATCGGAACTTATGTAAAAGAAAGACAAAAAAAACACACAAATAAGCATACACTTAGTCTTTAAACAAACGAAACACACACACACGCGCACACAAACGAAGAAAAAAATACTCACAGAGCCCGGCAAACTATAGCGATTGTTTTGAAAGATCGCAAGATTTACTGCGAATTGAATCGTGATGCGAATCGCGAAGATTTATCAATTTATTCTGTCCACACACGCAATACAACTGATTATTGGATCGCGATGCAAGAATTGATTTTTAAATCTCACTATTTTTTCCTGAAGGTGCGAATGTCCCTAGTACGTGTCTCTTTACAAACTAAATTCAGTGGTCGAATAACACCAATAAAACAACTTAATAATTGCATGAACCAATAAGCACATAATTAGTCGTTCTAAGATTATTGGAGTGGAAAGGGTTACCATAATCGTGTTTGGAGAGCAGCGGTGAAACCCAGAAAAGAAGACCAGGAAAGCGATATGTCTGTTTATACAGATGGACGGTATGGCGTAAGAAGAGGCAGGGACGAAAGCACTTGGGGACAAAAACGGATGAGAAAAGCAAGAAAGACCATGTCTGACCAGACAGTACTTGTTTCTTTTAAAGGTAAAGACCAGTTTTGGAAACGCCCCCCCCCCTCCCTCCAAAAAAAAATGAAATTGAAGCTCTTATTTAATACTAATCATGTGAAGGAATATGTTTTGACTAATACATGATGATACAAATTTTCCCGTGAAACCGCCTACTAATTGATATATTTGGTAAATTATCGTATCGAACCGGCCTGGATAGATATCGCAAATGCACTTCAACATTGAACATTTGGGCATATATTTCTCCTTGTTTTTGCGAATTTAGGTTGAAGTATTGCAATCTCAAACTCTTAAAGGCAATATTAAAACAATATTGAATGCATATTATGCACCCAAAACCCTAGAACCGCAAATTTACCTCTACCGGTTTTTACCTTTAAAATGAATTCGGTAATGCTAGATGCCATATAGCAGTAATTGCATACACATGTAAAGGGATCTTTCTCCATATCTTCTTCACACATTAACAAGATGATGATAATTATATAGTATGGTATGGGGCAGGCATGAATGCAAGTGTAAGGATAGAAATGAAACTGTTAATCGATGGGTGATATCGTTGATGTATTGTCTCCTATATAAACTCGGATTAATAAATGCAATTCTTTGTCACTTGCAAGCTTCCGACGTGGCCGCAGAATCAGGTGCCTCTGAAAAATCTGACCGTAACTTGTATAAAAATACCGTCCGAATATGATATCAAATGAATATGCACCTTTTTGGAAAAATCAATTAATCATTCAAAGATGAATTCAAAACAAACAAAAAAGCCTGCAGCTGCATCGAACTCTCAAAGTAGATCAACTACACGACTGTCTCTTTTACCATAGTGTTTGCTAAACAACACTAAAGAATGTATTTTGCTCCTTTTTTTTTAAAGTTTTCTCCCTTAGACATTTTGATTTCCTTTTCTACTGAAAGTTTTCTAGCGTATTCGCAGATAAACCTTTGCCATTTACCAACGTTATTTGCAAATTGATTCCTAAAGTAAAATGCTGACAGGAGCGTGAATCCTTCAAGCGCCGGGCCAAAAAAAATGGGAAGGATTTGAATCCAAAGTGCTTTCAATTTTTCATTTCGTCATTCAACTTGTTGAAACAGTCATTTTTTTTCGCAACATTGAAAGTAATGCACATCGATTTATGCGATGGCGCCATGTAAATCCAAATTGTTAAAAATATCAAATTTTCCAAGAAAAAGATATATAAGGAATCAAGTGAAGAGGTGCCCCCGAAATTCAAAAGGCTTTCGTTTTTCATTGAAAAAGTATAATTTTCAGAAAGGTTCTTTGTTTTGTAAATTACATACCAGTACAGTCTGAAAAGCGATGAAGAATGTTTATACAACAAATACAAGATCTGAGTCAAATCTGCTGATTTTAGATCATCACCCTGCTGGTTTTCCGTCAATACAATTTCAGAACAGCATGGTAAAAAATAAACAAAGGATATTTGGAGAAAATATGATGAATCGGGGGTTTGAATACTTTATAAAGGTCACGTACATTCTTCATCGATCGAGCGCGTACAATAAGAAACACTTGATCTATTAACTTGTATACAAACTTATTAAACGTTTATTACCATGACTACGAAAACGCATTATAGCTTATGATTTTATAGACCATTTCTCGCATCTGCCAGGGAAATATGACAGAGATAGAGCTAGGTCATCATGAATTATTTGGCGATAAAGTATTTTAACCGACATCTTTCTCCTTTTTAACTCTTCTCTAGAAAAGGTAGAATGGTGTGGGAAAGTGCTCTTTTTTATATCCGTGCAGTAAACACTAAATATTCATTCTATGTTATCCATGCTCAGAAGATCTGTGAGCATCGTTTAACATCTTTCTTTGTTTTGTCAACCTATTTCTCTTCATTTGATACGGTCACAATGCCTCAGAAATTAGATACGAAAGATACAAAAGATACAAAAACGTGTGCAGTTGATATTAATATTCGCTTTAAGACCATTTGTGTTTCAGGAAGTAAATATAATTGTAATGCTTGCTACGAAATGTTCATGCGCCAAGGTTTTATTGCGCACTGATGACATTTAATGTGTTTGTTTTTTCTGGCAACATTTTGAAAATGCATTTTTTACTAAAATTATCATGACTTTGTAGTTTTTGCTCAACTTTTTTCCTTCAATATCAACTAAGCAATAATGCCTGATTACGTGTTAACCTTTAACGCGGGGGAATATTACGCTATTAAACGTGAAGCTTGTGAAATTTATACAGAAACTTATTATGTTGACCTTTTTACCCATTTTTTACAAAAAGATCATATCTATAAATCATAAAATATTCATTAAGAGCTTCTATAGAACATTTGTCGGCACTTCAAAGGGATTCCTAACGTACCGTTCCTCTACACTCTATAAGACCGACCATACTATCGCTGGTTTGTGCTAAATATATCTCACAGTGCAACATATGATTATTCCCACCGGATAAACGGACATCCTAATGTGCTCATATGAGACATATATCTTGCAATGAAAGGCCATTGAATATTGCTGAGGGCATGGATTGCGACAGAGAAGTAGACCAGGAGAGCTATTACGGGCGCCGAAATGATCACCGGCATCGCAACCTTTGAAATTGGGGTTACAGGGCTTGGAGGCATATTGGCATAGGAATAACGATGTTCTACCTTTCCATAATACATGTAATGAGGATGGTATATGAATTAGCCTGGTTTTAAATGAAGACTGCTCCTTAGGGGGTTTAAAAGCAAGGAAGCCATCGCCGATACCTCGAGTATCAAAATGTATAAATATCTAATGACAAAAATGGGGAAGGGAAGAGCAATTTAATTTATATCAGCAGCTAAGGAAGACGTAAATAACATCTCGTCAACATCAAGATTAAAATCACTCCATGTTTTTATATTTTTTCTCAGGGTAGGGAGAGTTAAGCTTTGTGTTCATTGTGACTAGCTTTTTTTTTCCAAAATGGATTTATATTGGCTATTTTTAGATAATTACTTTCCAGTATATTTCGTGAGAAATATACAGCGTGTATCAAAAAAGTATACCAAACATTAGTAGCTTATGATTAAAAGGTCATAATCGGTGTGACTTTAAAATCGATTTCATGATAAAGAGTAACTTTTCTGTTTACTGATACCCTATTCAAAATATTTCTTCCATGGATTACCGAGCATCAGAATTTGTTTTAAAGTACCGTCAAAATATCATTATTCCAAGTTTGGGCTAATGCACTGAATGTGGGTCAGGCCATATATATGTACATAGGTTACTTTCGTCTTTTAAACAGATGCTTTTAAACGTGTTTAAAGTTGACTTTACTTCATGATGTAGTGGTTATTCGATTAAAGCGATCCAGTGTACCTAACTATTTCACTGGATCTCGTTCTAATCCACAGGATAACCATAATTTATTCAAACAGCCTTCAAACTTCTTGTTTCATGATATAATCGATTCCTTCGCTCATTTGTCCATTGCACCATTTCACAAGCATAATGTGTTAAGGTACGTTAGGTATTTGTCTCGAAAAACACATAAAGCATGATAACTGCGAAAGACATTGGAAGTAGACTTTCATGAATAAAATTGAATCCCAAGTAAAGTGTGTCCATTCTGAATAGCCGTCAACAAAGGGATGCGACAGAGGCCAAGACTGTGTCATTATAACAACAAGAATATGACGAATTACCTCTTTCATTCAAATGCACAAATTCAAAGCGAATAGGTCACTAATTGCCTTCGGACTGACGAAGTAATGTGTAAAGGCTTTTAACCCGTATTCATTGCTTCAGCGCAACTTGGTACAGGAGGATTTTGATAATATTTTGTTTAAAGGCTGCTCAGTCATCCATGGCAGCACAGGTATAGATAAAGTATCAGTAGACAGAAATCTACCAAAATTGGGTATACTTTCTTTGATACGCACTATAATCATACAACTCACAAGTTGCGTACTGTTTTGGGGAATCAAGAAAGAAAGATAATGTCACTCTAAAAATTACTGATAAATAGCTAAGCTTATGATAACAATCCGTCATTTTTTAATAAACAACGATAATGCTAACAAAACAAATTCGCACCCCCATGTTGATGTATATAGCCACACGAGCTCATTAGGCCTATACAAATAATTCATGTTTCCTAGTGCATTAGTCACAATTGGATGAGTTGCAGTGTATATCACTAATGCACCAGCTTCAAAACAGGATTGATTGGTTTGCTATAAGCGTAGGCCGCATTTTTTTTAATGAAATCATAATATAAACAGAATGATGGGGGTTGGGTGTCCAGACACTTAAACAAACATAAACATTAATCTTTTGCCTTCGGATTTTACGGAAAATAATCATCAAATAGCACTAACCATCATGATTTTGTTGTCCTTTATGATAAAGTCAAAGATGTGTCTTAGAAAAATTATGAAATATTGCTGTTTGTATCAATTCTCCGGATGCACAACCTGTCCGGACACACAACGTAATGGTTTATGATGGCATTTGCAACTCAACTACCTTTATTCATCGCGTATTGATTCCGTATGCGCCGCGGAGATACGCATTTACGCGCATCTTCGCCTTGCACTGCTATAGTTAGCCGTGGTTTATCACCAGTATTCCTTTTTTAGGCATAGTAGACGTGTTAGAAAAGAATGATTCACGGTCACGTGGTGTAATTTGACTTTAAAAATTGCCTACATTCTCAAACACGCTTCAAAATACATACTGCGCGTTGACGCTATAAAGAAAACTGAATATTAGCTCAGTTAGCTCGATATGATGGTGATGGACCGATATTTGGTCCGGCGACAACTACTCCGCGCTTTTATTCGTCATACAAAATATAGGGCTATATGATTAGGGTTGCAATTTGATTTACGTTAGGGTTAGGTATGGTGTTGGGCCCAGGGCTGAAGTTAAGATTGAAGTTTAGGAAATCACTGACGAGCAATTATCTCAGGAGCATGGCTTGTGTCGTTCTATATTCAATGGAAAGTCATTTCCATTGTAGAAAATTTGAATTCTTGTATTTAATTTCTATTTTATGACTTGTTTTTAGAAATGTTGACTCTCTACGAAGCAACAACGCATAAGTTTATTTATGATGGATATGTGGGAATCGTCAAAAAGATAAAGGAACACTTTCAAGAAGCAAAATGATATGTAAGATGTTTACCTCCTTAATACTCGCCATCTCATTAATGTTTTCTTAATGTATAATAGTGCTCCAATGAAGTTAAAGCCCCTCTAAAGTGTTGGGAGCCCCAAATTCGCCGAAAATGTGAAGGCAAAATTTCACTTGAATTGTATTATAATGTGAAAGAGGATGTCATGTAAAACATGCTTTTGCTAAGATTTCCCCCAAACATGTTGTTTGAGACATATAATGATAAAAGAATACACAATTGGGTTTTCTCTTGAAACGCAGAAAACCTAAATTTTGTATCCTTTCATCAAACTTTGACTTCAAACACATTTGTTTTAAAAATCCTTGCAGAAATGTGTTCTCTTTCTTATTTTGAAACAGTTAAAGTGAAATTTTGCCATCAAATTAGGGCTCCCAACACTTTAGGGTGGCTTTACGCCAAAATTACGTATTTGGTTCATTGGGGCAAACTTCTCTCTGCACCTACATGTCATCCCTTAACACTTATCACTCCTTTGCATCCACTCTCTTCTTGAAGTAATTTTGTTACATTCTGAAATTTAAGCAAACATGATATGGAAGTATCTAGTCACCCTTCGATGCCACCTATTTCATTTTTGACATGGTTTATAACTTCATAGTTCTACTAAAGAATTATGCTCAAGGAAAAGATGTGAACGCAGTGGAAATTATTGAAAAATGTAATTTCTACTTAATCGCGCCGATAATCTTGAAACAATTAAAGAACTGCCTAGCGCTACCAAAACTTTTAACAATGTTGCTATTTCACTTTTAAGAGGATCTAATTCATATGAATCGAACGTTTCAAATATATCTTAAAGCTCCTAAAATCATCACGAAAGATAAAAGAATCGAAATACTTATTTATGTAAGAATTCAGTTTATCGTCAATTGAAAATTGTAAAATTGGCGGAAAGGCGTATAACAATCTCGCTTTCTACTTACCAATAACTCTCATGATCATTGATACTCCTCAAAAAAAAGTGCGAACATCGCCGAAGTCGTTAACAAAATATGGAAAAGATTAAAAAACACTTTCACTCTGAACGAGAATTGGAGGGCGATGCTTGCAGGCGAGAGGCAAAAGTATCGAGTGAAGATGAGCGATAAGTTGTCGAGCAAGTAATCCGAGAGAGAGCGAGAATAGACGATTGAGGTATGATGACAGTGACTGTCAGATCGCATCTGGAGAGCGGGAAGGGAGAATTGGTTGGGTTTGCGTAGGGATGTTGGTTGTACGGTGATAAAAGGATGGTGATTATTAACTCATGGAGCCGTTTGCGAGGGTTAGAATGATGATGAACCTCCACGAGACTTCTGCTATTAGGTAGCACATTTTCTTCTGCCGCGCGCAGATTAACTGCATCCCCTCGTGTCTCTCCAGGTCAACAGGTCTCTCTCTCTCTCCCTCTTTCCTCTCTCTCTCTCTGTCTTTCTCTCTTAATTAAATCACTCTATCTTGCTTTCCTTTCTTTCTCCCCCCCTCTCTCTCTCTCTCACTCTCTCTCTTAATTAAATCACTCTCTCTTTCTTCCTTTTCTCCCAGCCCCCCCCCCCTCTCTCTCTCTCTCTCTCTCTCCCCTCCCGGTCTCTTTTTATCCATCGCTTTCTCTTTCAGCCATAGTTTATTTCTGATAATGTTTTCGTGTCATCTGAAAAAGAATCGTTACGTTATAAGATGATGACGTGATCCTAATCAAATGATTGGTTGAAAGCGTACACGTGACCAGGCATTAATTTTGTCTAACGTGTAATTTGGATAACAACCGGATATTAGTAAAATCATTTTATAAACATCATTTTATAAAACAAATAAAAAATAAACTTATAAATCAAATAATACACATTATTTTGTTCGGGCATTAGTAAAATTACCCACACTCAGTACCTTCAAAACAGTCCAAACACCCTCGGATACCGCCTCGGGCGTGTTAGACTGTTCCAAAGGTACCTTGTGTGGATAGTTTTTATTATTAATGCCCTCACTGCTGTGTATTATGTGTATATTAATCTCTCTCTTTCTCTCTCTCTCTCTCTCTCTCTTGCACTCTCAATCCCTTTTTCCTGCATGTTTATCGCTACATTGCTTTTGAAAATTACTCACCCACGTACGTCTATGAATTTGCTCGAAAAATATATATTTCGGACTAATCATTACAAAAAAGGAAATGAAATAATCTCTATATGAAAAAAATATGGAAAGGAAAAATGAATGATGCATAATTATTTCGCTTTTACCATGTTACGGGTCTGACAACTGCGCGTTTAACAAAGGCGCCACGAAGTAAGTTCTTTTGTAATCGCTCACTGTATTTTCCAATTATTATTTTGACATTTTCATATCATTTATGTATCACCCTTATGGGGAGGGATATCAAATCTTTATAAATAAAACATATACGGCAGATATCTGTAGAATACCAAAAAAGTGTGCCCTAGAGGCTCGGACTAACCGCAATCTATCCTTCCATGAAAAAAACTGAAGCAGATAAGTTGATAGAATAGAAGTTTTGCCAATCTCCTGCAAATCAAATAAATGCCTAAAATATTAATATCATTTATACGACGCAAACCTTAATATCGTCATACCTTGGGTCATCGAACGTTGTATAGTGCGATCATAATTTTTCCAGGCTCAATCAACCTCTTCGACAATATCCGCCCTCGCGTAGCCGTGTTCGACCTATTATTTGCACATGTACTTCGTGAGGTTTATGACATTACATCGGCGCCATTATAATGCCTAAATTCGTGCGCTGCTTCTTCCTCTGGAGAGGTCTATAAAATTTGATGTTTCTGACCTTGTTAGTCGTTAGTTTAATGACACGAGAACGTTCATTCAAAGCTTTTAAAAGCATTTAAAACGTACATGCACACTCAGACCTATACCAAGCAAAAATGGAGTAAATTTTCCCAGGTCAAGAAGTGGATAATATTTTGTGTAGTTCTGCCTTGTACTTTAAATGTCCTTTTGCCCCCTTATTTTTAAGGGTAAGTACGAAATGTAATGCTCTTGACAAATCACTAACAAAAGAGACGATACTAAAGTTCACCCCACCCTTCCTGAATTCCCTCTTTATTTTTTTAATTCTTTTTTCATTCATCTTTTTAAAGTTTTGCTAAACCAATAAAGTCCGTATTAAGTTTTGAAAGAAGATAAATTGAAATTAAATTTCATACACTATGGGCACGCTTGTGATAAATTGTATCTATACTCGTTGTTTAGATTTCACTAGTCTTTTAATATTTGTTTTCACCCGAATGTATGTACTAACGACTATGAAAATGTTTTGAACACAATATGACCTGAGCTTAATTATATATCAAGTCAAGTCAAGTTATATAAGGCTTACCTTAGACAGGGGATGGAGAGAAGTCACGACTGTGTCATCATATAAATGTAGTATACAAATATTAAGTCTAAATAAGACTTGTTTTAAAGTCTTGATTGGCATTATCGCCTCTTTAATTAAAATTTGCAAAATATCATTGAGAATAAAAGTCATCAATTGTTTTTGGAATAAAATTAAAATGCGTTTGGACATTCGACCCATATTCATTGCTTCAGCCCAACTTGGTGCAAAAAGATTTTGACAAGTCATTTTTAAGCGACCCCTGCTTAGTCATCCGTAAAAATATATACGTATATATATTTATATATATATATATATATATATATATATATACATCGGTCGGAAAACTCATAACAGGCAAATTCTCCGCCAACAGGGAATAACGCTCAGTGTAATGTTGATATCACCTAACCTAATAATACCGATTGGGATGATTTAGAGGAAAGGACTTAACCCATTTCAATCAGTATAGCCTAATAACCCATTTTTGCCTTTCTCGTTAACATTTGCAGAACCCTTATCTGCAGTAATGCATAACATGTGAACAACATAAGTGATAAAAGACCGTGGCGCCGTTACGAGTGGCGTATACACATAAACATGATAAAATACATGACTGCATAAGATCGGATTCTCCAAATATATAGGGTGGGCGAATATACCTGGCAGCTCGTGTGTGTTTATGGACCTTGAGGCAGAATATAATGTTACTACCACCACCACCGCCACCACCTACTACTTCTACTTCTACTACTACTAATAATAATAATCATGATAATAAGTATTATTATTATTATGATAATAAATACTACCAGCAATGAAGCCACTACTACTAATATTGGTAGTACTACTACCACTATCACCACCACCACCACCACTTTTACAATTACCAAAACCACTACTATTACAACTACTACTATAAAGATAATCCATTAAAGTTTCCACTAATGTAATCGCCACTTAAAACAAATTACATTGATTGTCGGAGCCTATGAAGGGGAGGGGCTTTGCCCTGACCTCGCTCTTTGCTGGATACGACTCTTTAACCTTGACTGCATTATCACATTACATAGATAAAAATCAGATAATCGAAGATAATTGATTTAATGGATTTTGAATGAAAATAAAGGTTGAATTACCTGGACTTTGGTGGCATGATGAAGATTATAGATATACCTACAGGACATTTGTATGCGTTTTTACGTCTGTGCTGTAAATAAAGCTGAAAGGAAAAAGAAAGGAAACTCTTCTTGAATTCCTACCTTTAAAACAAACTGGGATATACATAATTGCCTTCAATTATCAGTTCCATCTTAAAAATTGTTGTCTTCTTCTTCCGTATGACATGTATGGGGCAGGTTTAGGTTCATTAATTTAATCCAGTTGTTTAATTAGACACATGCTCACTGGAATGTTGATCAGAGAATTTCAAAAACCGCTTCTAGTTGGTAGTTTCAAAGTGTATTCCAAACCTTACAAGAAAGTAACACATAAGAGCAATACCAAAATACAGCTATTGATGATTGATTGCAGTTTTCGATGAATAGCGCTCTGATAATATTTCTTGTATCAGGTAACAAATGTGACGAATTGTTGTATTTGATCGATGAATGTGCCTACTTATTTTCACTTGTATAATAATCAATCGTAATTTCATCGATTAGAGTTCCTGATAGCACCTGCTACTCATTACACAATAAATCATCTTTTTGATTATTAAAGTTGGAATTTGAAGATCGACGTTCCTTCTTTTGTTTCACACAAACTGAAGGATCGGTTACAAATAAATGCAGGTAGATGGCTAATGCATGTACGCTAAACGGGTAGAAAGTTCCTATCGAAATAAAAATACGACAACCGACAAAATAATGAAATGTGAGAAGCCTAAATAAAAAAAGTTGATGTTGTACAGAATTAGGCTCCTTTTTTATAACCACGTTTCCGATTTTACACCTTCAGTCGTAAATTATTCGAATAGAATGTCTGATAAAAAGCCATTTTCGTTTCCACGCCACCACCATGCAATGCAAACTCCTGTTGGATTATGAAAAGGACCTTGGCTATCACGATTATTGATGATCCTTCAGCCTTCCTGTTTCGGACATTGAAACCTTTTAGTGCTTACCAAGAAAAAACCCTAATCCATCTACTTCCACTTAATCTTTCACTATCGGTCCCTCTTTAAATGTGAAGGACCTTTTATCTATGCAAGTTTAGATCACCTGATAATTCGTTCCTGTTTTCACGAAGTGACGGTAGTGAGGAAAATCCGCACGCAAATTGTATGCGATTTTCATTCACTACCGTCACTTCGTGAAAACAGGGACGAATTTTCTGATTTTTGTTTTGGTATTCGTTGTGATGCATCTTCGTCCTACCTCTTAACTTATTGTGTAGAGTAAATATATCAATCACTCAGATAAAGAGATTGTCTTGTCCGAGCCGCCCGTGCCACGTGGTCCCTTGTTTTGAGTGTTTCAGTTTGTCTCTATACGAGTACCATATAAGGGAGTTTACAGATAGCACATGGTACAAATGACCCCAAATATCCGCAGATCTTTTACACATGGAGAAGTTCCACTTTGATCATATTAGAATAATAACTGCCAAAGTCTGCCAAGATGTGCTTCATGAATACCTTTTGTTTGCCCTCTTGAAAAGAATACTTCCACCTGCGTATCGTACCGTTGGTGCATAAATGAATAATGAATATTATATCCCTTATCGTAAGATTGTGGCATTAGGTGTGTACACAACAAGAAAGAGAATAGTTTTACTGTAAAAGACGTTTACTGCCGACTAGATCGAAATAGTTCATTTTTATTGATGACGTCACGCTTAGTACCTTTTTTCCATAGGGAAAAAAGGTACTATGCGTGACGTCACAATAAAAACACGCATATTCTTGAACTATGCGTTTTCCCAGCGAGCGCGTACATGATTTCAAAGTGCCTCTGCGCGGTCAACCCCTGCGGTGTCACGGCGCCCAAGCCATATGCAATTTACGCTGTGCGATAACTGCACTACGCTAGCGCCAGCTAAACATTCTTACATCCTTCAATGTTTCATTTGAGCCGTGCAATTTTCTTTATTTCTTTTCGATCTGAATGTAGATGTGAATGTGAGTATAAGGTTCATGTTATTACAGAAGTGTACAAGGAATAATACAGATGGAAGGGATATAAAACAAATATAAAATGACTCATTCTCGGAACAAGCTAAAACTATTCGCACTCAGGAACATCATTAGTACTTTTCTCCCTCGGGCCGATGGCCCTCGGGAGAATAGTACTAGTTGATGTTCCTTCGATGCGAATAGTTTTAGCTAGATCCTCGAGTGTCATTGTATATTTGTATACTATATCGTATATAGCTCGCTTCATTGATCGTAAAGTCATTACAAATGTTTAACTTCGGGGAATATTTGTTACGGTGTGCTACGAATGCAGAACGGGGTCTTCAAGTTTCAAAAAAGATAAAATGATAACTTCAAAACAACCACATTATTCGTAAACAAAATAACATGATAAAAATGACCTCGTGATATAGGATTTGTATTAACTACGACTACACAAAGCGTGTTGGTTGTCTGTTTGTCGTGTTCATTTCGTGTAAGTATGCACGCGGTATCATGTTTCAATAGGTGACAGAAACTAGACACAATTTCTCTCTCATAACCCAAAATGTTCAGATGATAATTTCATACAGACAAAGCAAACAGTTTGTCGTATTCAATATCAGAAGTACACACCTGACATTTATATCATGTTGATATTCTATCAACAACTGACGTAGGCATGTAGGCACTGTTTGTTCGCTGTAACTCAGAATGCTAGGATGGTTATATCACCTGACACTTCGTGTATCATTCTCCTCAATTCATTTCGAAGAATAGATCGCCCGTGGTCATTGACCCCGCTCATCACGTGACCTATAATTTCAATCAGCCTTAATTATGAACAATAATCCTTCTCTGCTAGTGTTACTACTAAGGTGAGAAGGTTCGACACCTGGCTACACGATAAGCAGACAAGCGCAACTGCAGTATTAATTTGATATTTAGCCAACTAAATAATATTTTTTTACCTGGGAAACTTGAACATGTTTATCATCTATTGAGTGAATATGCGCTTTCTCACAATAAATAATACGGGTAAGAAAGAAGAAATAGATTGCGGTGATCATGTTTTTATTTCAAAGACGTTTCGTTTCGATGACGGATCACTACATAGACAGCTTCGCATTTGTAAAGAAATTGCCAATCAACATCTCGTACCCCCTTTTTATTTAGACCCCCATATTTTTCATAAGCTGGTCGAAATGAAAAATTGTGGGAAGGAAAGTTGTTTTCCCTCTTGTAAAGAGTTTTTATAAAGATATCGATCAGTAACCCTATTCCTTTAAAAAAAAGCTGAGTCGCAGGATTCGGACCAAATGATACATCTGAAGTATAGAACTTGTCTTTATTACACTTGTTCGCGACATACAAGACACTAGATAATAACATAATCTTGAGCATCCTCCGTGTGCTGGCTAGTCATCAAGTTGTTTCCGGTGTGGTCTTCCCGGGACATTTTAGATTGGCTTTGTTTCAGCAGATGGATAACATCATTGGTGTTGACGTACATCATGTTTTCAAGGTTGTTGAAGGTGGCATTCGCCTTTTTTGTCGTTTCCTTTGAATATTAAAACACATAGAATCGCAAATAATGTAATAAACAACTATATTTACTTACTTATTACCCTAATATCACTTGATCCATTACTTTTTCCGTGTAATCCCGGATTCTACATTCCTGTCCTTTACGAGCAATATCGCCGTTATTTCGGCTTGATTTTTGTTGATATTTGAGTATGTTGTGGCTGAGACTATATGCTATCTAAGTGTCCTCTCATTTTTTCAATATGTCATCATTGTCTGTCGATGATCATCAACATCATCATGATCATCATCATTATCATCATCATCGTCATCATTATTATCATCATCATCATTAACATTATCATTAATATCATCATCTAACATTATCATTATCATCATCACCATTACTATCACGATCACCATCATGTTCATCATCATCATCATTGTTTACATGCCTATATAACTCCTCCCTTTCTCTATAAAGTAAATATTCAAATTTATAAGATTGAAGACAGACCACCTTATTCGTCAAAGTGACGAATTGAAATCTAGTTCTGCCTTCATCTTGTTATGTCTTCTTCTTCTTCTTCTTCTTCTTCTTCTTCTTTCTTCCTCATCTTTCTTTATCTTTCTTTTTCTTCTTTCTTCTTCTTCTTCTTCTTCTTCTTCCTTTTCTCTCTTCTTCTATTTCTTTCTTCTTCTACCCCTTCAACTCCCCCTTTTTTTTTCTTTTTATCGAATTTTAAAGGGTCTACAATGCCACAATCATGTTTAGCGGAGGGGTGGGTGGGTGTGTGTGTGTGCACAGGCCCGTGACCAGAGCTAATTCAAACTCTCTGTTCAAACCTTATTTTTTCCATCTAAAAGAAGCTACTCAGATTCGAACCCGGAATCGGTCTGTGAGAACACAAACCATGACACCAACTCATATCTTCCTTAGATATGAAGTCATCTTAGAAAAAAAAGTGTGCTCCCATTGTTACATACTAGCAGCCCCATCTACAGATCAATGTAATTGCTTTAAAAATATATATATTCATATATCAAGTGTGCTATTTAACGTTAATCTGTAATTTTCTTAAAAATGGTCAATGTCCATTACCATTTTTTTCATTAACTCTTTGGTTGCTTTCTTCTCCTCTGTGCATTTTTGCTTGTCTGCCTTACCTATTATTGTGTACAAAACAATACGGATCAATTGACGAATAAATATCTCTGAGCGAAACAATGGCTTTGCAAAATTACACATTTCCGATCTTGATTAGCTCCATGACAAGTCTTTTATCAACGCTATAGATTTTGCACTGGAAAGACTCACATATCTCCAGGCTTTTGGTATATATCTTTCCCATGATGAATATGATATTGCTCAGGGGAATTATTTGTGTGGCAAGTAAAGACTTACGTGTTAATGTCAGATCATGGTTCTCGGGAAAACAAATGAAGAAAACCTGCCATGACAACAATAACTCCCTGGTTTTTCTAAATTGGACTGCCAACATGCGCCTTACCTTAACCCTGACCCTAGACATCAAGCCTAAACAACAATAAACCTAACTTTAAACATAAACCCCAATCAAAACTCTGTGTACATACTCTGACGCTATCTGCCCATGACGAAATAAAGCCATGCGAAAGTAAATTCGAGCAATGAAAGATCAAAGCGATGTGATCTAATTATACCGTTGTGTAATCATAATCTAACTAATGAATAATTCAAAATGGACATCCTTAGTCCTCTGTTGTCCCCCAAAGACCTAGATACTGCACATTTTAACCGTCCAAACGAGGACAGTACATTATGGATACAGGTGCGGGTTCACGACACTGTGCTGTTCTTTCAAGTAGCAATTGATGAGGCATGTAGATTCTACTCTTTCAGGTTTGCCGGAGGCCCTATCTCTGTAGATATACATCTCATGATTTAATGCAAATGTTGAGATGTCAAGCATAATCGCTGACAGTAAATAAGCTGCAAGAAAGGAAAATCAAGTCAATTTAAATCCTGAAATGCCATGTCGTTCCCTAGGTAATAAGACGCTCTAACCAGATTTTGGAAACCCTTTTGCAAAGTTTTTGAAATAGCGTGCACGGTTATCTCCCTCCCTCTCCCCAGAAAAGTTTCTAATTTTCTCCTACAGTTGAGTATATTAAGCAAACAGCCATTTCGTAAGGATCATAATTTAACTAAAAATAGAAATTGAGATAAATGAGATCCGTATCAATTATCTAGCATTTCGGTATTTAAATTTTATAAATAGAAATAGAAAATCCATGAATATTGACCTTCTCATCGTTTTTACAGCCGGTAAAAAAATGAATGCATTTTATCAGTCAGAAGTAGGTCAGGAAAGATCAAAAGAACCACAAGATGTTGCAGTCAAATACCTTGGTTACTGCTTACACTGCCTTAATTTCCAGATTAAAGCATTTAGTGTTGTTGGATATTGAACAGGTAATCAAGATTTCTTTAAACCTGTTCTGAATATTTAAACTGAAAAGTCTTTTAAGAAAATGTAACACAAGTCACGCCAAACATGCTTTTTCAACATTGCCAGAGCCTAGTGAAATAAGGTGCAAAAAAATTAATTTGAAGTGTTCAATATAATTAATACTGGTGCTAAGTTGTTTTTTTACCCACAATTTAGCGGTCGTGACATGTTTGCAGAGCTATGCAAAGGTTTTCTATTTTTTTAACTCAAAATTGGAAGTCTATAAAGTACAAGACAAGACATTTGGCGTTTAACGTTTTTATTGTAACCGCTGGAAAGATGTATATGCACGACGAAAAAGGAAAAACACAAATGGTTGTAGCAGTGTTGTTATCAATATCATGATTATTTATGACATATCTCTTCTTCCCCCTTGTCTTTTTAGTTTCTTCATCTCCACTTAATCTCCCCCCCCCCTTCTCTCTCTCTCTTGTTCTCTATTTTATTGTGTATTATCTGTGCAATTATTTCCACTAACGTGACTAGTCTAATGCATTATTCCTTATTCTCATTTTCATCATCACCTCTCTGTCAATGGCTGAGAACTAATTCATATCGATTGATAGCGTTACTGAACGGATGTCAAGTCAATAATTGACGCATTTTGGCGGGTATAACATTGAACAAGTCAACAACCTTTTAAACTGAAACTGGATTAAAATCTTTACTCGCGGCGTTATGCCATGTGCGCACAATATCCTGACTACACGCTGGTACGCTGGAAGCTCAAGCTCGACGGGGTTGTTTTCAACTCCCAACTCATGCACTTTTGAGAAAAAATCCCGGTATTTTGCAATCGATAAAGGTGCCACAATCGCAAATAAGCATCACGCCTGAGTGGCAGCTCTGCCCAAGGCAGACGGATCATCCGCACGAGAAACATCCAGGTTGGATTTGCCCCCATTTCCCTGCCATAATTTTCCAGCCAAAATTCTCAAAGGGCGCGAAACGTTTTGCTTGTATGTTGCCAATAATGACTCCGTTTTTGTATATTTTACATAAAGCAGGTGTCGTTCTTAATATACAGAGAAGTGGTTTCAATTTCCTTTTTTCATACTAACTGGTCCACAACAACATAACCTGCAGGCTAAATTAACCCTATTTTCTCACTCCAATACAGTAGAGGGGTTCCACATTTCTATTAACAAGTCAAATTGATATTGGCGGTTGTTAATTATGGGTGTTTGCCCCCCTCCCCCTCCTAAACACACACGTGCACACACACACACACACATACACACACACTCTCTCTCTCCCTCTCTTTCTATCATTCTCTCATTATCTATTTCTCTCTCTCTCTTTCTCTTCCTCGTTCCCCCTCTCTCTTGTTGCAGTCATACATCATGATTAAAATGTATTGACAAATTAAATATAGGAAGAGTTACTATAATTATATAAAGCATAAAATATAGATGTTTCGTTTACCAAAATATGAATTTAAAGTTGTTAACAAGGAATCGTTAAACATGTCGTTTTGACACATTCAAAAGAGTCACCGTGTTTTTCGCGGGATATTTGTTGTCTATATTGTATTGAATATTTTCTGTAGGAATTCATTTCCATTGTTATTAAAATTATGTGTATCATGATAGTGATTTTGAGTTGAATTTTATTTTTAAGCTTATTTATGGTTCTGTTTTTTTAACATTAAGAATTTGGAAAATATCCATTACTCCAATAAAAAAAATCAATTCTTATTTCCGTAGATTCATTGATGTACTTTCTTCTCAGGTTTTTTTTTCTTCTCTTTCCCTCTGATGAAGTATTTATTCAATATTCAAACAATAACATAAATATCAATAATACACATATTTGTTCAAATATAACGAAGCAAATTTGCAGGAAATTTCATATTTTTTTTTACTTTAGTCTGTGAGTCATTTCTCTCTTAAAGGTAAAGACCAGTATTGGAAACGCCCCAATTTCAAAAAACGAAATGGAAGCTCTTTATTACCAATCATGTGAAAGAATATGTTTGGACTAATACATGAAGACACAAATTTTGCCGGTAAAAACCGCCTACTAATAGATATATTTGGTAAATTAGTTTATCTATTGGACTGTGAGAGATAAACGCACTTGTCGCGCACGTGTGCGTAGTCCCATATACTTTCTGTGTACAGTGCTTGTAACTTTTACGAAGACTGGGCCAATTTTCTTACCATTTTGATGATTCCAGAACCTTGCAGTACACACCAATACTTATATGCTAGATGATCAACCTTTTCTGATCGATTCCACAACGTTTCTTGCACAATGCAATCGCATGACCATAACTGGCCTTTATCTTCAAATAAATAAATCAAATTTGAATCTCCTTTTTTTTAATACCCATACTTATTACGAAAAATAATCATTTTTATAAATAGACTAAAAACCAATCGTCAAAATCAATTCGATTTTGGTTCTCAAGTTGCTTTCTCGGAAATAACAGTTTTTGTTAGCATGATAACATATCCATAAGACGTGGGGGAAATGGGAATTGTTCTAGGTGGCATCGGTATTTCGTAATTCAAAAATTCGGTCAGCAAATTTGTAAACTGTGCTAGGCAGCGTTAACATTGTCAGCTTGTTTGAAAATTGTAAACTCCCTGCATCTCTAGTCGACACTTTTATTTTTTCCAAATTGCGCTTTTATTCCAGCACGTTCCGGCATGAAGTGTTTGGGAAGTTGTTTCTGCCTCTCTCCTCCCCAAATATTATGATATTGCACTTACATGCACCCATGGAAATATAGCAGTGTTCTTACATGCCATTGACAAGATTTCAAAGAAATGTTTGCCTACGGATACTGTGAGAAAAATATCGGGGAGAAAATCCCTGCCACAAAGGCGGCCATTATGGCCCGAATTCAAAAAAGGAGGTTTATCGACAAACCTAGGTTAGTGTGCGTCATAACTATGACGCATTATGACGCGTTTTTACGAATTTTGGTCTACGTGTCCGACCAACCTTTGCAGGGTTTTCTTATGCCCACGCAGGGAAACTAATGTCATCTAAGTTAGTAAGCTAAAACTTGAGAGTTGTAATGTCACCATGCATGTTGGAGCATCGTAATAGTAGTCATATTGTGTTCCTAGAAAAATACATCGGAGAAGGTACTCAGTACTCAATCTTACCTCTCATCATGATATCCTTAAATTGATACCTAAGAAGGCATGTAACTTGTATTCCCATAGGAGCTTGAGCTCGGTTTTCCTCTCTTGATGAAGTTCGATTCCGATTCCGAACCTGGTTACCATGACAACGTTTCATACTATACATCCAGGCTTAGACCGACCAATAGGATCGGAGCTTTCTGCTTCGGATAGCCGAAACTCCAGTAACTGGTGGATCAGGTTTAAGTCGCTTCGCGTCGATAAGGATTCATCGAGGAGATCATGTCTCAATTCAGAAGAAGATATTATTTACGAGGCTGACATGAATCGCATAATACCAACATCCATCAACCAATTACGGAAAGGAGACGAGGCAGAAGGGAATTTTCACAAATAATATGAAAATAGATAAATAGCCCTTAACCGGTTAATTTTATGGCCCAGATCTAATTACATATTTTATCTTATTTAATGAAAATAGAGGACGATACTTACTATCGGGAATTCATAAAGTTCGAATAGGATGTTAAATTACTAGTCATACATGATTGTATAGAGCACATAGAGCACAGCTACAGTTCAATTTATTATGCATATTAATATCAGCTTTGGTTGAGCTCCAATGATACCCCGTTTTTTTTTTTCAGGAACTTCTTGCCGGCTACCTATTATCATCACCCGGGTCGAAAGAGGTAAAAGGCGATTATTTCTTGCCGGGGATTAAAATCTTTTAAAAGACATATCGAGTGATTTATAGTCTGTTTTCTCGACGTTTGAACCCAGTAGGGGACGAAAACTAATCTAAAAAGGTTTCGTGTATTTATGAATAAGGTGCTGTAAAAAACAAGTCACAGTTCCTGAATTGAAATATAAGGCTGGCAAAATCTTAAAATGCAATTCAATTTAGCTCAACTTAAAGATGAAATAAACCATGTATTAAAATGAAGAATTATACGAATACAATTCTTATAAAACATACATTTTTGTAAACTATATTTGAATCATTTTAATATTGTCTTCCTAAAGGTCAAGTAAGCACACGCCTTTAAGATTATTTGTCATAAAATGAAGAGGTGTTGAAGGTAGAGAAAAGACGGATTGAGTAGAGAAAAGGGTAATGCTGATCGACGAGATATTATGGCAAAATGTTGTTTTAGAAGGACGTGGATGGAAAACAGCAAAGAAAGAATTTTATGGAATATGGTAAATGCAGAAAATCTTATCAACCAAACCACGTTGGCATCAATTTGAAATAAATCTCTCATGCATATAAAACATCATTAAACTCATAAGACCGAGATCTATTAATTTTTTGGCGAGGCTGTTTTTGATAAAAGCAGACGATGTGATTTTATTTCTGTCATTGCATCATTATATAAATGAGGCTAATATGGGCGGCTATTAGATTTGTTTCCAATCTGTTTAGCGGCCGAAAAATAAAGAAAAATGTCTTACATCTACGAGGGCGTGAAATTGAACTTTAATCCAATGTTGTTGCACCAGATTTTCAAGGAAGAAATATATATACTATGCGTTTAAAATTAGATCTTGGGTCTTTTAATTGCTTCCTTGCCGTCATACGTTCTTCTGTAGACCCACGCACTTATTTTCGTGTTCCATTTTCAGTGTTTATTCACCCTTATTCATTTAGTCAATATTATTACATGCTTTTCCTGAGCCTTGAATTTCAACAAAAATATAAAATGTCTTCAGTTTGCATTTAAGAATGGAGAATTTGATAATATTATTTGAATTATCATGTTATCATTTATATTCGTAGCAAACAAATGAAAATTGTGTTTTGGGCGATAATATTGTTGTCAGTCTCCTTTTCATAATTTTCTATTTTTAGAATTTGGCTTTAATGTGAACTGTTTTCAGGAAAAGTGTCACCTTATATGATGAACTAACGACCACAGGGTTGTTTTTTCTTGATAGATTTTGCTTGACCAAATTTCAGTTTAACTTTCATTTCTAAGCATTCAATAAGCGTAACAAGCGATGAGTTTTCTTGATAAGCGAAAATATTCCATGTCTTCGGTTATATTGCTTTCTCAAATGTTAAAAATAAAAATTTAAGTAACATCTGTTCATAGACATATCCTAAATATTCTGTCGAATATCGTTCATGCCGAATAGTCCATACACTGTTTAGAAACACTGTACTGTTAAATTATGTAGCTGCAGACAAAACATTAACTGGGCCTGCATGCATTTGTCGTTGTGATCGTACGTGATGTATTAGATAAAGTGTCGAATTTTCTCGAAATGAGGGCCAAATCAGATATTTCTATAACTCATTTGACAGGTGTCTTAATGCAGACGATAAATATAGGTCCACGCTTCGCCGGTGGAAGGATGTAAGCGCCAGAGACAACATGCAAAGATAATCTTGACAATGGGATATTGGAAAGATTCTTTCAATGAATGTCGTCTGCTGGACGAATCGAAAGGACTACCTATGAAGGAAGTTTGTTGACATAATAAACTGGGAGGAGGAAAAGAGTGTGTCCATACACCAGTCCATTAGCTCGAGTCAGTTTGTGCTAGTGTGAAAAGGGCCCGATGGTGTTACAGATAAATTATATAGACAATAAATGCCATCTCCAAACAAATTAGGCCTTGGTCATGTTTCTTTGTACAGGAAAAACGCAGTTGAAATTTAAGACGCAAGATTGTACCTTTCCCGCAATGGATTTTGTTTCTTGAAACTACCATTTCCATCATTATTGCTTGACTTTAAACATTTCGTAATCGAAAGAGGAAAATGGTGCAATTAGTACAAAAGTATTTTCCTCGATAACCTTTGAAGATTGTTGCTGTCCGTAGTAACCATTACTTGATGACAAAGTTCGAGGTAAGAGATATTTCCCTGAATCAATCGAGTCACCCATGTTTCCAGAAGGTTCCTTGTTAAATTACTCTTTAAACAGAGGCCAAATGGACATACTCTAAACGAGGATGAAAACTGCCTTCCATCTCGAGAGCATTTTGCTGTCCATAGCACATATATTTCCTGCTAAAATCAGGACCTATATTCAAGAAGTTTCTTGATTCAAAGGGGTTTTTACAGGAGACCGTTTGGACACACTCGAAGAAATGGACGAAAATTGACTTTCCATCTCAGAATTGTAGACACGCCTGATGCATCTTAGTAGAGCCACCCTGCCAATCAGAATCAATAGCATGGACTCCTGAAACACGTATCGCAAACAATTACTGGAAAGATGGCTCCCCGAATACAATCGATCTTCCTGCCCTCCAAAACTCATGTTCTCAATTCCCCTGTCGCTATATCCCATCTTACTATCTCATCCTTTCTTCTTTTCAGTCATTTTCTATTTATTTTACCCATCATCCGGGTTTGCGCGTCCAGTTTTGCTTTCAAAGGCTATCTCAGTAATGGCTGTCCAGACAGGTATTCATATGGGAGACCCTTTTATAACCACTCACCCACGGTTTTAGTTTACTTCGTTGCTTTGCTGTTTTGGTTTTCAATCTGATGCTCTCGATTTTCCAATTTGCCGTACATTTGTTATCCCTTATTCAACTTTCTTTTTCACTACTTGACTAAAAAAAAAAAAAACATTCAGCATTAAAAAAAAGGGTTGATGAATACAACATTTGTGTTTCTTTTTCCTCCTCTTCTCCTTCTTCTTCTACCCTGTATTCCTTTTCCTCTTCTCCCTATTCTTCTTATCTTATTCTCGTCCACCCTTTTGTCTTATTCTTCCTATTTATCTTCTTTTTCTTCTCCTCCTTCTTTATTTTGTTATATTTGGTCATTTCCTGTTAACCGGTTGTCCGATACAGTTTGTTTCCTCCCCAATAACTATGGTCATACTTAAATCCATATTGTGTGTCACTTACCAAATAATATAATTTTTTGACAAGATATTTTGTTTCGCTTTATCTCCTATCATCTCCCCTGCCTTTCCTCCATCCTTTCCTTGCTCATTGTTTCCCTCCATTTCTCGCTTCTGCACTCTCTCCTTCTTTCTGTCCCTCCCTCCATTCTTCCACCCGCCATCCACTTTCCCACCCTACACCAAATATCTCTAACATACAAAGATGTCCACTCTGGATTTGAAGCGATATTAATATCCATTTTCCAAGATAGAGTGACCTTCGCCAGTGTCTCGTCCACCGATGTCGATCATCGCTTCCCTCCCACAAGGCACTTTGCCTCCTCTCCTTGATGTTAGGTAGAAACCATCAACAAACATTAGTCTGGATTACGAACGCAGATGTGGAGCATTTTCCTAAAGCCCCGAAGACTATTTTTCTTTTAAAGACACCTTATATCACCTTCGATGGTGCGACAAAATATACGTTAAGCCGGGAAAGATTACGGCATACGGCGAAGAGACGTATACCGATGAGTATTAATTAGCAAAGAGTGATCAGTCCCGGACCTAAGCACGCGAGTATATTGTGGTATACAAGCAAGTACAGGCTCATACAGGCTCACATTACGTCATACATAAAACTAATCTGTTTTTCTGACATGGGCAGCCCATTTTTCCCGGGAGTGGTGGTCTACACGAGGCCATTTTGTTGTTACCAACAAATACAAGTACAATCAAGAATATAAAGGTCTGCACGATACTCCGATCAGAGTAAGTGGTTCATGTGAGTGATAAAGTTCTACCCACAACATTCAAAATCTTAGAAATTAAAACAGCCACTTTAAAAGAAAAAGAAAAATCCTTTGGGAATTACATTTATTTGTTACGTATTTACCTATGTCGGCTGCGGGTAAGAAGCATACATAGCCCTTGGGATGTATGGGGATGTTAAAATTTTGAGCCTTCATTAACTTTTCCAAAAGTATTTTCATGAAAGTCGCTATGATATAATTTCAAAGAAATGCAAAAGGAAATATGATCAATGTTAGAGTCCCTGTTTTAAGTTGTGAACTTTAATATGGCAGTTGATTTAAAGACCAACATGAAGCATAGTCCCTGGGATTTTTGGAGACATTTACTGAAAATAAAGGTTTAAGAAAATGTTTTTCAAACTCTTTAATCTTGCTTTCGTGGAAAAGTCAGGCTTTGGAAAATGGGATAAGATATGAAATATCAAGAAAAATTCGATTTTTTTTTTTAAAACATGTAAACCTAAGGCGAACGTCATTTTTCGAACCCGTTTTCTTCACTCAGCAATCTCCGCTTACCGGCCGTACTACGGAAGTAAGTCAGAATAAATTGTCTTTCACTACTAAAGGCCTTTACTTTAATATTCAATGCCCCTCAAAATGTTAGAATAGATTATCTTTAACCTCATTTCATAAACTGATAATGAATACGATTAATATCATCAATAGATAAAGTGGATATGTTCTCGGAACTGTATTGGTCGATTAGGAGAGTCATAAAATTTAATTAATGAAGGTCAAAGAAGTTATCTTTCAAGAATAAATCATAATTTGCCACATTTCATTTCATGAAGAAAGAAAAGGAAAAATCTCTTCAACAGTATGGGCAACATACAATAGTGTATTCTGACAATTATATATTTCTACTTCAAGCATTGCTAAGCTGTAACTTAAAGCAAGAAAGTGGGCGAAAGTTATACCAAATTTCACGAACAGGGACCCTTAAATTTGGTCTCATAGCGATTCGTTGTCATAATCTTCGTGTCTGCCCCGGGGGTCTGTTTGCTTTCTAGGAAAAGGCAAATGATTGGCTTAGATTTTGCACTAGATTAGTGATTTCCTTACTTCTTGAGTTCAAGTTTCAAGTTAATTCAAGTTTCAAGGGCCCATCGTTACGGAATTTATCTAATTTAATCATTTTATATACCCCCCTCCTCCTACCCCCCCCCCCTTCTCTCTCTCGTGTGGTCTCTTAGATTTTAATATACCCTTACTAACCTTATGATGTTTATGATATTTTTATATCAGGGTTATGATGATATAATCTATCTAAATATACATTACTGTCTTTTTGTGTATCTTCTGGTTCCTTCTTCTCTTATTGTTTTTGTTCCCTCTCATAATATATCTTCTTTTCAATTTCAGCTATCCATTATTTTATTCCAGAGGAATCTCTTAAAGAACTTCGATGACCACTGGCGGTCCCCCCCCCCCCCAAAGGGTATCAGCAATAATCCAACCCAGACACCCCCTTCCATCATGAAATCGGAACGACCACCTGCCAATCACGAACATAATGCAAACGATTTTTAAGTGAATGTATATATAGGCACTTCCCAATAAACAGAACACCAAAAAGTAACCTCTTTTGGGAGTGTATTTTAAGTGATTTTAAAGTATAGTGCCTTTTGAACTAGATTTAAACGTTATCGACACGTGCCTTCATTTAAACAAAAAAGGTACTCCTGTTTACGTTTTCATCTAACCTAAAAACCACCAGTTTATCACGCGACTGGAGTAACGTGATTCCACTTACTTCTGTAAATCAAGTGTTTATGACCAAATAACCACTTGACCAAGCAACGAGTTTTTTGTCAGTTAACCGATGGTGGCGATAAATACGTAATTATTTGGTCTTGTAAGCACCTTTATTGATTGGTTTCACAGGTTATCTAAGGTTGATGGTAATAATCACGTTACTTACACCGGCTAATCGTCTTATTGTTCTGTCCGTGAATCTCTGGTTATATTCAACTAGTAATTCTGAGGTGTCTTACACACCTCTTCAAAAGGTTTCAAAGTTACCATAAATTTCTTGGTTATGATCACGTGGCTCAAGCTGATTGCTAATCTAAGCTGTGAAAACGTGATATGTAGGTGTGAAAATTAGTAATTATTAAGTGTTTTAAAACACCTTTTTAAATGGTAGTCAAAGTTGCCATAAGTTCCGCGGTGATGATCTCGTGACTCAAACGGATTATTAATCTAAGCTGGGCATACGTGACTTTTAGGTGTGAAAAATTAGTCATGATTAGGTGTCTTAAAACACCTATTTAAATCGTAGTCAAAGTTGCCAGCAGTTCCGCGGTGATGATCGCGTGACTCAAACGGATTATTAATATAAGCTGGGTATTCCGTGTTTTCCATGTGTGAAAATGAGTTATTCTTGGGTGTCTTGATGGTTTCACAGTTACTATTTAAGTTCCGTGGTGATAATCCCGTGACTGTTGGCATATTTCTATGTTCACCAGTTGATAACTGACTGTTGGCATATTTTCATTGCACCAGTTGATAACTGGAGTGTGCACATTTCCAGTTGCACCAGTTGATGACTGAGCGTTGGCATATTTCGAGTTGACCCAGCTGACACCAATTCATTTGCATATTGAATATGGGGTGCGTGCAGATCTATGTTTTTTTAACAATTTATCTGAATTTACAGCATATTTCTTAATTACTGATGATTTAGCTATATGCAATTCATTTCGAAAATAC
Organism: Strongylocentrotus purpuratus; assembly: GCF_000002235.5. Taxonomy (NCBI): domain Eukaryota; kingdom Metazoa; phylum Echinodermata; class Echinoidea; order Camarodonta; family Strongylocentrotidae; genus Strongylocentrotus; species Strongylocentrotus purpuratus. Next base: position 14,181,514 of record NW_022145595.1, read on the forward strand.
TACAAATATAAATTACCAGTTATTAGGACATTTCGCTACTTCGTATAAATAGTTAAACATGAATAAGGGAAACATTAACTGTGAACTAAAATAATTTCAATAAAGTACAAGTATACGATTTTTTTTCGTTTAATTCAATTATGTAAGTCTACTTATTACCAATGCCCTTACATTGGAAATACAGACGTACCAGTATTGAAGTATTGTTGCTGTTCAACTGGTTGGAAGTTTTACCAAATGGTTCTAATGGCTCAGCTAGACCAGTTAAATTATAACTGGCCTGGATCAACTGGATCATCTAGCCCATTTCAATTTCCAGGGTTACCAGTTGGCATTAAAAATGGTTCATCAACTGGACCAGTTGCAACTAGCTTTCTCTTCTGGGATGTTTGCAACCCCCCCCCCCCCCCCCCCCCACCCAACCCCCTCTAATCCCAAACTGCTTCCGGCGCGCCTGGACGTAATTATGGAAGATCCAAGACACGATGTTCAGAAACGGGATGAGAACGTCATTATTTTGGTTCATTTATTGTGTAACATTTGCGTAATTATTGGGTTGAACGCGGGTTACAGTAACATACTTCCTCTTCGACGTAAATTTGACGTGAATGAAGAACATGATTCATCTCAAGTCAGCCTCGTAATATTCACGTGAATTTCACGCATTTTTGACTAAAACTATCATTAACGCTTCACGTGTTTCTGTGACGCGATAATTTCGTGTATGAAGATGTAATTTCATAACCAAACAAAACACGGGAGTATTAGGTTTACAAACCATGGTCTCCAAGGTAGGGATAATCACGTTATTATAATGGTGATATTGCAGTGACAATTGCGTGATTTAGTGTACGTGTGTTTTAAGTTACCCAATGCAATAAACGTATTAACACATTTACGTAAATGTACGGTGCTTGAAGAACGTAACTCTCCTCAAGTCGATACCTTGATATTGACGTGATTTTTACGTGATTTTGTTAATTGGGTTGTATGCATCCTAAAGAAAGCAAATTATGGCTGCAAGCGTTCCCATATACCAGGCATTCAGTCTTAAATTTGTCAATTTCCTTGCTATTGTCCTCCTTGCTTTGGCTCAAACTGATTCATTAACATGAAAATACAACATTGGGTCGTTTCACATCTTAGGTAGATTCTTACTTGAGGTAAGAATTGCGTTGACGAGTATTTTCTACTTCATTGAACTGTGATTGACTTTTTATTTGCTTGTATGTAATGACGGTTTTAGCGTTTAAAGGGATAGTTGATTTCTGTTTTCAGACCGCAAATGCCTTTAAAGTGCATGGTTATTGCTCTTATTCTTATCTATGACATTTCAAGTGCCCTTTTAGAACCTAAAATTGCTATAAAGGTAATTTTAGACCCCAAAACTATGCGTAATATAACCAACACGAAAATGCCAACAAAAACATTTCGTTTTTTCAACGGTTTTTTTTCTTCAAATTATCTAATATTTGTGTATATTTATGGATATTTCAGCCGTCTCTGAACCGATTTTGATCAAACAAAGATGATTTTGTCATGTAAATTGAATGTTCTTTCAAATTTGACACTCAGTTTTGCATTATCTCACAACAAAATTATTTTGTGTAGCGCCCTCTGCAACAGAACTCAACTATCCCTTTAAAGGTATGCGCATTGTAGTTGTAGCGTGGCCAAGTATGTTGGAAGATACATAGGACACTCCAAAAACATAGCAGTCGATACAATGTGCCCAAATTCCCCCGCGGCATTGGAGTTTATGTTTCTATAACCTTTAGCCAACCCATTTCCCATTGGTTTGTCTATAAACCTTGTTTGTCGTGATTCAAACGACATCAACACATCCAACGATGTATGGAAAGCGATATTTCGTCCTCGAAATATATTAATAAGTCGTGACGCAATTTATTTCAATGAAGGTAAGAAATTATTGATGTAGATGTAGTGTATTTTATGAATAATTAAATCGCCTCTTTTACTTAGTTTGGGACTCAACATTTCCTGTTGCCATGCCGACAGGCTTGCAGCCAGTGTATATTAAAGGCCGTCTGTACTAGTTTGGCTAGGAGAGATTAGACCACCCAGAGTGGTCCCTGACAGGTGGCTATCTCATCAACTCAGCTCTCAATAAGAAAAAGAGGACCATCATATTGCTCCGTTTGGTCTCATTTCACAACGCCCCCTATCGTCAGAGCATGGTCAGAGTCAGCAGCCTATCATGTTAGCCTATGGACGTTTTTTTTAACCCGTTGGCTACTGAATTATCTTATTCCCATATGCTTTACACAGGGACCACCAGGTTCCAGTATGCAATGGGTTAAAAATCGTTAAAAATTCATTTTTTGTTTAAACGAAAAGCACATTCACCCCGACGTACGTTATCACTAGCTCTTTCATTGGAGCCCTCATGTCTCATTGACTTTTGAAAGTTCACCCACCGTAATTTTTCAAAATAGGTTGCAAGCTCGTCATTGCCTATATAACATATGTACAACAAGTCTAACTTTGGACTCAGTCTGCCAAGCGATTTGAAGATTGTAGGTCGAGCACACGAAACATAAAAAGCATGAATTATCATAGATCACTTCTGCCTATTTCATTATGTCTATTTCATCCAACCCCCACCGTAATTTTTCAATTTAGTAAAAGCAAACATTTAGCCGAGGTAAGCAAAAAACATGAATATTCATGACACACCATGAACTATTCGGTTATTAACAGAGGGGTGCAATCGGTCATCACGTCAAACTCCCCTAATTGCCACCAAGTATTTCATATAATTATATATAGTTTGGTATGTTTCTTTTACTCACTCATGAATTATTAAATATCAATGATGGTTTAAAGAAATGTAAAAGAAATTTTAGTTGATATTTATTAACAAAGTAATTTATATTTAGCAAAGCAATCTCATATACAAAATTACTATCAAGTGTCGTCTGCTACGCCTATTGTCGCCTGCTTCGTTAAAGGCACATATTTATTGTTTGGACTGTAAGGTATACCAGGGAGATTTGTATTTTCCTGCAGTACAACGTATAGCAGGAAAATGTTGTATATGCGGATCCTTTTAATGATTACGTAATGGAAGTGGCGAGGCGGTATGGTTTGAATAACTTAAGCAGGTGAAAGTTATTGTATTGAGAAGGAAAGGAATGTTCAGAAAGGCATAGAGAGGGAAGTGGGCGTGATAGCCATTCTAGCTTTGCGCCTACATCAGTACGAGAATACACCCGACGGCGCGGTGGCCTGTGCTTATAGCGCGCGAACACATCACACCCAATGGCATACACCCGGTAGCCTGCAACACAGTGGAACATTCTAAGAAATTAAAAAATTATCTACAAAATGGACCTCTTGAATCATCTGAGAAGTAACTTACCCTATTCTGATTACTTCAATGAATGTCAAGATAACAATGGCTGCTTTTCCATCCCAAAATAAAACTAGTTTACAATTAGAAATAGTCAATTTCTCGATAATTTCACAAAATATATTTGCCGCCGCATTCAATATGACGTCATTGACAGCTGATTAGCTAGTTTGGTAGTGACGTCGTACGAGCTATGTTTGTGCTGCAGTGATCGAGCGAGCAAAAATGAGACAATCGGATCAATATGATGGGGGACCAATGGTCACCGATTAGGCATTGTTTGTTATATAGAGGGCGCAAGTAGCTACAAGTAGTGCAGTGGGCCTTTAAAGGGCAACAAGTAAGAGAAACAGATTGTCGAAAATTTGAAATATATCAGACCAATGATATGAAATTTGTGAATGTTTAAGACATAAGATCACTGAATATATGCGAATCTCAAATAAGGATGGGGCCAGTGGGTTGTTTCGTATTCAAGGTAAACTATCACATATTTTGTCGTGTACCAAAAATATAATATATTTAAATTTTCCTTCTGAAAACCTTCTCCATAAAGTCACTATTCAAAATTATATCGAGGATAGCATATTGTCATAAGTCCTCAAAAGAGCTTCGTGGTCATACATTTCGACAAATTACATCTAAGTATTTATGTGAGCTGAAACAAATGAAAATGATGTCCGGCACTACGTCACATTGACATTACCGATTCAGCCGATTTGATGTGGCCATGCGCAAGGCAATTACAACTTTAAAAGGTTCACCTTTCTCTCCCGGTTTCATTCATAATCTCTCAACCCTCTGCTTCTCTATTTCGTTTGCATTCTTTTCAGAGTGGTTGTCTGGTGAGTTGTGATGTTAATTTAAGATATGTGCCTAATGAAATGATTTACTAGTTAACATTTAAGTACGAAAACACAGCTCAAATTGTGGGGGGGGTCTTAGTATAGATTGAGAACTATTTCAAAGAAAAAAATGAATTTTATAGAGATATTTGGCGCGCAAATTAAATTGACTTCCATGATTTTATGCTTCACAGGGTATGTCTCAATTGTAGTGCACTGCTTTGCATAAATACACTCCAAGACGTAGGATATCCTATGTCCAATAGATAGAACTCGTATTTTGTTATGATGTAAAGTATGCTGGCTATTCTCACTAAAATGAAATTAGATCTAAGCTATGTCAATAGGAGGAGAAATGTATGTTCTTCCAATGAAATGCTATGTTTAATCCAAGCGCAGAATTGACCACTGTTGCGTGTTCGATTGCCCTTAAGGGTGTTTTTGTTTGGTGGATGATGTGCTGGGTGGCAAGGTGTCGTAGGGTTGAGTATTAGAACATTCTGCCTGGCCGAACATTTCTGCTAAGACCATACTAATGTTTACTGCCGCTTCTATTCATTCCTCACATTTATGTTAACTGTTTTCATACCGTGGGCTGGTTCGCATTTTGGTCATACATACCAACATAATAATTATAATGTAAGGCGCTTCCACGTTTTATTCGATTATTACCTTCGCTGGATGTCTTCCGGAAATGTCTCAAAACTCTCCTCTTTGACCATGATCAACAATAGATTCTTTGATAAATTTTATGTAAAGCGCTGTGAAACAACGAGTTAGTTTGTAAGAGCGCTATAGAAATTACTATATTGTATTGTATTGTAGTATTTTGTGGTTCCCTACAGATTTAAGTCAAAGGAGAGGAACTCCATGACGACAACAGATAGTAGTCAGGTACTCCTAGATACCGCTCACTCTGTGCCTATACTGGGGTAATCATGGCGCAGCTACGGATGCTGAGCAGGGATAGTTGCTCCTCTATATTTCCGTTAGTTCGTTGTGATTGACAACTTTTGTAAATATCATTCATATGGGAAAGTTGTTTCGAAGTCAGTCTGTTGTGTTATTATCATGATCATCAATTAGCTCTTCTTATACCTTCAAAACCGTTGGGTCTGTTAGGATGTTGCAATTGGGGGATCTAAAGTTGTATCCCAGTAGTTAGACTGCTCAACTTAGTGCAGGTTGCACTTTGTGCGGTCAACGACCGATCTGATTCTGATCAGGTTCACCACAAGGCATGCGGGGGAAATTCCCGCTATGGGGCTTGCTTAAAAGGCTATAGTTGTAAACTGCCATCGATCATTTAACTAGATGATGTCTTTAGAGGTGCTGAGTTGTTAGAGTTAAAATGTCTGCTGCAAAGTGCCAGCGGGAGTTCCTTTGCTCAAGTAGATTGAAAGGGGGCGTGACCAGACTGTGATCCCTGACTTGCAGGAAAGTTCATCTATACAACATTACGGCGTAGGTTTGCAGGTGCTATTCCTGACAAGGAAGGTTGTTAATATGAAAGGCTGTTAACGTGCCAATGGCAAGTCTCATGGCTGAGTTTGAACAACATCAATGTGCTTAGAACGTGTGTTGGTGGTGACCCAATGTTTGGGCGCAATTTTCTGAAGTAGAGAAAGCCAGAGCTAAGGTCGAGTTGTGCAAGGTTTGGGAGGAGGTTCCCCAGCTAGTGCCAGCTATATTTCTCTCATACAATTGACTTGGGTCTCAGTCATGACTGCAACATACTTGTTGTGGTGGGAGAATGTTATACTGCGGTCCAGAATGACACCAAGATACTTTGGGGTTGGTTCGAACAGGAGCGTCTCACCATTCGGGGATATTTTCAGTGTCGTGTAGGCACATCTGGTTGCTAGATGGACGAAGGAGAAAATAGTATCGGGCAAAGTGAGATGAAGATGCCACTTATAGAAGTAGCTGCTCAGGGTAACAAGATTTTCTGCGGGATGTATTCAATGACCAGAAAGGACTTGCCAGCTGTGCACAGAGCTGTGTCATATTTATAGGTGTACTGTAAACAGTCACCAGAGGGCATGCTGTATGTGTAAGCATTAAACAGCACAGGTCCGAGAACTGAGCCTTGTGGAAGACGGTTACGGAGTTTTCGCGTCCTGCTGCAGGCCCCCTAAAGAACGGTCCTGGATGAGTAGCATGATGTACTTCACAAGGCTGACATCGGGAAGTTGTTAGGATAAAGTCCTCGGTGCAAGACAGTGTCAGAAGCAGCTGTTAGGTCGATGAGCACATCATCTTTGTTATGCCCAACATAATGATAGAAAATGAGCTGAACAAATAGTTATATTGATACCACATGAGCACAGAAAGATAAGTAGATAAAGATACAGCTCTGTACAAGTATTTTGGAGCACTTTGTTGTGACTTTTCACTGGGAATTTATTTCACACTCAAGAAAAAAAAATTACATTCTTGGGGTACCCTTTCAAACCAGAATCTTTTACTTTAATCTTTTACGGGCCTGAACCACGGTATTTCCCAAACGTTTTCAGTTTGCAGGTCAAAAACAAGCCTCTTCTGAATGTTCAAGATTAGCTTTTATGTTATTCATCAAACATGCTGGTAGTTATGAAAAAATCGACATTTAAACTACATTCTCGGCCTTTCTTTACCCTTCTTGCACCTCACATGCTACACATTACGTTGTTCTTTTACACTTGGAACTAACATTCCTATTGTAGGTTTTTGTTTGTCCTCGTCAGAGAAAAAAAAAAAAAACTACTTCGCGGAAGCAAAGATCGAAGCGTGTCGAGCATTATGGTAAGCATTTGGGTGCCATCAAGGTTCGAAATAAATCGAGGTCTTTTTAATTCCGATGGTAAAATCGTTGACCTTACTTCTTCTTGAACCTATCTGTTACCTGGTATTTGAGTATGACATATTTAATTTTATTCTATATAATTTGAAACAAATAGATATTTCCACTATAAGGCAACACAGTACTAGCCATTCTGCGATGAAAGTCGCCATTTTCATTAAAATAATAATGTCAGTGTAGTAAAACTTGTGAGATACCCTCTCAGTCTGGTCTGTCTTTTAGTTACAATGTATTCCCCTCACCTGTGAAATGCATGACTATGGTTTCCTAATAATAAGCCTTTTTCTGTTATGCTTTCATTATGTCGAATGGATATTCTCTAATAGCAAATAGTGACAAGCAATTTGGTTTACTATAGCTGTTTCAAAAAGCTACATCCTAGCCATTTTATGCTGTTCAATGGACTAGTACTACTCTGAAATCATTATTGTAATCAAAATGGCAGCTCCCCGATTGTGGCTAACAAGGATACTAACATTGGAGGGATTGTTTTCCTTGCCAAATAATCAATTATGAGTAATTTCAAGATATTTTTTTTGTTGTATTGGCTGATAGTTTTAATAACATTATCAGGTAATCTGTGTTCGTTTTCATTCTCCTTAAGCATTACTGCGAGGATGATATGAATAATTTTAACAATTATTTGATTTGAACCAAATAGCCTTACCATTGGCTGAAGTGATATTTGCAGCGCTGATTCTCGTACTCAACACATCAGTGGAAAAAGGACGAGGGTACCTTTTTATCAAAGTTTTATGTTACACAAAACGCCTGCCAGACGAGCATGGATTTAGAAGAGGTGTTTGTTAAAAACTTGTCCTTAAGCAGAAACATTATGCCCTTTGAGTGCAGCTGGTTGCTAAAGATAACCGAACAGTCGACCTGGAAATTGCACGACCCGACGTCGAAGATGATGTTGTTAGGGGTCTTGCTTTTTTTAACATGATGAACATATTGATTACTTGAAACACCACATTTCGTTTTCTTAATGTATTTCGCTCTGTTTAACCATCTCTTCATCTCTCTCTCTCTCTTTCTCTCTCTCTCTCTCTTTGTTTTATTCTCCTCTCCTCAATCTCCCATCCTCCCTCATCATCACAATATTCCTTTAGTTTTCTCCAGACACTTGTGCCATTCATGTTCTCATTCTTGTAATTCACTTGTATTGATTCCTGCCAGTTACGAGTGCTTGCGAGCGACAATAAATGTATACAATTGTACAGTTTGTCAGTAATGTGATTGCTGCGATGAATTGGATATCTATAAAAACAGATGTCTGTACGAGTGATTGAAAAAATGAATGAATGAATTAATAGACGGTCAGAAAAAAAGATTACATCTAGATAGCTACATGAAGTCGTGATGAATCATGCGGTTCAGGTGGATACCTTATTAAGATACTCGTTACTCCGAACGTCCATAATCCTGATCATAGGAGTAATGCACCGTTATCGATCAGTTAATGGTCAGTAGATCTTCTTACAAATTACCACTTTATTTCCGAAATCAACTGACGTTCAGGTAACCATAACATCCAGATTTGCTCTTAAAGACACACTCATCGTGAACGTCGAAGCTTATATATCATCTAGGAATAGTACCATAAAGAGACATGACACAAGAAATTGTGACAAAGAAACTGGTAATCCAACTATTTACTAAAGAATTAAATGTCAACCCCTAGGCATATCTTCTTGGCTTTGTTTAAAGTGTTTTTTATTAACCATCTAAAGATTATAAGATAAATAAATGTTGATATATGACATATTTCTATTGTTGTGATCAATCAGCATTATGATCAGTTTACTTTTGGAGCGCTTCATTAATTAATATTTACATCAATCATCATCATTATCAAAAGAAAGATTGTGATTTCAGATTCTGTTAACCACTAAGAAAAGCCTCCCCCCCCCCCCCCCCCCCCCCCCCGCGCCAATAAACAAAAATGCCATGCGATGCCAACTCTTTCTGACTCAGAGACGCCATGCTTGCTTAACAGAATAATCATCCAAATGCTTTTTCAGAGTCACTTAAGCGCAAAATTGAGGTTATTTGCGTCCAAAAGAAAATCCTTGGGCTTGCTCTTCTCTTTTCTCTCTCTCTCTCTCTCTCTCTCTCTCTCTCTCTCTCTCTCTTTCTCTCTCTCTTTCTATCAATGATGATGATGATGCGTTCCTCTCACGGAATTGATTTCTAGGAAGACGAGATAGCTGTCTCGTCTCAGAAAAGAATTGAAACGGTAAGAAATGTCATTACCGGGGACAAAAATATTATCGTAGCCTGGTAGTTGCGGAAAAGGGGTAACTAAAAGAAACAGAACATCACAAGACATTGTGTAACATGGGTGTAAACATGCTGTGCAATTTAAATTAGAGGCGTTTAATAGTTAAATATATTTGTTTCTTTCTTTGTGAAAAAAAACAATTATGAAGCCCCCCCCCCCCCCCTTATCCTGTCGTGATGAAATCTCGTACATGTAGTTTTATGTAAATCTAAACCTACATTTCGAAATTCGTTTTAATTACACAACAAACATAAATGTGAATTTCAAGATTGAATCTTGAAAAACGTCAATGGGGGATTTTATAGTATCTCTTCACGACAAATCCTTGTCCATTATTTCAAAATTCTATAAAATATGCATTTAACAATTTAAGAACAAAAGCGATTTGTCAACAAATGTTGTTTGGTACACAAGCGATGTTTCAGTACTTTTGTGTGCAAATATATATTATTTAAATCACACACCGTAATTATTTCTTTTATTTGATGATAGAGAATGTGGCAGAAAATATACGTTTCGCTCAATTCAGTTCTTCATATCCCTTTCAGAAACATTCATCAGTTGATCTTTTAAAGCCTCACTGCACTACTTATATCTACTTGCGCCCTCTATATAATAAACAATGCCTAATCGATGCCTGTTGGTCCCCCATGATCTCCTTTTTTAAATGTTAATTGAGAGCTGATTTGATGTGATTACCGCCTGTCAATGACCTTGCAGGGAAATATAATCCCCTGGCCAAACTAGGGCAGACGGGCTTTAAGTAATAAGCGGTACGTGCCTTTCTATTTTAGGAAAACAGTTTGGCTAAGTATGTTACACGGCCACGCGCCTATTGCATCACAATTTCAAATATTTCGGAGGACTCATGGAGCATAACATTCAATATCTGTTTATGTCTATCGCATGTTTAGGTAAAATGTATACATATCATAAAGTTGATAATTTTAGAAAGATGATATTTGTCAATCCTACTCACTAGATACCACATTGTGTATAATATCTAGTGGTCGATGAGAGTGATTTATCCTTTATGATTTCATGGTCCTCTTTCTATCTCCGATTAAAAAATAACGTTTCATAAGAATCGGGTCATGATACTCCCTGCAACTCAACAATTATAAATCGAATTTGTGACAGCGTGGGTTGAAGGGATCGATGAGACAAATATCAAGGGCGGACACAACCGAGAACGACTAACGGAGAGACAAGGGGAAAGACATATGGGCAGAAAGATTTTTAAAAAAAATAAAAAAAAAGAGGAGAGAATTGAGCAAATGAGCAGAGGGAAAATAATATACGGTAAAGGCATAAATATAGCTGAACAGTCAAAAGGGAAATAACAGCAATGAAGACATAGAAAAAGAGAGGTGGGAGAATTACACATTTTAAGGTAAAACGTGAATAAAGAGCAATCATCATACTTAAAATTACTTGACTTTGATTTATTCAAGAAGTGATACACACCTTGTTATCTGAAGACAAAAAATAGGATCTGAAAGTGACATTTTAGATTAATCTTTTATCTTAAAGATACTATGTCCCTTTTGCAGCCAACGTCAAATTCTGTAGAAAGTTGCAGAAATTAATTATGAATATGTCCTGTATGTCCTATCTGTGAAATTTAAACATTAGCAGTGTCCTAGTGTTCAAAATTTGCAAGGAAACTGTTTACCTTCTAGACTTCACTGTCCGACACTGTTGAGTGACTAACTGACATCTTTTTTCTTTGGTAATATCATACAAAAAAATGAGCTGTAACAGGTACCTGAGCATTTTTTTAAATCAATAACGAACTACTTGTAATGGTCAAAAATCAGACTACTACTTAGGTGATTGCAATCACTTAAGTCGATTCGACAACCAATGGTCGTTATTTTCATACTAAAAGCCATTTCCAAGCCCTTCCGTTATGAGGGAAGTTTTTAATTAGTATTGTCTTTCAATTGCCGTTAGAATTTGACTTCTTTTTTTTTGGCTTGCAAAAGGGACATAGTACCTTTAAGTTGTTAAATTTGATTATTTTTGTTTAGAAATTGATGTCCGACATTTGGCGCCCACGTAAAACGTTTATGCAACTGGGATTAACCAACATCGAAGAAATAGGAATGCGGAATAAGTTATCACGTGATTCGTATTCAATACCAAGTCCTACCAGAAAATCGTTAATTTTATTTTCAAACCTTTTCAAGAGACATCTAGTTTTTTCCATGTAATTTAATTTCATAATATGCTCACAATGTACTGCCATGATGAAGGCTTTATGAGGTGGGCGTTGGGAGGTTTTTGCATCAATCCAAATTTAGTGAAGTACATTGGATGCAGTCCTTCTTTATTATTTGTTGGAGCAAACCTTATTTTAGAGCATTTTATAAGACTTGAAGTTCATGGTGTCTTAAAAGGAGAAATAGAAAAGAAACTCATCATTAAAATAAATTGTGACAAATCAGTTGAAACCGACCAGAGGTATTAGTTGATCAAACAAAACTGGGTAACTACTTGATGTTTGATAGCTACTATATTTTTTATTTTACAAGAAAAAAAAAAAAAAATCCCATTATAAAGGTAAAATGTTCTTATTAATCCAAACATCAGGGACCCTACCACGTTTGGCCCACGATTTGGACCCGATTGGCGACGCTGTCGGCCACTTTCCATCGTAGTAAAAGCGGCGTCTATGTGTGACCGGGGTATAATATTACTCCGTAGTAAATTTGATACGTTATAAAGCAGCTAAGACATAATATGAATTTAATGCTGTGTCTTTTTTTATAACAATATTAATGACTATAGTATGTTATTTTAAATAAATTGCAATACGCGTTTATATGATTAAAAGTAGCATTACTAGGGGTAGTCGTGGTGTCGGTGCCTTTGCACCATTCTATAGTTTCTATCCACTAACATATACGCGTATAGTTTTCGCCAACAAAAGGAACATTGCACGTTTTTCTCGTGAACAAGGGTTGTCCTTGATTTATCTCATGAATATTTATGAAGACATCTACACATGATAAATGTAACTACGATGATGTCATGAAATCCTCCTTACGTGTCGTTTGACCTTGGGACCGGCTTTTAAGGTAGATCGGAAACGTAAGTGAAGACGTCAAGTAGGATTTGTCGTCCGTTTTCTTTATCCGTGTATGCCGGGAAATTTGAGGTTGGACTCGAAGAAGTGTCCGTCGTCATGTACTCCCCGAAACCCATTTTCTTGAAATCAATCCTCTTGTTCACTTATTATCTCTCTCTTGCATATCTGAGGTTGTGGTTGTGTTTCCTACCCCAATCACACCAAATGACTCCAAACGGAACAATAATTTCGCCACTCGGATACTATTGTAATTTATGTAGATCGGAACCTTTCGGTGCCTCTCTTTGTGAATAAGTAACAAAGATGTCAATTAATCTGTTTTAATTTTGAACTTAAATTATTTTACCATTTCAAAGTTTGCTATTTTGTATAATGCCTTTTATCAAATTTTTAAAATTCACACACAACTTATCACAAATTATGTTAATGAATATTTATTCTCGTGTCACTTTCAAGCGTCATTGCAAGTTTCAGTTTTAGGATGAAAACTCCTATATAATAACTAGCGCAAAACCGGTCTTTGGATATTAATCTACCGAGGATAGCAAAAATTTCTCGTTCAATTTTGTTTTAAATTTCTCAAGAGGGTTCAAAATTTGGAGAAAAACTGATCAAAATTAAAAGATTAAAAATAAAGCAGGGGCCGTCAAGTTGAATTGCCGTCGCTGACATGGACAAAAAAGAAAATCAAGTTTCTGTGAACGAGGTCTAAGCTAAGGATGCGACATCAACCTCCCCCCCCCCCCCCCCCCCCGCGGGACGACCTCTGGCTGTGAATAAAATACATCTCTAAATATGTGTTCCTGGTCGTACCTCGCTTTTGTTGTAACGGTTGGATGTTGAACACCCAAGGCACACCTTCTTGAACCCCGCTCGCCATGTTAAAATCACCGGCATGTTCCATTTAACTCGAAACGTGTTGTTATTACCATTAATCCTTAGACGCGTCGAAAACACAAACGTTAGTTCTAAAATATCTTCGCTACTTTTTCGATAATCGTGTTACGCCTTGTCTGTGAAGTTTGCTAGATCTCCCCGAGATCAAGTTACGACTACATCTAGTTCTTAAGCCTACTTTTAGCATTGATTTGCTATTCATGGACACGACTTGGGTTTTGTGCTCGAATACGCACATTCGTGGGCGCGTTAGTAACATTATTGAGGGGGAATGAACAGATAATCACGCTACCTTCTCGACGGTGTAATTGGAAGCGTCCTGTGCCTTGTATAAAACACTAAAAAGTTGGATAGGGAAATGCTCCGATGATTCAGATCATTATTTTGTATGTTGCAGCGATTGTATACAGGAATGATCAAAAGAGCTCGGAAGATTGCAGTGTATCATTTGGAATAGTTATAGTAGCAGTAATAGAAGCAGAAGTGGTAGTGGGGTATACTTCATCTACATAATACACCTTTCGTTGCCACTTCTTCACATGATTCCGTTATTTCTAAACAAAAGATGAAGACGGTTGAATTAATTTTTCCTTCAACTTCTACCACGTTTACTATCATTTCTACTACATAATCTAATCCTGGGCTTGTCAATGCTTATTTCTACTTACTTGCACAGGACTCCCTTGGTAAAGGATTATAGTGACGTATGTAAAATTAGTTCAATGTCTCCTCCGTGATCAAGTGTTGTCCTTGACTCATCGAACCATCTTACATTATCAACGTCATTTTCTAATCCAGCATGCCATATTTTTCCTGAACACTTAATGCCAAACTAGCGTCATTGCAGCTAGTGTACTCGCATCTAGAGAAAAAGCTATCAAGGTCAGATTTGCATCAACATTTGTGGAAGGTCACTATTATGAAAATCATTACTAGAGGTGCTTTTAGGACCTTAAAATGTTGGGATGGAAAACAAAGAAAGACATATTTATGTTTAGTGCACTTGCTATGTCTTTTTGTGCCCTTTTTAGGTGTGTGGTGTGTCAAAACCACGTAAATTAAGCAGTAGTTGATCCATATTTGAAAATTGAGCGGGGGGGGGGGCACAATTCCGCCAAACTGGAATAAACAAGAACTGTGGGAAAGTAGGGAGAGATAAAATGATTTTCTAGGTACTTTCGAGGGGGAAAAAAAAAATTGAAAATGCACACATCTATTTTGATTTACTTATTAAGACAGGACACTTTGGTTTTAACAGGAGCCACGAACAAGTTGCGTCTTATACAGTTTTGTGGGGAATGGCTAATAATAATAACATTTAGGATGAATAAATATGAAGGGAGCCTCCTGCCCTCCTCCTGCCAATATAAAAGCTACGTTTTAAAACTAAGCTGGCGTGTGTGCGACTTCAAGCGAGGAGATTTGGAATATATATGAGATTCAACTTTGATTACTTAATTTTCGCCTTGCTCAGAACTCGAAGGGCATATTTTAAAAATTGGTAGAACTGATTAATAGGCGCGACAGCTCAGTCGGAGGGAAGTGGTCACGTAATCCGGTGACCCGGGTTCGAAACCAAGTCGATGCTCTAGTTCCCTTTGGTAAGGCATTAATCCTAAAGCTGTCGGTCTTCTGTTTGCTTACTAACAAGCATTTATTGCTTTCTTAGCTGTGAGGTAAAATAATCACCACTATCACAGTTATGCTAAAAATAATTATGGAGGGCCTTCTGCCGTTGTCTAAAACTCCCACCTGCAGGTGACTGACTGAAAGCAAAGTTAGGAAGAATCGACTCCCTTCTCTTCCCAGCAAGTGTATAATACAAGCGCATAAAGAAAAATATAGAGAGCAGAAACGGATTGATACCGAGTATCAATGGTTACATCGCGTTCGGTGTGTTATTATCTAATAATTGGGTCAACATCCTCTCACAACTGAGTAAATGGCTGCATTTTCACGCCGTTGACACAACTCGAACATCAAAGCAACCGCCCTATATTTGTCTTAGAATTTAAAATACCATTTTAATATTGAGATATTCAGTGCCAATGTACATGCTAATGTGGATTAGATATAAGTGGATTTAGCCCTCTTGCCAAATCTAGATTCAGCCACTATTCTTTAGAGTTGATGAAGTGACGTTTTATCCACAATATGCATACCAATGAAGGTCGTAATGTGTCGTTTCTAGGCAACACATATTACGGGGAAACACCAAGACTTGCTTCAAAGCAATCTTAGCGTGGTTCGGATGGAAGCTGCTTAATGACAAATGCATGCCAATGAATGGACTTGATTAACGGTCACCGCGCGGTAGCGTACGCGAAACAGACCGAAGTTCTCCTCACGCTTCGGTTTTCGCGTATGTTCCTCGCACGGGAATACTGCGGTCGCGTCGTCGAATGGCCCCGAGTCACGCCAGGAGAAAGACACGTAGTCTCATCATGCTATACCCCCTTTAAACTTTCTTCACCCCTTGAACAGAGTTCATATTCATAAAAATTTAAATTATGAAGGGTGCTAGTATTAGAGGTGCAAATATTTAGTGATTTGCGCTATGCTGCTGGCACTGTATTGTTCACTGAAAGTAAAATTGGTAAATAATATCTGCACCATTTAGTGAAGAGTTTGGCATCCATTTAAATTCGTTTCTACTGCTGCATCTAGGTTCCGTGTATTCGGAATAGATCGGAACGAGTCGTGTTATGTTCCTACTTATACTCTTTTATAGAAGAAAGTAATAGATGACATTATTCACGAGATGTCTTCCGCATTTACTTAAACTTGATACTTTTTCTGAATATAGTACACCGACATTAAACAGTTCCCAGAGCGAAAGGGAAGAAAATGTAATTGGAAAGGATTATTTGTTTGCGTTGCTCTACAATTACAAGGAGCCATTGGCATCACGTGTTTTAATTAGAGAGGACACCAACATTTATTAATCCAATCCGGGTTACTCCCAAATTGTACATTTCGGGGGTTTGTTTTTCAACTGGTTCATTATTCCACTGGTTCATAAATCCGAATATGAAAAATTGTTCCTCAATCCGAAAATTTAAAAAAAACCTGTTCTATTTGTCGTAATTATAAACTGGTCTACGGGATCATAAAACCCTATTTATTTAACGAAATGGCAAATTCTATATCATTTTACAGAAATATGAAACATATTTCACTTTCAAAATTATGAAATTGTTTTTTACATTTTTTCATTTTTGGAATTACTGAACCTGTCTCATTTTCGGGATTACGAAACCTCAAAGTTATACATGATAATGTCGAAAGGAATTATCGACCCTATATTGATATATGCAGAGAGAGAAAGAAAAAAGAGAGAAAAGGGGGTAGAAAGTTGAGAATGAGAACAAAACAACTACATTGCGAAGAGAAAGAGCAGCTATATAAAAAAAAATTGTAATGAAAGATGTTTCTGTAATCATCTCTATCAAAGCAGAAAGACTTTAGTCCTAACGCCTTAATGTTGTGCTCAAGTCCATGGAACGGTCTCCTTTCCCATTCAATTTGACAAGTAAAGAGAAATCGTTAGATGAAGCGCAATGTTGCGTTACCAGACTTTAAAACAAAAATCTTCATTGAGATTTGTGGCACACGTAGAGATCGGTCATGGACTTGATGAGGTAAATAGCGAAGATGAGTTGATAACGTCAAATTCGCATGCACAAATAACCCCACACCTAATCAAACCCACACCCACCCACACAAAACACATCCAGATTGGCACAAAACGCCAAATTACCCATTAGTGAACGCTGATATGTAAAAGAGAGAAAATCTGATGAGGATCGTGTAAAATCGAACACGCCATGGATCATTTGCTGTCTTCCAAATGAAGCGTATGCTTCATTAAAGTTCAATCATTACTTGATATTATGTTCGCGGAGTTTCCGCACTAGAAATCACTCTTCCTGCCCATTAGGCCTATAATTAGATATTCATGTAGAACCATCGTACACAATCGAAAGAGGTAGCGACCCTCTGATAAAAATGAGGCCACTTAACTTTGCGATGTTTTCCTTACTTTGTTAGTGTTCCTAAAGAAAATTATAAAGAATGATTAATAATGCTTTCACAGACGTTATTAAGTGACTCCTGTTTTATAACATGATTTTACTAATGACCGGTCATTAGTAAAATTACGTGTGAAGCAAATATATGCCTGGTCACGTGTACGCTCTCAACCAATCATTTGATTAGGATCTGCTTCATTATCTTATAACACCTTCTATCTTCTGAATTCCCTTTTCATTTAGTACTATTGTTTGAAATTTTGCTCATATCTTAACATTTGACTATATCATCAACATCATCATCAATTCTGTTCATCATCATTTATTTTTTTTGTTTACCTCCGATGGCATCGTGATCATTTGCAGAAGGCTTTTTCGGGTCCGAGTCCAGTAATTGTTAGACCACACTGAGGCCCCAAACTTCGAGGCCGCGGTGCAGACCGCGGGCAGTCTAGAATCACTCAACACTGATCAACGAATAGGCTTGCTGTTTTCATTATTTTCGTCACATCTTTTGTGTTCATTGAATGATGCTTGAACAGAGAGCGGTGGTTACCGGAATTGATATCGGTGACATTCAAACTTTGTTTTTTGCTTTTCTAAAGATATCAGTTACGCCAAGGTAAGAATTGTTGATATCTAAAGTAATTAAACACTGAAATGAAGATCTTTTCTAACGAGTGTGGCTCAAATGATGCCTTCTAACCAAGTAAGATAGCAAAACCCTACACAAGTCCACATTTAGTAAATGCCTCTATTGTTGTTTACAAATTTCCTTAATAGTAGATACGAAATATATTTGCTCCGGAAGGTATTACCTAGGGAGCGGAAGAGCATTCTTTCCTCTTGTAGAATGAAACGACAAAATGTTGACATCTAGAAAGTTAATTCTTCCCTTAGGCTACTTTTAAGCATGATGTACGGACCTGGCTTGAAAGGTATTGTATCAAACTTATTTTTAGCCAGCCGTTATCCATATTAGTAGAGATCTAATAGCCTCGAATAAAAAAAACCGAGTGACATAGATCTCAAGAAATGAAGATATTAATCAGCCCTTGTGTTGATCGTAAAGGCGCATGTAAGAATAAACAAATATTACAGGAAGTCATTAACTCGTATGAGAGAGGATTACTTTCCCTGATTTTCATTTTCAGTTCATATTCCTAAAGAATTGAAGAATTACATTATAAATGCAAAGTGGGAGACAAGCTTCAAATTTGATCGATAAAGCTTCAAAAAGCAAAAAGTTGTTTGCTTGTTGATAGTAACTCTCACAAAAAATATTCGTTATCAAATCCCAAATTGGCTTGCTCGATAAGCATGTATATCGGTCAAGTAACGTTTCTTGTGTGGGGGGGGGGGGGGGGGTAGCGCGTAGAGGGTGTGTCTGGGTCTTTGCGCATGTGTGTTGTGTGTTTGTCATTTAGTTTATCATGTTGCAGCCCAAACAAATTCTAATTTCATATGAATTTAACATTAGATCATTTGATGCAACCCTCGTACATAATTAATCAATTTCATTTTGATACATAGCTGTTCATATAAAGTTGCTTATCAAATTCGTGTTGCATAATTACGAATGATGTGTAATTCGGCAAATGCATGTCTGTGGGAAAATGCCAGAGCCTGGTTATGTAAACAGACTATGGATTAAATACAATTCGTACTCATTTCTGTACTCCATTTTTTCTCATATATTTTGAAATATTACATTGGTAACAAGCCTGAGCTCGGTCATGTGAACAGAGCGAACGTATAATATATAAAGATATTTTCTCATTGCGTAATTCCAAATATATTCCAGTTGGAACACGCCGGCTCAAGACAATGTGAACGCACCCTAATTAAAAATAAGAGAGGAGAATTAGCAGTCGGCACGATGCATATTTGATTTATTTCGGCCGATCTTAGAGTGGAAATTAAATATGGGCTGTCCCAGATCGACCCGAATACATGCATTTGAAACGAGAAGAGTAGTCTACAAGGAGTTGTTGGACACATTCTACTACAAGTTAATACTTTATACCTCAGTAATACCTCAGTCACAAACACAACTCGACCCAAAACTCAGGATTATGCAGGCCTAATGATTGTTTTGTTGCTGATACAATTTGAAGGTTTCGTCTGACAACAGTGCCTATCACACTTTTGAAAATATCCTCAGATTGGCTTGTTTTAAAAAACTGGTGAAAATTGGATCCCACAAAAAATGTTAAGTCTTGAATTGAAGTAAAGTACATAACAGAATGCAATTGCAGTTGCTTTGTTAACTTTCATAACTAATTTGAAGAATCAATTGATTTGTTTACCTTATATTGACAGTAATGCTTTCCCCCTCCCCCCACCGCACACATAATACATAAGCGCTTACTTATACATGCACGTGCACCCACACGCACATAACATTGCAGATTATTGTCTTTTCTGCACTGAATTTCCATTGATGTGTTTAGCATTTTGACAGAATGTAACGCAGTACAGAAGACGTGGACAAATACAAGAGATACAAAAGACTGTTTTTTAAACTAGTAACTAGTTTCCTTTTCCATATCTCTTCCATCTAATTTTAATCAGAACCAAAGCATGCAGTCAGGTTACCTGCCCTTATCCCCCACTTTCGAAAAGATTCCACCCGTCGTTCTGTTTTTAAATTCATCTCTGTTATGCTGGTTATATAATTGTCAAAATCTTATATTGTTTTCTTCTCTCCACACCCCTACCCCCCCCCCCTCTCTCTCTCTCTCTCTCTCTCTCTCTCTCTCTCTTTCTCTCCTCTCTCTCTCTCTCTCCTTCTCTCTTACACAATTTTCGTCCCCTCTCTCTCTCTCTCTCTCTCTACTCGTCATTCAGAGGCGAAATGGAAGAGGGCAAGAAAATTAATGCAATAAGAAATTGATCCCCATAGGCTAGTTTAGACACTAAATGGAACACAGATACTCGACAGACACTTAAGTGTAATTCCAGAACATGTCGAGTGGAATATTAAATTATTTCATAGCGAAAGTCCTTGATGTCAATACCTCAAGAAATGATATACCATAGCAATAAGCATTACATTTTAGTTTCCAATTTGATTTTTATTAGTAGAATTAAAGCCCCCCCCCCCCCGAAAAAAAAATCGTTATCAATTCACATAATACACAAACAAATAAGATGTAAATTGGGCGATCATGGGGGCGGGGCCAATTTTTCATCATGTAAAAAGTCAGTAAAAAAAAGTTACTCGAACATTGTTAAAAGCTACACTCGATGTACTATTTGTGTTTAATTGAGTTTGCCAAAATGTTCAACTACCGGAATTCCCGAAAAGGGCTCAATGCATTCTTGATTAATAAATGAGAGCTTTGTCACTGACTACCTGGTCAATAACCCTCTTCTCTAGCCCTTGGTCAGGATGGGCTTTCAAATCCTATAAGGGAAGTCATGCACAAAGTTTCATATCAATCGAGGCGTAATGAAATTCCCCCGGGTAAGAATTTACTATTCATACCGATGGCAGTTTTATCTTTGACATTTTCCCTTCTGTGAAATTCCCTCCCCCCCCCCCAAAAAAAAAAAAAACTGCTTCTGTTACTCTTTGCTGTGACTTTGATTTTTCACCAAACCATTTTGCTATGAAATAATTAAAGTAAACTAGCATTGCATTCAGAGTTGGAAACTGTAGCAATCTTTTCTGGCATGAGTTATTATTTATTCACAGGGGATCTTAAATGTATGATTTAAGAATGGCCTTTTAGTGGCTATGGGACAGAATAAGTACTTTTTTACGATGAATATATAAAATGTCACCTAATAATCGTATGAAATTATCTCTCTCTCTCTCTCTACCCTCCTACTACCTCCTTTCTTTCTTTCCTTTTTTATCTCATTCAATTCTCTTTACATTTTGTTCATTCATTTATTTTTTATTTGTCTCATTAATTTTCATTGTATTCCTTGTTTGTGATCTTATACCTTTAGACCAGAATTGTTTAGATAAAAATGAGACTAGTAGCCAAAGTCATAACAAACTGAAGATATCAAGAAGAAAAGGTCTACAAAACACTGCTAAAATACCACTTTTAAGATTTTTTAAAAAGTTTTCTCTTTCACAAATACTTAAAACTAGAATGTAACCGTCCTGATCCGATACACCCTTATCAAACTTTTTTACTGTTTGGGGTAATTGTTTATGACGTCTTAACACACATTAAGAGAGATGAAAAAGTAAAAGGTTTTTGGTGGTATGACTTGTGAAATTAAAAGTTTGCTTCTCCCGTGCCCAAGAGGTTGTTCAAGATGCGAGTAAGTTATACTCTTAATGTCTTGCTGATAATAGTTTCATAGAAGTACTCAGTAGGAAAGGAATATGATAGTACTCCTAACGAAATGCGACCTGTATGTGGCTAATGGTGGAATCTTCAAAGCTGATATCCTCATCGATTCGGTAATTGACGACCAAGTGGAAAGTCGAGAGCCGTTTCCAGAACACTTGAAATATGAATAATTGATCGCAGTGACAACCTCGTGAAGTGAACAATTACCACGAGAGTGTTTTTTTAATGAAAATCAGTTATTTTCATTTGTAAATATTTGGGTTGAGAGAAATACATGTCCTAAAATGATTGAAGGTGGGATTTTTCTTGAGTAAGTATTAGTTTTCTACTTTGTCTTCTGCCCCGTGGTGTTTATTATAATCCACGAAATGTCCTGGTGCGAGAGAGGTAACTTTTCAACAAAAGATGACACACGTTTACTGTTATTTTACGCCCAAATGTGTGGGTGTTTCAGTGTGTGTGCGCGTGCGCGCGTGTGTGTGTGTGTGTGTGCGTGTGCGTGTGTGTGTGCGTGCGGGGAGAGTCAGGGTGTTCTGTGGACGCGTTTCATGTGTGTGTGCGACCGTGGGTGGGTCATGTTCTGTGTAGGTATATTTTCTAAGTATTCACGTTCACTTTTGCAGTTCTTTTGCAGTTATTTTATGAACAAAGGTGAAACAAGGAACAGGAAAATATAAAAATTGTTGAGATAATCTTACGCTGAACTTTTCTTTTAGATTAGTATCTGTCCTCTGATAACCAGGCACGCTTATGTTCACAATTATAAAATTAGTATGAAATTTGAGGAATCACTGGATAAGCTCAATTGTATGTACTTTTAAAACTTATCATGCCATATGACTTTAAATGTACCATTGCTAGAAATCAAAGACGAAAACCAGAGCGGGATGAACTGTCAAGATGATATAGGATAAGAATTTAAAGGAATTATCAGTTGGTTCGATCAAAATGCCCTAGGCCTAATCCCGTTAACGCTTTAAAAATATGTACATAGAGAACATTCTTGTTTTCTACTTTAATATCAAGTGCGATTTATGGCAAGCTACTTTTTGATGTGGATCGACATAATACCTTATATGAATGCAGAATAAAAAAAAGGGCACATCTTCCCCTCATGAGAGGCATATTGAAGGTCAAAATTGTTACCCTCGATTCCTTATGATTTAATGATCAATCGGGAAAGAATTTATCAGAAAGGTATTGTCACTTGAAAGCTTTCCAATATGCCTTTTATTAAAGTGATTTGATATTTTGTCCGCTGTTAATTTCAATTATTACATTGTCGTTTTTGTTTTTAGTTTTTTGTTTTTTCTACTTTTAATGGGTATTATTCTTATATGTTACTTTTATACTGTTCTTACCTTTTCTTGTGAGCTTTGGTGATATTCAATATTTATATGTCCGTGTAATACATTTTTATCCTGTTCAGGACCACGATGTAAAACAGATTTTGTATCTACAATGTATATGTGATTCTTGTTATCCTGAATAAATACATTTCAACAACAAAAAAACATCAACAAAAAAGCAGATTTAGTATTGTTGGCGAAGGAGCGAGTGGTGAGGGCATGTCCGAAAATTATCTGACATGCAAAATAAAGTTACCTCTTTATTAATAATTTTTTACTTCTCTCTTAGAAAATTGAATAGATGGTATTTCTTACCTGAGTATTGATTCAGATGTCTGTTTCTGGGATATCCCAGCTTTGGGTGGGGAGGCGGATGTAACCATTCATCTTAGTTTATGTTAATAAGTCTTTATATTAAAAAAAAAAACAAGCGAGCTACAATTATGCAATCATTATTTATTCTTTTGGTAATATTAAAGATTAGCAGTTTACATATTTTCTATCTAAATTCCAAATGACACTTTGATAAAATACGGTTTTCTTTGGGGTGCCTCCCCCCCCCCCCCCTTCCCAGTGCATGTTAAACGTGATATCATGTGTCCACTAAGATACGCTAATAATTTCGGACGATGGAACACTAAATGGCCATAGAACCACCAACAATTTTCTTCTTTCACTTTAAATCCACCTCCTCCTCTTTGCGCATCTGTATTGACTCGTCAGACTGCGCACGTAACTGAATGCCTCAATGTCAATACTCAGGTCGACGTATTTAGACGCGTGGACCGAGAGAAAAGGGCCTTAGAAGTTTGTGGATCGGGAACGATTGAAATCAGCTATCTAAACCCCTTCGAGACGACCAACGCTCTGTTATGCCCTTGAAATAACAAATCAGTCAATAGAAGGGATAGGGAGCGGTTTCATCTCGACTAGACGTGTTACATGTTTGTGCTTCTGTACGGACAAGTGGGTGTGAGACATGTTAGATTGAAAGAAAACGAATGTCTGCAAGCGTGTCCATATATTTTGAGAATTTTCTACCATTTCGTTTAAATTCAATTTCGAGAATTTCTGACTCCATTAGAAAGTGTTTTTATGAAGTTTTGAAGGTCTACCTAGCCTTTTGTCCAGTCCCTTTTCCATGCATTAAATAAAGCTAGCATATTATGTCCTACAACAGCCAAAAAATATAGAGTTACTCGTACCTTAATAAACAAACACAAGTGGCTTTTAAAAAAGACCAGTTATGAGCCAATTAATACTTACTTCTAATTGAACCAGTCTATCAGACCATGTGGAAAATGTAAATCACCCTCCTTATTTAAATTGAGAAAATAAAGAGGTTGGCTGGTGAACTGCGCAGCACAATCTTGTTGGGTGTTGTTTGATTGTCTGTTTTTATTTTATGACACCATCATAAAAAATGCACGACCCTAGTTTCCTCCTTATTTTCCTCGATTGATGTAGACTTTAGAACATAAAAGGAAATGCAAATCAACGATAACCATATGGCCACGTTGTTGCTAGCATTGGCGAATCGAAAAGAACTTCAGCGAAATCGTATTTTAACCGTTTGCACAGGCAACTGTTTTAAAAACGCTTGTAACTGTTTGCGGAAAAGTAAAATCACAAAGTAATTTTCAAAAATGTTCAAAATTATATCGTTGCGCAAGAAAAATTGTATGCGACAACGAAATCTGTTGGCCAACTTTCCTGCAACTTTTTACGAACCCTGGCGAAACCACAAATTCGTTACGTTCCCAAGCATTCGCTGCTCAGTGAGATATCTCCTTTATATAACCTGGTAACTGCTCTAACTGCTTTAAATCAAAATACAAAAACGTACATATTTAGGTTCCTGTTTGAGTGGACGTGTTGTAATTTCATTTTAGCTCCATTCTCTCAAAAGGTTACCTGAATTTGATACCGTTTTGATATTGTCCCGAGGTAACTTGATATTCCAAGAAATAAAATCTTGACTCAATTTTGATAATTGCCTTTCTAATGAAATTAGTTGTAATTAGTTTTTTTTCAAATTCAGCCATAGGCTTTTTAGACATTTCCCCCTTGTGTAAATAGATTTCGATACTTCATTTACAGAATATTACCGATATGGAAGGAATCTTCCCGGTTCATTCGTGTTTGAAGCCACCGGCAAAATGTTTATAATGGAAAAGTGATCCGCTACATTCCGTACCGGAAGTTATGGCTTGGCTAATGTGTATATAATCAGAGTTACTTGTTACGTGGGCGCAACTCCTTGATTTTTGTATTGTTTTTATTTCAGGTAATTTGTTCCTGCATTCTGATCTATCATTGATTTTTGCTGCGCGCTTCTGGAAAATATAACCACTAGGGAAGATTTAACTCCCTTCAGCGGTCCAAAGAATGTAATATTACACCCCTGCCTGTCAATATATGTACATATATTTTACTAAAGGCGTAATTGGAGGGACATTTGGAGTGAAAAAATGAGTCACTAAGTAGACATTAGGGTTAGGGTTAGGGTTAGGGTTAGGTTTAGGGTTAGGTTTAGGGTTAGGTTTTAGGGTTAGGGTTAGGGTTAGGATTTGTATGATGTCCACTTAATGTACCATGTAGGGTTATATATATATATATATATATATATATATATATATATATATATATATAAAAACGCTTTGAGATAATTTCTTCCAATAATGTTTATACATGATCCGAACATTAATTAAAGTCTACCCTCCAAATGCGAACGTGAAGAGCAGCTTTACTTTTATTATTGGTCATTATATGTTATTCTATGCTATATTCAATTAATTTGCAGCCAGGAAGAGGTTGGTTAAGGAGTTCACTGACCAAAACAATACCTTTTACAAACCAATCTTGATTAAACACAAACAAATATTGTTTGGATCTATAGATCCTTTATTTTTATTTATCCTGAAACATTTTTTTAAACCACAATACAAAAAAGTCATTTATTTAATTATTTTTAGAATGTTCTATCTCTGAATTCATACCAGGTTCTTCATGGGTCAGCTACCTGTAAGTATGACCACCAATTCAATATCATGTCTAGTCTGTGGATATATTTTTGGCTCTCTTTCTCTCTTTCTCTCTCTCTCTCTCTCTCTCTCCTTATTTCGCCTTTCTACTTATAGGAAAACGTTATCGATTAAATGGAATTATGATTCATTGAGAATACTGAATTATATTCAGTGTTCAATTACATTCATTTTCAATGAAAGCACATGAAACACATAGAAATGTCAATAACTATAATGAATCTAGATGTCGACCATCGATTATCATTGTATCTATTTCCTGTTTCAGAGCAGAACGCGTCTCCAAAGTATTACGAAAATCAAATTGCTCCACAGATATATACCCTTATTTTTTCCTATTATACTGCAATATTCAAATTCCGCCTCTCAATTAAGTTAAAAGTTAATATGATTCGTTTGACTTGTGATACGTTAAGTGGGTGAATTAGGTTACAACTGGGAACCAAAGTCCAATTTATGATCCAAAAGCAGAAGCTAGGATTACAGTTAATCAGAGGAGAGGGGGTGGATCAAGTTTTTTTTCCGGTTTTAATTCAAGATATTCAGCCAGCAAAGTTATAAATGGATGACCCGAAGTTTTTCTCGGTCTATAATCGGTAGATGTTGGATGTAACTGTTCGTGTATAAAATCTTGCACATGCTTTTAAAACTCGAGGCGGCTATCGGTATGAATATAATATGAGTGGGACTGCAGAAATCATAATTGTGTAAATTTGGATGACGGAACTATGTTGATAATTAGGTCGGTCTAGTTGTACTTATAACAGTCTTTGTTTTTATACCAATTGAGGTTGTTTTATTATTAATAGACTACATCGAACCAAAAAACCTCGTATTTTTCAGGAATAGTCGCAATATTAGAAAGCATATATCGGCGATACATTTCTTGAAATATTTTGATCATTATTTTTACATGTTCATCATTACAAATAATACTTTAGAAACACGGTAACGTTCAATCTATTTCTGCCAATCTTCATTTCTCAAATTAATTTAAAGTTTTGATGGCACGATTGATTAATTATTATTGATTTACAATGTATCGTAAGACACATTTTCATTCAAAAACTATATATACACTGTACTTCTGTACCCTCGCTGCCTAAAGACAAACCTAGATAGTATCGAGTATCGAATATCGAGGCTAGGTAAGATATCAATTTTCCCAAAATAATTTTTTTGTCGCGTCGATGTAAACATGTTGCTCATTATTTTAGCTATGACGTCTTGGAAATATCGGAGCGAGCTTATTTTCATATCGGTCAAATTTGTAGTTTTCATTGTACAGAGAAATAAGCGACATGGGAATTTAACAACGTTGAAAACGCGTGTTCCAAATTCTCCGATAATGTAAAGGTAGAAAGCGATTTATTTGTGTTCATGTTTTCAGAGAAGTAAAAGAAATTCTTTGCCATATTTGGTGTATTAGATGAAGTGAACTTAATCAGAACTCGAGGGGTGAAACCGTTTTCAGTGATGACGGCATCGTTATATAATTTACGTAGTAATATTTTTTTGTGACTCTTGACTTACATCCGTTTTCGCAAACCTCTTCATCAATTTCATGATCATGAACATACACTCGGCACAAATTTATTTTATATGATGCAAGTATTGTTTTAAAAGGTTGAAATAATCGGTGCTTTGAATCTTGAAATACATACATATTTGATGTGGCCTTAATAAAGTACTCAACGAAATTTAAGGATGAAACAACATCCGGCTACGTACTCCTTCGGAAATTGATCCATAAAAGTGGTAAAGAAAGAATGTGAAACGTAAGAGCCCAAAAGCGGACATAGTTGTTATATATATATATATATATATAATAAAAACTTTGCGAAGTTTTGCTAAACATACACATTCAAATACACAAACATACACGCACACGTATTCACATTCATATTCATATTCACATTCTCATTCCCATTCATGTGTCATACATGTAGACTTCAGTCTGCGTGAACTTTAATGCGAAATGAGTTGAAATTATTTCATATTTCAATTAAATTAAATTGAATATTAAAAAATATAAATCAAGTTAAAGGCTATTAACAGGTTTTTTGTTGTTGAGGGAAAAAGTTTTTTAAGATCCCTACCAAACGTGCTACTACTTTGTCTTTCCAATTATCAGGCGATCCGACATACGAATGATAATATTTCGTGTAATTACTATTTTCGAAGATCCTTACAAAATCTCCAAATGTTTTTCTTTCCAATCTCCATGTGATATCAAACGATCGAATTTCTCATTTACATTACTTCCTAAAATAAACTGTTAATATTCTTATCGACACTTTACACGCCCACCGTGGCTTCGGACGGAGTTTGTACTTCAGAAATTAATGTTTAAACCATGTCACTTGCAAAGACAGTCATGGCAGTCAAGGTGCTACTAATACCCTCTCATCGTTGATTCCTAAAGCACTTTGATGTGATCGTCGAAGCTGCTCAATGTTACTGGGTAAGAGACCTTTGGGTTTCCTATTCCAATTAGTAACCTAATTCTCCTATCATGCGCGAAGATACCTGAGGACAGGACGAAGGGGAGGGGGCGTAAGGAAATGGAAAAAAGTGAGCGGTGGCTACATAACGAAATAGGAGTAGGGAACATAGATGCTACGGAGATGGCGTATCGAAAGAGGAGAAAAAGAAGAGATGGGGAGTAAGAAAGGGGACCAACATGCATAAATTAAAATTAATGTAGATTTAAGATTTAAGAAAGGATATGCAAGTGGGAGTAGAGAACGTAGAAAAGAGAGGAGAGAAGGGCGACACTGAAACATGGTAAAAGAGATATTGATCGAAGAGAAATAGAAAGAGTGTGAGATGGAGAGAGAAAGGAGGGAATAGATATCGAAACATTGTGAGACAGGCAGATAGACAGAGAGAGAGGGAGAATCTGAAAACAGAAATGAGATTAGGAAGTAGAGAAGAAAAGAGAAAGCCAATAAAACGTGGGAAAGAGAGAGGAAAGGAGAATGGCGAAAAATATATGGTTTTGGAAGAGCTATAGATAGTTTTTTTAGAGTGAGATAGAAAGACAGATACTGAGGAAGAAAAAAAGAATCATTGGGAGGTAATGAAAAAGGGTATGAGAGTAAATGATTATGGAAGCAGCGATGGCATGCTCATGCTAATTGGAGAAAACTAAAAGGGCGAGACACCGTTTAACCCAATTAAGAATGTCTATAATAATACCTTCAACTCCTAAATGTTTCCTTCATAGTCTTAATGTTCATCATTATGGGTCATCAACGTCACTGGATGATAGTCTGTTTCTAACATCAATTACATACACAGTGAGGTATTTAAAACCCCAAGCAGAGGAGAGAATGAATGTTGTTATTCTGCGTGAAAACATTCGATTTGTGCATGTAATTACTGTTTTGGGAGGGAATAGCGTTTCGGCATTGTAGGGTGTGTTTTTTGTTTGTGATATGCATTCACTTGTCCTTTCATATTAGCAATTCATAGTTTAGGTCGTTAGTCAGCCGTTAGAAATGACCTTTTCGTAGATGAAGGACGAGGCAATTAAAGCTTCGTGGCAACATGCAAAAGAAAGAAAAAAGATAATTTGGGTAGGAATTTAAGAATAATTTGTTTATATTCACAATATTTTGTTTTATCTTTGAAGGACACAAGATAGAAAAAGCTAGGGTTACAGAGGAGGGAGAAGTTGGAGACCAGACGGCGGACAGACGCAGATGCAAGACAATAAACTAAAAGATGCTATTTAAGAAAATTCAGCTTAATACGGACTGAGGGATGAAGGAAGACAACCGATTCTTTATTTATCCTTCTACCTGGGGGCATGCATGTCATTTGTCACTCCTGAATGTCCCGCTGAAGACATTCTAAGACACAAACAAGAGAAGATTTGGTGTCATGAGGGATGGTCGAGAGGCCTTAAAGTTCGTACCACTCCTTTTGCTACCCAAGAAAAGCAGCTAATTCGCCAAAATTGAATAGAACAAATGTTAAAAGTTTGTTTAGCTTTTTGGTGTGTGGGCGCGCGTCATTGTGTGTGTATGCGTGTGTGTTTTTTGTGGGTGTGTGTGTGTGTGTGTTGCACAGCCCAGGCATTATGAACAGACGGCCACTTTGAGCGCGTTGGGTGGCAACCCACATTATGTATTGACACCTGTCCTGAATGCCTGTTCCATAGCAAGCGTCATTTGATTGACGTAGGAGTGCGTCAGCGACTGATGCAGCTTCTGACTCGTCAGTTGAGAGTGATATCGAACAAGAAATGTTCCTTAAAATGAAAAGAGTAAACGTTGCTTGAGATACGGGAGTATACACTAATTTCCTTCGTGTGTATGATTGGAGCAGGCAATAATGCATTCGAAATAATGCCTTGTGTGCAATGGGCTTTTTCTTCTTTGTAACTTTTTAGTTATCGATTTTACGCGAGTAATATCTTCCTCATTTATAGAAAACGATTTCACAGTTTTAGAAATCTTGCAGACAGCTGAATCTTCCTTTAAGGGGTTGTTATTCTGTGCGAAAAAATAAGATCCTCTGTTTGCATAAAGCTCTCAACTGCCTACGACTTTCTTTATTTTTTCTTTCTTCTTTTGAAAGCTCTTCGGATAAAAACATCTTCGCAGTGGTATATACTGTTAAAGAGAAGGTTGAGTTCTGGGAAGAGGTGACAACAAATTTGTGAGCGTTAATCATTGTGATTATGCAAGTATGGTAGAACATCAGGTAAAAAATGCTCCCTGAAAAGTACGGCTCTTCGAATGCCTTAATATTCTAAATATGGCATGTAACACCATTAACATCGGGACGGATTGTATGTCACATGTTCGTGTAGTCCCATATACATCTGTATGTGTACAGTGCTTGTTACTCTTAACAAGACTAGACCAAATTCTTATAATTTTGATGATTCCAGAACCTTGCAGTACACACCATAACTTATATGCTAGATGATTAACCTCTTCTAATCGATTCCATACCGTTTCGTTCACAATGCAATCGCATGACCGCAGAGCTCAACTTTATCTTTAAATACAACTATAATTGAAGTACTACTTAGGTGTGTCGTAGTCGAGGAGTTTACACTTGTCACTCTTGATATGGGTTGCGAACGTCATTCGTTCGAGCCCCGGCATGGCTTTGGTGTCTTCTAGACAGACATTGCCCTATATTTGCCACTCTTTGCCACGCAGCTGTAGAAAGTGGGTACCTGATAGGGATTGACTCCTTTATGCCCGCTGCACACAAGATATTATGGCGAATGAGATTCACCTAGTACGGTAAGTGACCAGTGCTAACTGACCAGTGCAGGAGAGTGCAATAAAATACCGGCGCATGCACCATTTGGCACCTTCATGTTTTCAATCTAAAATTGTTTATCTAATGATAAGAGGTTGAATTCAAAAATCTTTTCACATGAAAACTGAGTGAAGATAAAAAAAGAAATGTTTAAATTAAAAAAAATAAAGAGCAACAAGTTTCATAGATGAGTACAAAAGCGTGAATATGTAACACATCTTACCCCGTTGACTATGAATTCATTCATTGCCATAGGCTTGATACATGTGCCACCCGGTTCTATTAGGCAATGGGTTCAGTATACACACACAAATAATATGTATTATATACCTCTCTACCTGTCGCTTCTTCTATTTTGTAATACTAGATGGATTTTCTCCACACACAAAGCCCCATCTGCTTGTTGTGTCACAGGGAACCGTCCTCGGACCCTTGATGTTACTTATGTTTGTAGCTGATCTCGCTTCTCATCTTGAAAATGACCTGGTGTGGTCACCACAAACACCATTACTTAGACTCCCTACATCACCAGGCTTGTCAAGAAGACAGCAAAGCGACTTTATATGCAGGACAAGAGACCTTCTTCTATTCAAGGGCAGAATCACCATCTTCGAGGCCTGCATAGGACCACGCGCGTGGGCTATATGTGTCCCATTTCGGGTGGAGCGTGCAGACTGCACCGGAAAGCTACATCTTGCCAAGAAGATAGCAAAGCGATCCGACATCATTCTGAAGCAGGTCAAGAGACCTTCTTCCATTCAAGGCCAGAATCGCCATCTACGAGGCCTGCATAGGACCACTAATGGAATGTGTGTCTCCCATTTGGGGTGGAGCAGGCAGACTGCAGCGGATAGCTTTGCGCCTTCTGCGAATTAATGACCCAATAGGTGTTGGGATCAACCTATTGGAGCAAAGAACGAATTATGATGCAAATCTATGTATGTTTTACAGACACCTTTTTCACAAGCCTGCCATTGAGCTGGGTAGTATTCTTCCTTCAGCGTAATCCAGGAAACGGACGAGATTTTCGGTGACTGCACATCCGAACTGTTTAGCCATCCATAGGTCTCGTAAGGAGCTTCATCGACCTGCTGGCACACCAGGGGGTATCCCGGCGTATGTCTTTCCCCTGCACCAAACATGGACATATTCAAGAAAGATATCAATGTTTATCTAAATTCTAAAATGGAATCTTTTAATTCCTTAATTGTGTACATTTAATTCATTTTGTTCCCTTTTTAAGCACAATGAAATGGAATGAAACTTGGCATTGGTAACGGGCCGTTTTTCATCAGCTCTGATGGCAACAACAGATCCTGCTACTTTTTGTAAACAAATTCACAAACAATAATAAGTCATCTTTATTGCTGAAGTGAAATAACTATGCATACGGGCTTTTAACCCACATTCCTTGCTTCAGCCCGAACTTGGTAGGAGAGGATTTTGGCAATTATACTTAATTTAAAGGCTGCTGCCTAGTCATAGGTAGCAGCAAAGTTTCATTAGATAGAATATTAGTTATCTTTTAAAATGAAGTTTTATTCAATTTTCAATAGCAAAGTTGGGCTGTTCTTTTTGTACGCACTGTATACAAATGTAATAACATAATTTATGCAGTAAAACAGAAGAAGGGTATAATAATCATCAGAGATCATGTTCACATAATTATTTTTCTGAACGTCATTGACAGGTACAGCTCATAAAAAGTAGTTACTGTACTCTAATATTCTAAATTGAAATTTGCTCACAAAATTATTTTACTGTCCCGTGTAATATCCCTAAAACCTAAACCAAATTAGCATTCAGAACCCCGTTTTGTCGTGTATAGTTCTGTCAGGAAATCTTAAAGTACTGATTTTGTTCAGTGACGTCGGCACATTAAATACTTGGGGGCCGCCCCCTCCCACATGAATCTGCCAGCTACGCCAGTGGCTAAACTAGACACAATATACATAAAAGCCACTCATGAGACACGTTGATTGCCCTTGACCGTGGCTGAAGGGCAAAAAGGGTGAGTCGTACGTAAACTACAAGATAGAATCCCTTTTGGCTTGTCTCAATGCTATAACATAGGTCAGGGATGCCACCTCCCTGCATATGGCGTAGGTTTTAAAGAGAAGGACGAGATCGACTTAAAGGGGTGGGGATTTGAGAGTTTTCTTTCTCTTTACAAATAGAAACATCGCTTCTCAGGTGCCCTAACGATTATTTCAAAAGCTCTGTGGACTGTTAACGGATTTAGAGCAACTTTTTCAGAACGCCTTTGGAAGTTATCAGTATGGTAAAGCATATGCGCTGTTTTAATAGAGTATTATTAGCAAATTTATGGACGAAATCCATTTGTGTAGGATAAGGCAGTAGCGAGCAAGCTGTCGTGTCTTCGTTAATGAAAATGTGTAATATTGATTAAACATATCTTTTAATATCTTATAAAGATGTCAACGGATGACCATCTATCTTCGTTTAATAAGGATATTTTATTCATTCACAAAAGTACCTTTCTTTTGACTTAGGACTCTCCTCTCTCTCTCTCTCTCTCTCTCTCTTTATGTCACTCTCTCTCTCTCCCTCTCTATCCCTCCCCATTCTCTCTCGCGCTCTCTCTCTCGCTCTCTCTCTTTCTCCGCCCCCCTCCCCCTCATCCCGTCCCATTTCTTTTATATCTCTCTTTCTTGCTTGTCCCCAAACATAAAATTGTATTGGTGCTATAAACTTAACAGGGCTAAATTGGCATGCCCTGTGTTACAAAAAATGTTATACATTTTCTAGACTATTTGTTTTTAATTTCAGTTCGATAATGATATTTATATTGCAATTCTATAACACTATCTTTCACGAATTTCGAGAAAATACATTTTTCAATAAATGGCAATTTGGTACTTACTACGAAAACAATAATATCGGAGCGGATTTCTGGTCAATAAGTATTGCAATCAAGCACTGGCAATCTCGCTTCGGCTGATGAGATATTGCTTTCAGACCTCGGGGGTGTTTCACTTCAAATAAACAGAATAATAAACAAGGAAAGATTCATGAACCTCGACAAAAGTACAAGTTTTACATTGTACAGCAATTCCGGGGCCCGTCTTCGATGTCCAGTGCCAATCATAAACTGCAAAGAAAAACCTGTCAGATTTTGAGATATTAATAATTTCATTCGCGCCACGTCCACTAGCTGGAAAGGGTGGGTGAACTTTTGTGCACATATGAAGGTGCGATATCCGATACGTCGTTTATTTGTCTAGAAGGGACATACTATACTAATGATATCTGGGGGAGAGTCTTTATGTGTCTACAATAGTGGCCCTTCTATTGATAAATGTATGTGAATCCCCCCCACCCCCCCCCCCCCCCTATCACCATCGTTCTTGTATTGCGTGAATTGCATAGCTTTGATCTGCTCTGCTTTGCTTTGCTTTGTCTCGCTTTACTTTGCTTTGCTTGTTCTGCTTGGCTCTGCTCTTTTTACTTTGCCTTGGTTTGCTTTGCCTTGCTCTATTTTTCTTTTCATTCTATTTATTGTAGGAGAAATTCCTGAACCTGCATGCAAAGTTAGATTTATTTAATTAGCTTTAGGGGTTAATTGTCTACTGTTAATTACAAGGTGGTGATTATCAGGGGTTATTGTCCCGATTCGGAGGAAAACAATAGAAAAATTCAACTCTGCTCTTTTAAGAATTATGCCTCTGCCTCTTATGCAATAACCCTTAAGTGTAATTTTAATCGCCTGACGTGACTGTTGACCTGGTGACCCCAAATCCTTTTGAGATTATTCATTCCTCATAAGGTTTCAATGTTGGTTGATAAAAGTGTAGTGGATTATCTTTGAGATATTTATCTAAAGTGACCTTGAACCCTTGACCTCATCATCAAAGATATAGAAAATTATTGCGTGTAAAGTGCTTTACGTGGGAAGTTCATTGGCCTTCCGACCTTTGACCTCGGTCACATTTGACCAATTTTCGAACTTAACCTGTGCCTTCGAGAGATTTTGTGATCCTACCTCAAAGCTATATAAAGTTATAGCGAGTACAGCATGGTTGTTTACGACGACGAAGCCGGAACATACGACACCAAAGTCTCCCTCGCTCCGAGATGAAAATATATGGCCAGGAACATGGATGAATAAATCATATGTTAGCGCGCCTTCCTGGAAAGTACTAAATTTGCCCATCATTTCAATGCAATTCCTGAATGACCAACCTACAGCTGCTTATCAAAATGCAAAGACACTTCACCAGCGTGAAATAAATGCCAGCGGAAACGGTTCAGTCGATATTCAAAAACAAGGCGAAACAAAGTAAAGGAATAAAGGATAGTGTTGATGGTCAAACCTGCTTTCGATTTACATCAAAGGGACAACAATTTTCCAGAGATTCGATCGATACGTTCGAAAATATGAAAGTTCAGCCTGAAAAAGGGGCCGGTTTTGTTTTGTGCGATATTTATGGCGCTTCATCACTGGTGTTTCGTTGCACGATCAATTACATCTTACCCGCGGTACAGTACGTGGCGGAAACGTGCAACGTTTTGCGAAGGAAATCTGAAATATGAGAGCAAGAATAAAATACTTCTCGTTCAGTTGAGTTCTGAGTTCAAATGGTTCTAAGTTTTGAAATTTGTAGTAATTTGTCTCATCTTAAAAAGAGGTTCCGGAAAAACTTGGTCATAACGAATAAGCGAAACACATGTAGAATGAGTGATTGAACCCCTAGCCCCGAACCCCTCGAAAAAAAGCCCCTGCATATCGTAATAGCCATGAAGTCTGTTTGACGTCATAATCAATCATTTCTCATATTGGCGCGACATCAAGGTGAAAGATAACATCTCATATTGGAACTATTATGTTGCCACAGAAATGTTGAATCTTAGGGTATATCCTATCTCAAACTAACGATTGGTGACGTATTGAATTACTTCCAAACGAAATACGAGGAAAATTAGAGTATTGCCTTATTTGGATGTAAGGAAAATATACATTACATCATTTTCTCATCCTCTTCATCTCCCCTCACCCACCCCTTTTCCTCTTTCCACCTCCCTCTCCCTCTTTCTCATTCACTGGATAAACTATTCTTTTTTCGTTTGTTTTCATATTCCGCTCTTTACATCATGACTGTTTCCAGTCATATATTCATGCGTCCACATTCTTATTTGATTTATTTTGCGTGTCAATATAAACCTCTCCCTCTTTCCCTCTCACTGGATAGACTGTTCTTTTGTGTTCGTTTACTTATTCCATTATTTACATCATGACTGGTTTCAGTCATATTCTTTACATCATATTACATTCAAAATATATTCACGCGTCCACATTCTTATTTGATTTATTTAGCTTGTCAATATAAACAATCATACAAATAATAATACGACTTATTCAATGTCGCCATCATATTACTATGCATCGGTTGTCGCGAACTTTGCACAAAATACGACACAAGCCGCGTTATTCCTATTTGCGTGTCAATATAAACAATCGTACAAATAATAATACGACCTATTCAATGTCGCCATCCTTTTACTATGCGTCGGTTCTCGCGAGCTTTGCACAAAATACGACGCAAGCCGCTTACAGTAAGTTGATTTCACAGACCCACATTCACCATCACGTCACATTAATATTGTTAAGCCACACGTGACTGTAAAATGGTCCCATGGCGTCGGCTAATAGATCAACTTCAAGTTGAATTTCGTTTCAATAACATTAACTTTAACGACTCATCGTCTACTAGTATTTAGTATTTATATCTTTTGTATTTTTCTTAAAGATGGAATTCGGAACACGTCTCAGAAATCACAGCTTGCGTACACACCGGCGCGTATCGTATGGAGTCATTAAGCATTTCGATTTGTCCAGTCTGCGTTGATTATTATTCATGGCTGGATGTTTTATGTTACCCTATATTCTTATACGATCTCTCTCCCTTTGCCCCCTAATACCCCTTTCCCTAACTTTCTCCCTCTCTCTTTCCCTCTCTCTCTCTCTATCAATCTACCCAATGCTCTATTTATCTATGATAGCCAACTCTCTCTATTTCTGTCTCTATCTCTATGTCTTCAAATCTCTCACTAACTCTCGTTTCAGCTGTTTTCAGTCATCGAATATGAAAACCAAACATTTTCAGAGAACCTTCTTACGTATGATCTTCTAGCCACACTGATCTAAAAAGAACGAGAAAGTTCATAAACTGCTTTCCATCTCAATACCTGAAACACGATCTACTTAAGTGCAGTGTAAGTGAAATTGCAATACCCTTTTGTATTGCCTATATCGAAATAGTTTTCGGATTGGTATTATGTTATAGTGTCGTGTTCGCACGTTTCAACGGGTGAGGCACAAAGCTTTCGAAATTGTCATAGGTTGAAATGTTTAATTCTTTGCAACTCAACACCAACCTTCTCTTTGATAACCCAACATGTACTTCTGTGCAAATACCTTTAACTGATTAACGGGCTGATTTTCACGAATAAGAGCGGTATTTGCAAAATGCCCTCAGGAAATTCTGATATATTACAACATAGCAAACTTTCATAACAATAAATTACTCAACAGAAACTTCCGCCGTATTCAATCGCTAGTCACAGGGAACATTGAGGAATATTATTAATGTCTGGCACGGGGATAGGACAACGTCAACGGTTAAAACTCTTCTCTTTTTTAGCTAATAGAAAAAAAGATTAATGGGATTATTATGTACAGAATTACTGTTTGTCTACAGAATCATTTTAATGACTACCCAAGGGGTCGTTCACATCCGGAGTTAGTAAGTATCTGTCAAGATATGCCTTTGGAGGTTTGTATGTATGTTATACGACTATTTGTATGCTATGTAATGGCATTATTATTACTGTAACCACATTTCGTATCTCATAGAGATCATGTAGCTTTATGGTTATTTTGCCATCAAATCAAGGGAGAGACTACACTCGAATTAGGATTCATCAACAAAAAAATCTTGTGATCTTCTTGTCATATCGAGTTGCTTCAACTTCGAAATTTGAACTAAACGAGAATCATTTAAATAATTTTTCCGGCGTCTGCCTTCAAATTATTCTACCAAATTATCTGTTTTACCTTTGAGAAAATGCAAATGTCGACATTCTAACTCCGGAAACCTGTCTGCTCCACTCGGCATCGACAAAAATTAGAACATCGTCATTTCAATTAACTTTTGTCGTTTTCTATATAGGTGATGGGAAGTGTTTGTGCAGTTATTGTCAAATTACATGCACATCTTCAAATTCTGAGTTTCACAAGCTTTAATAATATAGTTTGAAAGTATAATACTTCCTGAACTCACTGCACAAAACTCTCGTTTTCATATTATAATCATAGCACTTGGCTGAAAATACTACTATAGATTTGGCTATGTTAATTTCTATATAGTAATATGTCGCCGATATAAAGTTTACTTTATTTTTATACAGCCGTTGCGTCATTTCCTGTTTTCTTAACAAAGGGAGTAAATCCATAATGCCCCTATTGATATCGAATGGCAAGGTCGATACTACACACACTGACTGTTTATTTAATATAAGGGATGATTACAAGTTGTTTATTTTACTGCTCAGATGCATTTTTTATATAGGTCGCTATGAAAAAACTACGGCTCCAACCAATTAGCATTAAGAACTAAATTTAGTGCCTTAAAGATTAAACAGAAAAACCGTCAACTCTGACATTTCGTCAGATTCTTAACTAGGATAAAACGGTGTAAGGGCGGCGGTTGACAAATAGGTCGCTTTTGAAATTATTGAAGGAGGGCGATGACAAAATATTAACCTAACATCGATTTGCAAGACATCCAGCTCCCTTCCTTTTAATGGTGAAGTTTGTACTGCTAATTTACCCTTCATAATTACATATTTTTAATTCTTGCTCTAAAATACGAAATTTCAAATGTTTCACTTGGTCGCTACGCCCTCTCGCAAATGAATGACTATAGTGTTTCTGATACTCGAAAAAAAACATCGCTGAATTGTCCGAATAATGATAATAATAGTAATAATAATAATAATAATAATAATAGCATAATAGTCCACTCCAAATTTTATTAAACCGAAACGGAAATTCTTTTTGCCCTATTGATCGTGAGCCCGGCAGCCACTGAGCAGCGCCAGATCGACGTTGCTCTATCCCTTTATTGTTGAACGCCAAACAAGGTAGCAACAACTCGCATCTTTTAACGTCTTTTGGTATGACGCGGCCGGGGTTCGAACCCACGACCTCCCAGTTGTGAGGTGGACGCTCTACTGACTGAGCCAACACTCCGGAATGCTTATATCTACAAAAGAAAGGCAGGGCAATTAGTTTTCCCATCCCCTTAGCAAGATAAAGTAATTATATGACATCAATCATAGACATACATCCATGGGAGATAATTTCTAGTGCTCTACAATACTTTGCAGAGTATCAACTTTCATGAATCTAAATTTGCTCACTAGGTCGCTACGCTCCCTCGCATATGAAAAGAGGTATGAAATCGGGTATGTAATGTGGAAATCCAACCTTTGCCATGACCTGAATATTTGGGGTAGTGCTTTCCCTCTCTGCCTCGGCCTTTAACTTCGCAGTATGGATTATCTTTTAGTGCTCTAAAACAATTTGAAATGACGAATATATTTTTCAACTCGGTCGCTATGCTCTATCGGACAACAAATGAAGAGGATATAACGAAATCAATTTCGCAGTCCTTTTTTTAAGAGCATAGACAAAATGCTCCGTCTGTTTAGATAGAAGCTTTGTTTTATTAAGGCTAATGTATTTCAGGCGCAAT
This sequence comes from Strongylocentrotus purpuratus, assembly GCF_000002235.5. NCBI lineage: Eukaryota > Metazoa > Echinodermata > Echinoidea > Camarodonta > Strongylocentrotidae > Strongylocentrotus > Strongylocentrotus purpuratus. Next base: position 14,221,652 of record NW_022145595.1, read on the forward strand.
TTATTGAACTAGACTGTGATATGCCTTGTGTTTAAACTTACACTTTATCAAAATTTTCAATTTCGCTAAGGCAATTGTTGTTATTTCTAATATCTCTTATTTTCCTTGTTGTGTTCTTCTTCTTTTTCTTTTTCTTTTTCTTTTTCTTTTTCTTTTTCTTTTTCTTTTTCTTTTTCTTTTTCTTCTTCTTCTTCTTCTTCTTCTTCTTCTTCTTCTTCTTCTTCTTCTGCTTCTTCCTTTCATTCTTCGTCCTCTCCGCCTTCTTCTTCTCCTAGTCAATCACGAAACATGTTGTCTCCTCCGTCCTGACGGTGATTTTAAATCAAGGCCCTCACAATGAAGAGCTCACGTGTCACGGCTTGCGAGGCACTTCTCCACCTAGAGCACCCAAATCCGTCTCCATCCTTCTGCGTGGAGTGGCGAAGACTTGGTGATGATGCGGACTGCATCCTTAATCGCATTATTGGTGATTAGATGCTCATCGGCTAAGGGATATCAGGTCATTCCTGGTCGGATTACAGAGGCCGTCCGACTTTAAAGAGACGAAGGAAGATTTGTGGAAGTGAAAAACAAATTTGTGAGCTGTGTCCTTAATTGTCAGTTCAGAAGAATATCCCAGTAAAGCTAAGGCTATATGCATCTATCCTTGTGCAGTGCTAGTGACTTTCAGTATTCAATTTATTATCATTTTGATGATCTCAAAACCTCACAGTAGGCCTACACACCTATTCTTATATGCTGAGTAATCAACCTGTCCTAGATGCTTTAAGACGGTTTCCAATTTAATCGCAAGACCAAAGCTCACTTTTATCTTTGAAGGGACACTAACCAAAACGGCCTAAAAATGAAAAAAAAGACATGTTGTATAATTTTTGATGGACATTCCGAACATGAAAATTATTTTCCTTAGAAATAATCAATAATTCTGGAATCTAGCTTTAAAAATGACGACTCAGAACGCTCGGGAAAAAGCCCAGTTTCGGATATGTATTTCGCAACTGTTTATGACGTCACTGCAGGAGCTTCTCCGGTGAAAAGGAGGGTGATTTAGACATAACATGTCTTTTAAAAGGAAAACTATGATATTAATTGCAAGAGAAGACATTTATCCGAAAAATAATATGCACTTGATAATTCCAGTACGTTTCATTTATGAACTACAATGAGACTGTTAGGTCCTTAGTTGTAGGACAAATCGGACATGCCCGCATTTACGTCAAAAGCGTCATCAAGGCCACGTGAGCGTATTACCTTTTCTTTCGAGGGTCGTAGCCCAGTTAGCGTGAGAACTGTGAAAAATGAATGGTTATTATAATTTTTTGGTCAATACAGAGATTTTCTGAAAAATCAGAGGCTGGAATATTAATAAGTAGAGGTGTATTCATGTTTCAAAAGGCTATGCTAGTTGGGTTAGAGTGGCACTTTAAAGAGTCACTGATGTGCTGCCTTAGGGTTTTCAGAACAAACATTCCCGTGAGTACATGATGTGAATAATCAAATAGCATTCAGACTGGCACTTGACCTTGGTTGTCTAAAGGAGACACTACGGCTTAACATTTACAGGATAGTCACACATAGGTATAAGCTGGGGGAGGAGTATATCCGGGGGTGTTTCAAAAAGATACTGAGTTGAACTTATCTCTAAGTTGGACTAAACAGTTATGGAAAACCGTTAGCATCCTTGAAAATATTTTGTAAAAATAATTTTAAAAGGCATGACATGTTGATTCAAATCATTCATATTTTCTATTATCAAGGAGATTTCATTTTCTTGATGCGGAAGTTATGAAAAGTCTAAAAAAAAAAATCAATTTTCGCTTTTGAATATATTCTATTTTAAGACTACAAATGGCTCTCCATAACGTTTAAGTCCAGAGTTAAGTTTGACTTAGGATCTTTGTAAAACACCCTCGGTCATTCAACTGATTCACACGGATTGAAGGTTCGAGTTCCCAAATTCAACGCAATGCATGTAAAGGTTCATCAGGGCAAGCGATTTCCCAAATGACCTTTCGTTTTGAGAGGGCCTTCGGTCCTGAAAAGCGCTATATAAGAACTAGCTATTATTTGTTATTACACCCTCTGAAATATTAAAGAGAAACTGAGTCTTAACCTAAGCTTCTAGTATTAAAAACGTTCATCAATCCAGTTAGCTACGCGCGAAATGAGTATTCGGTCACCTGCCTCATGGCCCCTGGAAATATTTAAAAGAGATAACGATAGAGGGAGAGAGATGAAAAGGGAGAGAAAGTGGAGACTCAGACTCCGGAGGATAAAGTCCGTCCCGTCAATGCCCACTGGTAATTGAGTATCCGGTCACCAACTTGAATACTTGGCATGTTACAGGTCATTCCTGCATCAGATTTCCATGATGATCATGCTAAACAGAGGGAGACGCTGCCTATGAGGGAGAATTTTTTGGGTCGTCACTTGACTTTTACACCCAGATTTTGTTTAAAGGGAAAGTTGCATTGGTGCACCAAAGAGAAATTTTCGTATAAAATAGGCTTAATAAAACTTAAGACGATGATGAACATTTCTTCAAACTTACTCTTGTTGAATGGCCGTATCTTTGTAGTAATCATTAGGCTCCTTGCGTTTAACATTCCTTGTTTTTTTGCAAACGTCCTTAACCTTTTCGTAATTAGGGCGAAGATTTGTTTTCAAAATCAAAATATTGATTCTGTACTCAGAATAGTGCTTCATAATAATCAACAATACGTCGATTAACTATAAACACACACAAAAACACTGGAACTGTAGACTATAGCAATCGTTAAGGGATATGGACTTGGAAAAATTTCATCCCGAAAAAAAAAATCGATTGACCCAAAAGTTTTGTTTGCTTTCATTAAAGTGGAGCTTCCATTGATCTCTCTCGCGTATTTAAATAATAATAATAAAAATAATAGCCTAATAGTCCACTCCAAATTTTATTAAACCGAAACGGAAATTTCTTTTTGCCCAATTGATCGTGAGCCCGGCAGCCACTGAGCAGCGCCAGATCTTCTTCTTCTTCTTCTTCTTCTTCTTCTTCTTCTTCTTCAGCGTGTTACTAACACGACACCCTGGCACAGTCATAACTGCTCTTTGATCCTGCCATAAACGATACCCGAGGGAATTTCTTCTGAAATCGGAGATTTCACAGCAAATTTGAAGAATCTTCAAATTTGCTGTGAAATCTCCGATTTCAGAAGAAATTCCCTCGGGTATCGTTTATGGCAGGATCAAAGAGCAGTTATGACTGTGCCAGGGTGTCGTGTTAGTAACACGCTGTATCTTGATTCAATAAAATTATCTCATTTCATGACTTTAACATCAACCGGTTAATGACGGAAAATATTATAGCCCAAGAGAATAGAATGTTGAATGATAAAAAGAATTCCTCCCAAAGTGATTATTTTTGGTAGTTGAGGGACTGGGTAGCACAACATAACCAACAAATGCATTACGTGCTTTAACATGAATAGTGTATCTGGGATTCTGTCACGTTTTTGCTATTGCAATTCACTCCTCTTCTACCATGTCAAAGTTATCTTTTTATTTTGTGTTCAAACTCGTGAGACGAATTCACTTTTAGATCATTTTCTTTTTGGTTCAATCGTAGGCGGTTAGCAATAACAGATGGGGTATCATTTGTCAGGCGGATAACAAAACTTTCAAGATTGAAAGAAAAGCTTGCATCTATTATTTGAGTCAGGATGAGAACCAGCTTTGGACCGGCTTTACTCAACAACAACCCCCCCCCCCCCTCCTCCCCCTCCTTGAGCAAAAAAAAAAAGGTAAATTGTGGTTTCCATCTTCGTTATAACTTTTTTTTGCATCTCCCTCCCCCCCCCCCCCCTCCCCTGGATCCGCCACTGCTATACAGTGTAATAGTGTAATTGCATGACCAGAACACAACTTTATCTTCGATACAATGCACGAACCAAAACCAATTCACAAGGGTAAGGACGATTGCATCTTTACTGCCGATGGGACTGCGATCGATCATATTAAAGACGCCTCTACAAGCTTCCCTTTGTGTAGAATAGATGATCATCATTTTGTCTGTTACGTGGGTATCTATCGGTATTTGACACGTAATTGGATAAGTGCGAGATGTAGGGCTAGATTTGCCCTCTTGATCGGCCAACTAGTAAATAATTGATATTTAGAATGGTTAGTGGAGGCACGTGGGCGTGCTAAGGCTATAATAAAATCAGAATCTGTAAAGAGTAGTTAATCGCCTCGGAATGCACTATGCCCCATATAATAGGAAACAGGAGCATAAATCTGTAAAAATCATATAATCGAATAACATGCAAAATGATTTTAAATTTTGGTATCGAGATGTTGGCATGCGCAGCCGAATATAACAGATAATGGATATTTCGACCCCCCCCCCCCCCCTCTCCACACACACACTTTTCATCAATTCCAATTTCGCAGCTGTGTGGGAATGCCCTTTAAACCTCCAAATATCGTAATGGCACATTGCTCCTCCCTAAATATTTCTAAAAATAATCTCGAGATCAGTTTAGATTTCATGTAGTTAAACCATTTTTTTCCTTCAATACTTCGTCTAGAAATTCCATTGCTGGGAATTCATCAACGTAATGCATCAGTAGGCGTAATGAAGAGTAGGTTTGTTATACTTTCGTCGGAATTGATATGTTTTACTGTTTTTGTATGTACACACCCAACAAACCATTAAACAAAACTAATGTCTAAATACATGTACACAATTTTTCAACTCTCCAATGATTTTCAAGCTAAATGAGGGTTTTTTAAGGTAAAGATCCTGCCCCACGAAAGTTGCTTTGACAGCACCATGATGCAAAAGTTAAAGCAGGTATGCTAGGTTTATGAAATCAGTATTAATTTTATAATTCATATCGAAACATAGCCCATCTTATACTTTTATCAACCAAAAGACTCACACCCATGATTTTTTTTATTTTTGCCATTTACTGGTTTTGGGTCAATGTGTCAGAGCCGTCGCCATGGAAATAGATCAATTTGATTTTAGTTTTTTTTAATTCTTGAATAGGATAATAATATATAATAATAATATTTGTAATTTAAAATTTAAAAGCATAACACAAATGTCTTTGGTATTCATATAATTCAAGCCGTATTTTGATAGTTTTAAAAATACTAGTTTTTCAAAGGCAGGTTGCTATGACAACGACATGATAATAATGAAAATTTGAAAGATTTCTGAGCAGATGCCAATAATGCCTATGAAATCCTTGTCCAAAAGGCCAGGATTTAACCTCCCTCATACACAGTGGACAGCCTTTAACGTGATTATGGCCCTTCATGCCCGAGCAACTGAATCATCATCATCATAATCATCATCATCATCATCATTCTTATCCTCAGCATCATCCTCAGCATCATCCTCATCTGCATTTTCAATATATCATCATCCTTATAATTTGTATTTTCAATTACTTATCCATTCTGCTTAATAAATATGTTAATCTATTTCATGAGTTTTATCTGGGGCTGTCATATTTTCAAGCAATCTGCTTACAATGACAGTCATCAAATAATTGTATAATGTTTGATGAAATTTTGTATTTATGACAGTTTATCAATTTGTTTTGAAAATAACAATTGTTAGGTATATTAGTTTATTTATGATTCACTGTAAGCAAATGCTGAGCACTTATATGAATGCAGAAGAAAATCAAATCAACTCACCATCTGTTGAACATATCAAACAGCCCTGCATACAATAATTTGTACCCTGATCTTGCAAGACTGCATCTCTCAGATGCTCATCTGGAGATATGGAAGCAATCGATAAAGACTAAGATTCAGTTTATACCTATCTGCATGTATGCACTAGGATCTAGGACCGGTCAGGGTGTGCATCTTAAAGCCTATCTGTACTAGTTTGGCCAGGAGGGATTAGACCTCCCTACATGGTCACTGACAGGCGGTTATCTCATCAAATCAGTTCTCAATTAATATAAGAAAAAGGGGACCATGGGGGATCAAAGGTTACCGCTTAGGGCATTGTTGGCTGTATAGAGGGCGCAAGTAGCTACAAGTAGTGCGGTTCCGCTTTAAAGATAAGGTTGAGTTCTAGTCATGCGATTGCATTGTGAAAGAAACGTTGTGGAATCGCTTAGAAAAGGTTGATAATCTAGTATATAAGTATTAGTGTGTACTGCAAGGTTTGTAGAATCATCAAAATGATAAGATAAAAAATAAGAGGTCACTTTTTTTTTTTTTTTTTTGGTCTCGAAATTTGAAAATTTGACATTTTGCTCCGTTGGGGGGGGTAAGGTCAGCTTTTTTAGGTCAACCATGGGAATTTTTTTTTTTTTTTTTTTTTTTTTTTTAATAAAAAAATAAAATAAAATAAAAAAAAAAAAATCCAAAAGGGGGGGGGGGGGGGAGGGGGGAGGGGGGGGGGGGGGGTTAGAGAAATTTAGGGGGGGGTTTACACACAAAAAATTACCAAAGGGGGGGTTTAACCCCCCCAAACACCCCCCCCCCCCCCCCCTGTGTACGCGCCTGCTAGGAGTCCACTGGGCCAGCGCCAGTTGGTGCCAGTTTGCGCCAATGCAATTTACTGTGGCGCCTAGTGTCGCCAATAAGGTGCCTAGTGGCGTGTAGTGGCTCAAACTGCCTCCCAACTGGCTCGTGGTGGCCCGTAACGGCACCAAATTTGAATGTGGCGGCAAGAAAATTTTAAAATGTTTGAAATTTTCGTCGCGCCACTTGCATCGAGCAATCAGCGCCAAGTGTCCGCCAAGTGGCACCAAATGGCGCGAACATATCACCCTTTGGCGCAAACAATCCGCCTATTGGAATCCACTGGAATGTAATGGCGCGCCAAGTGGCACCTTGTTTGCGCCACTACGCGCCAAATGTGCAGCTCTTCCATCAAAGTGTGATACTGTCCACGTTCGGCCCTCAACTGTGGGTGCAGCATGGGTTTAAACCACCAGTTGTGCTTCCTTTTCTTTTTAGGAGGCTCTTAATTGTTCTTCAGGATTGGCCAGCATAAGTTGATAGGCAGTGGCCACCTCAGCATCTCTCCTCATCTTCTGATGGAGCAGCATCATCACTCCAACATTATCAAAAGCCTCAGACATATCAAAATTGTAAATATTTAGTAGAGATGTTGTTCATACAGCAGCTGAGGAGGGTCTGAACTAGGTAGCCGATGGCCGGTATTTATATAGTCGGCGGCTAGCGCTAAGCGGCGGCAAGTTTAAACCAATTTGGCGACCTTTGGCACAAACTAATCACCAAGTGGCGCAAAGTAGCCGTCTATTGGCCCGAATGGCGCCAACAGGGTGAATTTTGGAATCAAATGGCCGTGTAATGGCGCGAACTGGCGCAAACTGGCGGAACATTTTGGAGCAAGCCGGGTGGCATTTGGCGCACGCCATATGGCACCCAGTTTATTCCACTTGGCGACACATGCCGAGCGGACATTAATTCGGCGCCAAAGCGAGCCACTACGCGCCAATCACATAATCTTTGGCGAGAACTGGCACCAACTGGCGCTGGCCCAGTGGACTCCTAGCATTACATGGCAGTATATCATTATGTGTCCTTCAGTATGAAGAAGAACCCAGTCGTAAATTTGGAAAGGCTTTAGCAGTTTTGGATATGAAAACCTTGCTGGTTATAAATACCTGGTACAGATACCCTGGTAGTTGGAACATGCCTCATCATTTACGCTAGGCCACGTAATGAATCTGCAGGAATGGATCTGCTTTTAGAGACTAAACATTCTCATATAAATTATCAGATGATTGCACTACTCATGTTTCAATGTACATGTATTGTGACGTGTGATATGACAGATGCCCAAGACCCAAGAAAGGAGACCATGCACCGATTTATATTGGTTACACCGAAGTAAGCAAGCAGGGTTCAATCAGGGAGGTGATAGGAAGAAGTGGAAACTCTTGTAATTTATTCAAACGCATGCGTGAGTTCTAGAGCGTAACAATGGGATGTGTAACATTCCACTTGGCTTTGAAGTTCCATGCTCCGAGCCGCTCTTCCACTGCGGGGAATTTCGGAGGCCAGGCACCAGTTTCACAATGATTACAAAATATTAAATTACCGGCAAAATTTTAGTGTAAATTATAAACTTTATATGGGGATTGTGTTGGGAATAGTGCACCAAACAATTTTTCAAATTTAGTACTCCACCCTTCCTATAATTTGTGTGCCAGAATAAGAAAAATTAGATCCTGACAAAAACTCAATATTTTTAGGATAATGCGCTTAGTTTCGCATGTTTTGATGTCCCGTCATTTAACCCTTATTTACAATCTTCGATAAATCTAAGTTTGCTAATGCGTGTTTTCGCGTGTTTTTTGGTACTTTGCAGTTGGAAATAAAAGGATGAAATTACACAAGTTTGTGTTCGCTTGTTTTACTCATTACACATTCAACAATTAATGGGAAATCATTAAAAGGAACAGCGAACATTTGCTAGGATACCATTTTCTGATGTAGGAATTCTAAATCATGATATTGCATGCGCTCTTTTATTTCACCACCTGGTCAACAGTTGCAGATTAGCGCATAACTTTTTGACGGCTTGGAGCATGGGGTCAAAGGAGGGCGGCTTGGGTCCACTCCTTCCTATCACCTCCCTGTTTCAATCTGCACTAAGCGAGTTCGTAATTAGGATTTGCGCATGGGCAGATAAAGGTCATTCGTACCCGAATTGTAAAACCATTGAGACGAATACTCGGATCGTGCTCATGAAAGTTATGTAATCAGTATTCATTTATGAACCAACAGTACATTTATCTGATACACAGGTGGAAGTATTCTTCTCAAGAGGCAAACAAAAGGTATTCACGAAGCACCTCCATCACTTCGGCAGTGATTATTCTAAAATGCACACGTGGGAAGTATCCATCGTGTCAAAGATCTGTGGATATTTTTGGGTCATGTGGTCCAGAGCTATTTACGAACTCGCTTATTCAATACAGAACAAACAATCCAAAGCCATCTATCATCAATCTTACTAAAGAAACAAAAAAAGCCTTCTTCACTATGAATCTGCCTAAATACATGCAACAACGACAATGAATTTGACATTCCCCAAGGTCATATCAATTACACTAGGTCATGCTCTGTGCCCTCATTTCATCTTTTTTGTAATGGTGCTCGAATGCCTCATTTATGTTTAATACTACATTATCACGCACGACCATGCACTACAATTACGTAACATGCACTGTACACGTGTGCAATCTTTCACGTGGACAACTCATTCAATGATTCATGTCATTCACCTCATTTTAGTTTCATAAACTTCATATTTCATCGAACTATCGAGTTATAACATCGAGTTATAAAGACAATATAACTCATAAACTTTAAGATAACACAATAATTGCTACTTACATCATTAGAATCCAACCTTCTGCTGCGCACATGTTTTGCTTTTCACCGGAATGTGAGAAAAAATGACGATTTTTGGTTGGAGAGTAAATGCAGCTAAGGCCTTTTTTAAAGTGTGCGCAAAGCGGCGTGAACCGGAAACTCTTTCTGCAAGTGCCCGTTCGGATCTTGTATCTCCTAGAAAGGCCTACTCTATAAAAAAAAAATGAGTTCATATGACAACATAGTTACCACAGCCAGCCTAATTTTCTCCACGTGCCGTGTAAGCAATATGGACCATTACTACCCTAACCCAGCCCACTTTCCACGGTGCCTGCGGAAGGCTTGACACATTTATTGGTTAATCAAAAGTGCAAACGATTCAGGTGAGCACTCCATCATACCAATGTATGGGTTTTCTTGTCTCAGGTTGTCAAATAATTATTGTTATTCGACTCGTTAGGAGGATATCATTTTCCTCTTGAGACTAATTTGATATCTCTGACGGAATGCGAAGTCCTTTTAGCAAACTGTAGTGGCTTGATATTACCGACGAAAATGTGGTATCATTGGAAATGTATTCTACTATTTGCAGGTGACAAAGAATTGGGTCGTTTATTATAATGACATTTATCATAAAAAATATTTTTGTAAATTCATCATCAATTTTTTCCAATTTAGAGCGCCATCTAGCGACACCAGTGTTTAGTCGATTTCACGTGATACATTATGGGGAAAAGTCGACAAAATATCAGCTGTGGCATGTGGTGGGGACTGGGGAAGGTTTGAACAGCTTATCTGGTGTACAATATTGCGCTGCTTCCAAAAAGACTTATTGACCCTTCTGACGATGTTTTGGTCATTTAGGCCACTCTGTTGCCCCAAAATGACCATTACGCTCCCTTTCGGTCAGGGGTAATTTTTCCAATTGTTGTTACATGTATCGGCAAAGGAGATTTGATGCAAAAACGTGTCCTGATGCTACAAAAAGTGTTCAAAATTACCCTCATCAACAACACTGTTTATTTCAGTCACTTTCTGGCCAAAATATGACAATCTCTATTGATTTATGTGCAAAATCAGACCAAACTTTTAGTTAGAATCATTTATTGATGGGTAGGTTTTTACTTCCAAACTCAATATTAATTAAAAAGTGCACTGTTATCAAAACAATCAATCTCCTTGAAATTGAGATCGGTGGTAAGTGTTTTGCTGCATTGGTTGATAGATGTCGACCCGCGAGCTGAAAATTAGCCTGTCGCGGCTTGTGGGGGCGCTGTTAATTGTGAATCCACCATATTCTAATAAGAGAGAAAGGGAAAGTTTTTTGTTGCTGTATAACACCCCCCCCCCCCCCCCCCCCCTGTAGACAATAATATTTGATATTATTAGAGTTCGGCAAATCTCTATTTTGTATAGGAGGTTCTTTTGAACAATTTTAAATGAAAACCGTCATGATCTAGTAGTGACGCCCCAAAGGAGTTTAGCACCGAGGTCACTGCTTCTCTTCTTGCAACCAAAAAATTCAATTGTCATTTGGTCCAAAGGTATTTCTTTTTCCAATTGTCATAATCATAGCCCAATAATATTTGGTCTAGCATCATACCGTCCATCAACATTTCGCTCGATGACCAATTAGTCTATAACCATTATATCCAATTACGATTGTGTAACCTATGTAACCTGCTGCTAAAGTGCAAGTGTAACCCGCCGCTAAAGTGTATTACCCTCTGCTGAGCCTGCTTTACAGCTCAATTTTCCAGCACCATTACCAAATGTTTCCAAATCAATCTTCCTCAAGACGCTTTATCATCCACAGATTTACATCTTCCAAGCACCCTCTCGGTCTACTAATAATATCCTCTGTTTTAATCTTTAAATAGGCCTATTAAATGAGGCGATGGTATAATTCAACTTTACATGTTTTTAGTTTAAAGTCTTTGTTTATCAAAAACCCAGAACAATCACTACGAACAATATGTAAACAAAATATCAGGTGGCAATTATAAATGGAGAAGTAAACATGTAAACAAACATAATTAAAATGCTAAAAGACCATGGGAGTGTTTAACAAAGACTAAGATCGACTTTAAGTTGGACTTAAATATGGCAGGCCGTTCATGCCACTGTTTGCTCTCACCATTATGATCTTTAGACAATATTTCCATCGATTAATGAATTATCAAAAATAATAAATTTTGTCCATTTGTGACTATAATTTGTGCGTCCCTTAAGATACAAATGCAAGTGAAATAGTGAGAGCAAGCAGTGGCATGAACGGCCTGCCATATTCAAGTCCAACTTTAAGTCGATCTTAGTCTTTATGAAACCCTCCCATGTCTTCCGATTGTTTATACATCATGTGAACATCAGTTAATGCCTATATCCTCTTCTTTCGAAAGTAAAGATCAAGTCTACTCCTATTCTTCGCTACCACTGCTAATACCACTACCACCACCACCACCACAACTACCACGACCACCACCCCCTCCACCACCACAGTTCAATATCCATTTTTGTATATGTGTCCGCGGCTGCATAAACTGTAATGAAATGTTCTTCTTGTTGTTTTTTTTTCTCTTGTCTTTTTCCCCAAAATCTTCTTCTCATTTTCCACTACTTCTTCTTATTTGTATTTTTTTCTCTTCCCCGTGGAAGACCAGCTTCTTTCCAGCCGTCTGTTTCTCTGAGTTTGTTTATTTCATTGTATATTGTTTAGTTCTTAATGTTGTTGTTTTTGTTGTGTGTTTTTTCTCAGTGTAATGCCATGTGATTCTCTTGCTTATGTAGACATTTATTATGTATAAGGTTGAAAAGGTTGTTATTTTCGTGTTAATGTATATTCTTTTTATATGGCGGAAATGAACAAGTAGTTTTGTCTAATTGGAGTCTGTTTACAATAATACAATAATACACCATACAATACCAGCAAAGTAGTTATTACGTCAGACCTGCTGTAGCTTCATCAGGAAAAGAAAGATAATGTGGAGGTAAAGCATACGAAAGAGTGCAATTTTTTTGAGCATGTGCTGAGCTTGGGGAAGGTACATACCACTGTCTCTCGTCAGCTCACTAATGATTGACAGATGATGTCAGAAGATGAATGAGATCTGGAGCATTTTTCTTTTGGTGGAGCTCAGCAGGTCTGAGAAATTATTTTAAAAATATTTAAAAATCTATGAAATATATGTTTGAATAACAAAATATGAGTTGTATGCAGCCCTGCACATCAACAGGAATCAACTTATACAGTCAAACCTGTCTATAGCGACCACCCAAGGAAAACACAAAAAGTGGTCTTTGTAGACAGTCGGTCTTTGTGACAGGTTCCTTTAGTGCATGTTTCAATGAGAAACCATTTTCAAGGGAAACAAACAAATGTGGTCTTTATAGACAGGTGGTCTTTGTAGAAAGGTGGTCAATAAAGCAGGTTTGACTATATTTAGATTTCACCGACCTTTAAAGTAGTCACCTGAAGAAAATTCATGACAACTGATAATTATTGGGAAATTTTATATGGATGGAAAGATTTCTCTTGAAAAACACAAATGATTTGCTGAAAATCATATAGATATCATGAAAAGGCGTAACATGCAATTTTGCGGCTGACTGTGTCTCGTATGTGACGTCACGAATCTTGACGCTCTACGGAGGACCGCTGAAGGCAGACAAACTGGATCACTCAAAATTAACATTTTTGAGAGAAGATTACTGCGGGCCCCAAAAAATACTTTGAAGAGGGAAGTTGTAATATATGATCAGTAAGGCTTCCCCTTCGCAATAATATGAATTTTACATCAGATCAAAACACTTTTTATTCTTCGGGTGACTACTTTAATCTACGCGAAAAGTTACGATTTAGCAGCTCAACATACGTCACTGTGTATCACAAGTTACGGGCTAGAAATCCCTGCTATAGGATAATAATGTTAGCAAGATATTTCTGCACATCCCACCCATCACGCACAGTTGTGAGGTCATGAAAATAGCATTCCTTGAAATGCTTAGAACTTTGCGGGCGATGAAGCTTGGGAGTAATTCCTAAACTTGTTTGGAAATGAAAACATGGCAAAGGGATGCCGAATCAAAATGTGGGTTATGATATAAAAGAACGGAATATTCCCTTTTTTATAATTTTGTCACGAGAATTAGGGATATGTTATCACCGACGTGCGTACACCCATACCCGCACACGTGCACACACTCACATATGCCCAAATTAACCATTAACATTTATGTATGAAGATCCATCGCTCAGTGCTGTGGGCAAAATGTCCCATTTTTCGCTCCTTTTTAAATCCCTTGTCTGAAAATTAACAAGATCTAAATCTCCGTGTCTTTTTAAGGCATGTTCGATCCCAAGATCTTCAGGAGCTTTGCGGCAAAATCCAATCATGGCATCCTGGACCACCCCCCCCCCCCCCTCCACCCTCGCCCTCTCCCTCTCCCTCTCCCTCAAACAGAAGACGCATATCAACCAAACATCACAGCACCCGAACTGAAGGTAGTAGTGACATTCAGAAGCATATTGATCCTGATCATTCATAGATTCATTTATATTTGGCCACGCTCTCTGACAAATGGCATGATAACATTTGATATGTTTTCGACGGCGCTCTAGTTCACGCGAAGAAACGGTCGACGAAGCTGATAAATGACTTCATTCAGTTCCTGACACCAAGTGTAATAAAGAAAGTATAATCTACCAATGAATAATGGCACGAAGATGAGCATTCCAAATTTATCTTGTTTTACAAATTGGTCATGAAACGTGAATTGGTTCATGGACAGTGATCGACGCTCAGCTTTCAGACGAATTTCATGACTATAATGCAATTGACATTACACATGTAATAACGACCTGCAAATTGAAAGATTTCAGATTTGAAGTCTGTCATAAAATAAAGACGGTTACAAATGACAATCGTAGGTCTCTGTTTGAAATGTAAGGGAAAGCATTATTCAGCAGCACTGAATTTATATGCAGCCTATATCATGACAGATATAAAGAATATCGAGTAACGTTGCTACGAGGGCATAGAGTCTTCTACCCCCCCCCCCTCATTCAAATAGCAAAAAGGGGGAAATGAGATAAAATATAATATGAAAAGGGGAAGAACGAAAGGGGGGAGATGATAAGACTCTTTCTCACCTCCTCACCCTTAATCGGTGGCCTAGTTTGCTCAGTGATTTGCATCTAACTTTATCTAATCTTGCTTTGCTTAAGATTCCGAACTGCCTTTTTCTTCGAGAGGTTTACAAGAGTTTTAAGGGTCAATAGTTTCTTCAGAATGGCTCACGTATTGCACGTTGAGTGCACTCTCGGTACATTATTGGCACCACTTGTCCATGTTTTCGATCGAATAATTTCTCAGTGGGTTGAGACAGTTGTTAACATGTTTATAGATCAAGAGATCACAACCCATTTGTTTTTCTTCTACCACCATATTCGCGGGAGCAGAGCCCCTCGCCCTCTCCCTCGCCCTTTTTTTTGTGAACGTGCGGTATTTCCTTTGCCAATTATATGCTTCTAGCATCTCCGTCACTTTGTCCTACTTGCCTCAAAGCTAGATACGCCGACACAAAAGTCATGGCGATTTCCCTCTTCTCTCTCTCTCTCTCTCTCTCTCTCTCTCTCTCTCTCTCTCTCTCTCTCTCCTTGTCTCCTTCCATTATTTCTCTCTCTCTCCCTCCCTCTATATCTCCCACTTCTTTCTCACACCGAAAATAACCCATCCAAAGCCGTTCGTCCCTGTCAACCCTGCAATGTATCAACTCTAGCTTTCCAACATGATTCCTCACACCCTCTAATGAAGTTTTAAAAATACATTTTTGTTCACATTTTTGTTGTTATTGTCTGTTTGTTTGTTTGTTTGCAGTAAATATTCCCTCATAGTTTCAATCTTTAAAAGGTTGAAATTCCGAAAGGGTTTCTGTAACAAGCTTCGACAAGTAAAAGGGGTTCTGAAGTAGTTTTCCCCCAAATCATTACTTTCTAATTTTAATCGTTTTTCCCAAACTTTTCCTATTTACTTTCACTCTTTTTGTACTGCTTTTATTAAAACCAACTGAATACCAGGGTGAACTAGCCCTCTAAGGAAAGGATGAAGAAATGGTTGTCGGCAAGAAATGCAATATGTCTATATTTAGTAATTGAGGGTTAATGTTCCGAAACCCCCTCCCCCCCCCCCTTCCCATCTAATAAAAATATCTAGCGACGCCCCTGCAAACGATAGGCGAGTACTGTGACACTTTATTAGCAGAGGCAGGTGGAAATCTGTGTCCAAAACCACAAAGGCAAAAAGCAATATAGGCGCCTGAGAGATTATTGAGCGCTTATTTATGGATGTTGGATTGGCCGAGGAATTATCGCGTTCAGTGTAGAGATACATAGAAGTATAGAACCACAATTCGAGATCATATGACTTTACCCAAATATGAAAACGATTATATTTAACGGTTATTATGTCAAAAAATAAATAGAACTCTAAGTCTGGCAAAACAAGATGTTGCACGGTGCTTATGGTTATGCTTAATGGCTTACTTTGTTAAAGAAAAAGTCCATCCTTATGTTGAGTTGAAATAAAGGCGGAAAACGAGAGAGGAAACAGGTTGATTACAGACGGAGGAAAACTCAACAAAACGAGAAAATTATGAGTTTTAAAAATTGTTATCTCTCAAAGACAAATTAGCGACTCTGTGACGTATCTATCAAGGCCCTCTCCCATTTGCTTTCTTCAGCAACACCAACAAACAAATCACAACATTCACATTTTTTAAGTTCGTGATGACGGAAAAAATCAATTTCTTAAATAGGTTTTGTGGAAATTTGTGCAATAATAAATTAAGGCTACGTGTATGATTGACTATATTTTCCTTTTTTATTAGAATTTCACTATATTTCGTTATTTTTGTTATTTTTTAAATATAACTATCGGATATTCCTTTATGATCTGCTACCAGATAACCGTCATTTTTCTCTTTTGTTAAAACCATATTAATAGCAAGTTGAAATTCCCCCTTTAAGATCTGACTCTGTCAAACACAAAGAAAGGTTGTCCTGGATGTAAAGCTCTAAGATTAATCCAGGACCCAATGTTTACAATGAGACAACAATCTTAGTAAGATGTGAAAGAACTCTCTTCATCTTTAACCTAGCCATTTTCTCATTATCACTCCATCCCATTCTCTCGTTCTCTCTCTCTCTCTCTCTTTCTCTCTCTCTCTCTCTCTCTCTCACGTTCTCTTGCCTTCTCTATTTTGTTCTTCTATCTCTCTCTTATGTTCTGTCACATCCTCTCTCTCTCTCTCTCGCACACTCACTCTCTCTCTATCCCTCCCTCCTATATCTGTTTATCTTTCTCTCTCTCCCTCTCTGAGATGTGTCTCTGTCGCCCTCTCTCGCACTCTCTCCCTTTCTATCTCTCTCGTTCTCTCTCTCTCTCTCTCTCTCTCTCTCTCATTTTCTCTCACATACTCACATAATCTTAGTAAGATGTGAAAGAACTCTCTTCCTATATAGCCTAGCCATTTTCTCATTATCACTCCCTTCCCTTCTCTCTCTCTCTCTCTTTCTCTCTCCCTCTCTCTCTCTCTCTCTCTCTTATTTTCTGTCACATCCTCTCTATCTCTCTCTCTTTTTCTCTCTCTATCTCTCTCATTTTCCCTCACAAACTCACATAATCTTAGTAAGATGTGAAAGAACTCTCTTCCTATATAGCCTAGCCATTTTCTCATTATCACTCCCTCCCCCTTCTCTCTCACTCTTTCTCTCCTGCTTTTTTCTCCTCTCTCTCTGTCTCTCTCTCTCTCTCTCTGTCTCTGTCTCTCTCTGTCTGTCTGTCTCTCTCTCTCTGTCTCTCTCTCTCTATGTTTTATTCTTTTATTTCACTCTCTTGCGCCCCCCCCCCCCCCCCCCCCCACCAACACGCAGACTTCCCACCCGTTAATCCCCTATGAACCCAGTGCATAAATGTCTTTTTCAGGCTACGTGCACCTAAATGCCTTCCGATTTCCGCAATAATGCTATCAAAACATAGGCCCAAAGTCACTTATATTATTGAAGAATAGAATATCAGTTGTCACAACACATGCTTTATGTTAGAAGCCTTCTGAACTTAATTGCATACTTCATATTTCAAACTTGCAACGACTATCTATGGGCAACGCATGAAATTGTATCAAGCAATTGGAAATTTGACAATGGAGGTCTAATCATTCCAGCGATAATAGTTTTATATTACTTACAGCGGAAATAAAGTATACTTGTTTAATTAATTGAACATGAGGGATATATAAAGACTATACTGTGTCATATTGAATGTCGTCGGTTTGGATCTATAATGGTGATAGACGTATATCTATTGCGTGACTTGAATAGCAGAAGCACGTGACAAGTGTTTGAATTTAATCAAAACCTCGTGGGGATGATCCCGGGGGAGTAATGGATACAATCCTTAGAGAGGCATGCCAGCTTACAATGGTTACAATCAGGGGTGTTGAATTGCTTCCACCTGAGTTACCGAACCTACCCCTTATGAGGCGTAGCCTTGAGAGGGTCTAACAAGAGTCGTTATTCAATCCGGGGAAGGGGAGGTGGAGGGGGTAAAACCAGACAGAAATAGAAATTCGAACGCAATTCCTTTGATTAATCTGTATTACGTTATTGAACGTTACGCGGAAATGAAATTCAATAAAGCAAAGAAATAAAAATTAGTTTCTGTATACGACATTACTTTATAGGAGGTTGTGTTCTAGTTTGTCTTCGCTTCTACCGTTGTACAATGATTCGTTAAACGTATACAGTTTCTATATTATGAGCAGGCTTAATCTGTATTACATTATTGAACGTAGAAATGAAATTCAATCAAGCAACAACAAAAAATAGTTTCTGTATACGACATTTCTTCAAAGAAGGTGAAGTTCTAGTCTGTATACGCTCCTTCCGTTATACGATGATTCTTTAAACGTATACAGTTTCTATATTATGAACAGACTATGAATGAGTATTACGTTATTGAATGAAGAAATGAAATTTAAGCAACTAAAGAAACAACATTAGTTTCTGTATACAACATTTCTTCAAAGGAGGTTATGTTTTAGTCTGTACGCTCCTTCCGTTATACGATGATTCTTTAAACGTATACAGTTTCTTTATTATGAACAGGCCGTGAATGAGGCAGATGTGGTGCGTGTTGTTTTTTCAGAGGCGATCAACTCGTGTTACAAAAACAGAGAGATCAAATTTTTCCGATTTTCTTGTATTGCCATTGATAACTTTAAGAAACGTTTGAGGCAAAATATGTGGTAGATATTTACGTCATCAAGCCGCATGAACTTTGGTTACAATAAGATGAAAGGTACGTCTGATCAAAGAAACTTTGTATATTTACAGGGCGTATAACCAGGAATTTCTTTTTATTTTACAGGGACCCCTCAACACGCATACTGTTGTACAGTGGGGTTACAATAGAATTTAAAAACTAAAGCAATTGTTTTTGCTCCTTAGTCGTCTCTCTCTCTCTCTCTCTCTCTCTCTCTCTCCCCCCCCCCCCCCCCTCTCGCCCTACTTTATATTGTCGCGGCCATCCCCCCACTCCTATAAAAGTTAATGTTTAATGTCGGCGTCTCAGACATTCCTGCTCCCCCCCCCCCCTTCCTGCACCCCAGTGGATATAACAACATCAAAGCTTTGTATACAAATAGAGAATTGAATAACAGGGAATTCGTACACTGTCTTATATGATTAAAATGTATTAAGTTCATTATTTCATTCTGCAAATCATGGAACACACTTGTTTTCCTCGGCGGATAAAATGAAATAAAATATCAATCATGAAATAATAAGAATTATATTTTTTTATCCCAACAACTGTATTTCCTTATTTACACTGAGGGTATTTACAATAAAATGCACGGTCACTGTGGATAAGTGTCACATTAGTTCACCGCATCTGGGTTATACTTTTCACATCTCTGGCTAAGGTACACAGCGTATAAACGTTATTTATCGTTCACCCTACAATGAACATGCTGAAGATTAATGGAAAATGGCACATGTTTCTTCAACCTTTCATTCATAAACAGATACGAAGACGCGTCTCAAAACGATGTTATTGACCTATTACCAGTCTTGGAAAGGTCACGTACCGCAAGATACCGAAATCCAATAGGTTCTTTTAATCTGTGTCTTATATTGTTCAGATTACACTACGAAATGGCATATAAGCATGTATAAGCAAATGATAAGCACTATATGATCTTTCCAGTGGTAATGGGGGCAGGATGTTTTAACAAATGTTTCTTTTATCGGTTTATAAAGAAAAAAATGATACACAGTCACAGTGTTGATCAGTGGTCAATGGTCATGGATGTTGAAAAAATAGGGGAATGAGGTTACTGTCTCCAATATCAGGGACAGCTCCAGAGTTCTGTAACAAAAAAAGGCAACATTCTGCTTAATATTGACAAGCTAAAAAAAAGAACAAAATAGGTTATTGTCGATTTAATGGACCTGTTGGGTTTAAAATATAAATGGTGTACAGGAAGACAACTAGCTAGAGGGGCTTACTTTATTTTGCGCAGCTATAGCCATCGGGATTTTAAAGGGACATGGGGTGGTTTACCGCCCCCCCCCCCCAGTATGTGTTTTATTTTTCATGTTAGTGGTGGTGGCGGTTATTTTTACCTGACTGCTAAGAAAGCATAAATGCTTGTAAGTAAACAACGGCAGACGACCGACGGCTTTGGGGTCCTTTTAAATGTTTTAAATGTGAAATATCTATTATCTGACGAGATGAAATACTATAGATATCCTGGTGAGAAAAGTTGCAGAAGGCCGAGACCAAATACGGTCGTAATGGTAGATCATGCATTGACAGAGTTAGGGGCACACGCTCCCGACCCCCTCAGCTCCCTTTCGGGCTTTCAAAATCAAGTGGACGGTACACAACCAATAAATGCCCTGTTCGATATTTCGAATTGTTGACCCTACATGCCCCTCAACATAATTTAAGAAAAAAATGAAAAATTCGCTTCGTCGGATAATTTCGGAAAGACCGCCCCTTTAATTAAGATTCCCCGATGTCCATCTTCGCTAAGAGGACCGTCTGCTTCTCTGTGTATGGTTCAATGAATGGACTTCCGGTGTGGCGCCACAGAATCAACACAAATAATAAAAACCTTCTACTGCCTGGGAGACCCTAAACGTTTATGAATGACAACGCCGTAATTAATCAAATCCCTCCAAGTTACTCCCTCACGTTCAGTTATGAAGTTATAACCCCTGACGATGTGTTTGTCCCCTTTTTGTAACATGTGTATTGTTATTGCGATTTTAATTCTAATTTATTTATTCATTGATTTATTTATATATCACTCTTTTTTTTTTACTTCGAACATACGTATTCATGTGCATTAGTGTTACATTTAAATTCGACACATTTTTTTTGTCGATACAGTACATGACACTACAGTAAGCATGCCCCTTGTAAAAAAATGAATTAAAACAAATTGTAACTCAAGAATAAATGGTGAACTGGTTGAATTAGGGCCTTTGTTGAATACTTTTAGATGTAAGCTTTAATATGTCACATTCTCAAGAAAGATTAATCGGGGCAAATTAATCTTTCATAATTATAAATAACTAAAAAAAAGTGGTAATGGTATGACGAATTTAGTTGTTACACGCTTAATGCATAATCAATGTGAATTAGATCAACATTATTATAGGAAGGCTACTACTAAAATGTAAACATAGAGCTTGAAGTGCTAGCAGCCCTCGGTTTAACTAGAATAACAAAATAATGAATGGCAATTGCGCGCAACAAATTAGGTCCTACACGTATTCACCATGCTCTGTAATCAATATTATTATACATATTACTTCCTGCATTTGGAATCCAAGCTTCTCAATCATTTCGACTGAGCATCCTCTTTTTGTCGAGATTTTATATGAAATAGGCCTACTCAATGTGCTAAAGGCAGGATATTTTATTCACATCACTTCCACTACCGTCATGTATTTTCAATTGCGCCATCTTTCGGTGAAAGCGTACATAAAGCAATTTCCGGTTCCTGTACCACTGAATATTCCAGTTCAGTGTACAGTGAACCCAAGCTTCATCAGTTGGTGATGCATTGTGGTACATGGCTGCAAAAGACCTCAGAGCCCAACTTCTTTAACCATATAAAAGGATATAAAACTATTTGAAATTATGCATAAATATATATGATATGAAACTAAGTTACTATCTCGGTAGCCCCCTTTCGTCTGGTAAAGCCAAAGCACAACAGAAAGGGTTTCTAAAACACCAACAATGATTGGGTTCACATCAAAAGTGATCAGATGTCGAGTTTACGACATTATAACGTTTACCCTACATCGGGTTATGCTCTTCATGATTCCCAGGCACTAATCTTTAATTAATAAGGCGCCTATTCAAGTTTCAGATTTCATTTACTTCAAAATTTGCCAAGGAGTTTAATTTGATGCTTCACTTTCCGTCCATTACCCGACGGATTATTTATTCATTTTTTCGTATCTTATTAGCTTCACAATCATTCATTTGCCATGGTAGTTAAAGTACGTCAATTAGTGTATTTGGGGAAATATTCATCACTAAATCTTAAGCTTCATGTTTTATTACTTTAAATGCCTATTGAATGCTCCAAACTAGTTTCGTGATTTCTGAACTTTACAAAATAAAAGATGTTTAATTAAATGTCGGTGTCTGCTAAAGACTCTAGAAGCGGACGCCTAAGTTTGTATCAGAAAATTGAAACTAATGTGGAGGTGAAATATATGAACGGGTAAAATAAATAAAAACTACTTTCTCAATCTTACATTTCGCGTAGTAATTAGGGTAAATTCACGTCGAAGCGCCTGCGTTTCACAATTAGTAAGGGGTAAATAACCTCCTCGCTTAATTTTTAGCTTTTTTTCTAGTCTTGTTTGTATTTTGTTGTTGCTTGTTTGTCTGTAGTTTTTAAATTTACTTTGTTAATGAAAGTGAATTATTATCACTGTATAGCTAAACTTAATCTGTGTTCAAAAAGGAAAATATTACCTTACAATACTGAGATAAAACGATACGAAAATGGTATGTTCATTGTAACAAACTACTTCAATGCTTTGGGCTTATGTATATTTGACAGGTTAAGACTTTTAATTGCTTCTCCGAATTACCAATCTATCCCGCTGTATATTGCATCGATAAATTGGAATTATTTAATTTTAGTCAGAAATTATTGCTTTTGACGATGAAAAACGTATAGTAAACTTAAGCCATTTATTAAGATAGACGTTGTATCTTTCAGCTTGGATTTTCTCTGTCATCAATTACAATAAATCTACCTATTAAAATCCAAAGTGAACCAAAATCCTAATTCATGGAATACAGATTTTTACATTATTCATTTTCGTCTAAATATCGTCTCCCATGAATCATGTTAGAAAAAAAAAGATTTTGATAAAAACGCTCATAATAAAGAAGACGATATTCCCGCAAAGAGCTATATTGGTTGTCTCTTGCAATTTATATTTAATGCATCTCTTTATCATATATTTCCGCAATAGTTTCTTCAACCTGATTAATTTGTTATCTGCCGAGAGCCAGAATGCGTTATCCTTATGTAAAAAATATATATATTTGGTAACTTTGTCTCAGATTCTGATACAAAATCCTGAATTTCGATCATGCTGCAATGATAATTATAAACCTTTAGGTCAG
Source organism: Strongylocentrotus purpuratus (assembly GCF_000002235.5). Taxonomy (NCBI): domain Eukaryota; kingdom Metazoa; phylum Echinodermata; class Echinoidea; order Camarodonta; family Strongylocentrotidae; genus Strongylocentrotus; species Strongylocentrotus purpuratus. The sequence goes on from NW_022145595.1 coordinate 14,244,742, forward strand.
TCAGGAACCCCATGACTTTTACAAGCCGATCATCTATCTGATTATCAAGATATCTATGATTGGAAATCGAAACCAAATTTTGCGTTTTCCTAATGGTTTTCATAACACTACGGTCTATCGGGGAAAACGAGTATGGTAAAAACTGGTCACTCAAAGATTTTTACTTTTTTGAGGCACTTCTTGATTATTTTGAAGCGCAGTTTTTGTTTAGGGCTTCAATATTACACCATATCACAGACACCGATAACACGTATAGGGCCATGCATCTCAGATTTAACATTGTTAAACGATGCCTTGAAAGGAAAAATGAAAAAATTAGCTGATAACCTAATTCAAATTGGTCAGTTAGTTTTTAAAAATCTTGTAACCATCTCCTATTTGATTACTTATCGAGGAAAGCAATCTCTCCAAAGATTGCAGTTTCGTTTCTGGCCATTCTCCCATGGGAGTAGCCATCTTGATTAAAATAGTGATATAAGAGTAGTACGATACCCATTGACCTGTGTATAATGGATATTGTGTTGCTCAGTGACTGGCTATTTTGCAACCTGAGCCATCGATGCAAAACTGTCTACAGCCATCGTATTACCAATGCATGCCAAATACCTGTAGGTTATTTGTTTGAGCAGTCCTACTCGTCACTCTTTTGAGTCTGACCAATAAACGAATGCATCCCAAATGTAGCTTAAAGGTAAAGACCGGTTTTGGGTGCAAAATATCCATTCAATGTTTAAATACTGCCTTCAGAAGTTTAGATGGCAATACTTCAACCTAAATTCGCAAAAAAGCGGAAATATATGCCCAAATGTTCAATGTTGAAGTGCATTCGCGATATCTATTCAGACCGGATCGATAAAATAATTTACCAAATATATCAACTATAGTAGGCGGTTTCCCGGCAAAATTGGTATCCCCACGTATTAGTCAAAACCTATTCTTTCACATGATTGGTAATAAGAGCTTCCATTTCATTTTTTGAGAGGGGGGTGTTTCCAAAACTGGTCTATACCTTTAACAAAAGAGACTGCTCAACATTACTGTTCTAAGCAACAGAATGAAATGTTTTGTCACAATATGTGACGGATACAAATATTCCTTCATCTGAATTACCAAAATGGTCTTAGGGAAACCATTGATATGGCTGCATTTCACAGGTGAGTGTAGTTCAATATAGCTAAAATGCAGGTCAGTATGTATCTCACGAGTTGTACTACTATATACTCTGACATCACTTTTTCAATCATCACAAGGGCTGCTACCATGAATAATATCTAGCAAGTAAATTGCAATCTTTGGTTATATTGTTTTCCTCCATAAATAATCAAATACAAGTAATTTCAAGATTGTTTGCACTGGCTGACAATTTTGAATACGATTGTTGTGTTTCATTGTCCTTTATCAACGCCCTCCAGGTTGTCACCGAATTTGAGCAGGGTCGTAAAGTTACTCTATTGATACCTTAGTATATAAGAGAATACGTAAATGATTCCTGGTGTTCTTGTTTTTATTAACTCCTTTCTTATGTTTAGTACAAAGAGGAGTTTATTTTAACCGCGGTGCGATTAACTCGTCATTATAATTGTAATCGGAGGAGAAACTATGGCTACAGGCTACACCAATAATTGTCAGTATAATTTTATATTCATACTAGTTTCACTATCTTGCTTTCCATAACTTTCTAACTGATTTTTTTTTTCTCGAATTTTAATATAACGGGTCAATACAAATATTTAGTATTAGTGTATCAGGCCATTTGAAAGCCGTTTCATGGTCATGATCGGACAGCGCCTTGTGGAAGGAGGGGTGAGAGGCAGCAGAGAGAAGTGGAGAATGAAAGCGAAAGAATAAGAGAGATTTTAACATTATAAACGTACTATATTCATATTTGCTGAAATGTCGTCGTTATATTTTGCTCTTAGATTGCTCTTTGACACGCTCCTAGTCTCCTATTCCATACAGCTGTCGCTGAATACACGCCTTAGCGGTGCCTCAACACTTCAAAATATAGACGAAGATCTCCCTCAAACCACTCCAACTACTTAGATCAACTAATCTTTGTTTTAAAGCTTAACCTTTTTTGATAAAAACTATTGGGTTTTGTTCATTTAAACTCACTCAAACCGACGAGAACGTCAATCTAATTAAAGGGAAATCCAGCCTTAATACAATGGTTAAGTTCTCTATAAAAAACACTAAAAGTAGAATCATGCGTGCTCATATGTGCTATATCAATATCAATATTTTAGTTTAAATTACTATAAAGATTTTCAAGTTACCATGGTAGCGAGTAATTTCAGGTAATTTGCAACTTTTTGATCCTGTGACCTCAGACCCCTAACTTCTTCTACCAAACATAATTATAATCAGTTCATCCTTGCAAGAAATAATGGGATCATCATGAATTCGTAGTGCACCAAATTAGGCAAGGAAGAAAATTATCGTTAAGCTTTTTGTGTTTTTAAGTTTTTATGTTTTTTAATTGTTTTATTGAAAGTATTAGTATGGTAACCATGAACCAGACCATTCTAATAGATACTCAAGAACAACATTAACTATTGAACTATGGCACCAAAGGTTAGAGCTACATTTTGTATTTTGTTTTCAACAGGCACATGTGACATGTGTAATGATGGTGATGATAATGATAAAGATGTTGATGATGATGATGATGATGATGATGATGATGATGATGATGGTGGTGATGATGATGATGATGATGATGATGATGATGATGATGATGGTGATGATGATGATGATGATGATGATGATGATATGGTGTTTGGGATGGCACAAAAAGCAATTACCCTAATTCTGACAATGGTAGTCAAAGAAGTGATTCTGAAAATGTCTTCAGTGTATCAACCAAATACCTGGTTTAATTTTTAATAAATTTCCATAATGAAATAGTTCAAGTACATATATTTAAAAAAATATTAACAAGCATATATTATGCATCACACAACTCATTATGATTGGCAATAATGCTTCATAAAATTGAGATGTATGAAAGTGAAAAAATATATATATTTTTGTTAACATTTCAGATTTTCACACTTGTTTACAATAGTACAATGATCAAGTACATGTACATGGAATGTACATAGAAGATAACATTAATTGTAAAAGTACATCATTTTCTTCATTAAATCTACTGGTTAAAAGGAAAGTTGGACGTGAAGTTATAGTACTTGAAAAACATAGAAACATATACAAATATGGCACATTTATTATATTTCCAAAAGATTCATATAAAAATAGGATTTTTGTACAAAATCAGGGATGATGAGATACTCACATATGTTTTTGAAATACATTATATTAAAATGTGTTTTTTTATATAATAAAATAAGCAAAGAGAGAGGTTATTTTGAACTTCTACTTAGAATGTTCAAACATTATTTACAAATAATGATATCCATAATTTATAAGTATTTAGTTAGTTTTAGCTTTGAATAAAAACTAACAATATATTTGCATTGCGAGTCTGCGCTTTATAAATGTTTATTATTTTTATATCCCTCAGTAGTTTTCGCAATACTCATATGATAAAGAATTGTTAAAATGAAAAACAAAGATGAAAAGTCAAATAATATGGGTTAACTTGGAGAAATTTTACAAGCAAGTCAATGTCTGCATGTGCAAAGAGGGAATGCTCAAAATCATCTCAAATTTTATTTTGCACACGTTTCAGGCCATTTAAGTATTTTTACCAAAATATTTGTGTTGTGTGCCTGTAGGCCTAATTTTGTCTAAAAACTGTCATTTTGTCATTAAAATGCAAAGGTTAATAGTTCAGGATGGCTTCTCAATAATTGATGAGACCTCCAGACCTAATATAATGTGTTTACCCAAATAAAAAATGCATTTAGAAATAGTTCTTGGTCAAATATGAACATGTGCATATCTTGCAAACGGCACAATGACTCTTCTTCAAATTTGGCACGATAACCGTTCATAGGAACCTTTAATGTATTGAGCTGAGTGATATCATATATACGTTCAGATGTTATGTCTATATCTCCTAAATACATGAAGTCCTAATCAGCTCTCTAAATATCAATGACATCACATCGATGTCGCATTGGTAGAGCATACATGCCAACATTTGAAAATCAGAAATCTGTACAAATTATGCTATTTTTAAAAAAAAGAGGAACAATCCTAACTCTCCTATTCAATACTACGGACAAATTTGTGCAGGAAGAGGAACACCTGCATTAAAATGATAATTATCTTCTCCCAAAAAGAGGAAAGTTCCTCTTTAATCTGAACAGTTGGCATGTATGGTAGAGTATCAAAACGTTGTTCTGACATTATGATTATATCTCTAAAGCGGCAGAGTGAATAAAGTTAAACATTAAACAATTGTAGTCTTAAATACCGGTAGTCATAATCAGCCTTATGAATATGAATGATGGCACATGCATATTGCGTCAGCAGAGCCTGCGTCAAAACATTGTTCCCAGGTTGTATCTATATCTCCAAAACAGCACCGTTGATCATGTTGACACATAGTACAGAGTATTAAACTTATTTTAATGAAATTATATTCAATATTATTATTTATAATCATCATCATAGTCATCATCACTACAATTACTGTTATCATTATCATGTTCATGTTCATCTTCTTCATCGTGATCCTCATTTTCATGAAAGAATTTGTAGACAGAGCTCCTCATACTTCTTCAAAAGTATATTTAAACGCAATTTCATTTAAAATACTAGTGGATTCTTGTATACCGCTTATGCTTATGTCTGTCAGATTTGACACTCCTGGCACTCTACAATTATTACCCAGGCTTTAGCATGGCTGCCATTATAGCCTTCTGGCATTTTTAGGTATTAACCCCTCTGAGGTACTACCTGTTTACTTCACCTGGGTCGAGTGCGGCAAATGTAGATAAATGTCTCCCCAAAGGACATAAGTGTCGCAGTGGGACTTGAGCCACGAACCATGTAATCCAGTCCGCTGACATATCCCCTAGACCACAACACCTCCACATACCCATATTGGGAAAGAATCCAATCTATCTCTCTTTGGTCATAAGCCATTTTCTATGATCTATATATGCTTCAGGGGTTAGTTACTTTTACGTTTCAGCTATGATCAGGGTAATAATGTAGAGGTGTCGTAGTCCAGTGGTTTAAGCACTTGAATTGAAATGCAAAGGTCGAGAGTTTGATCCCCCACAAGGCACTAACTTCCTTTGGCAAGACTAGGATTTACATTCGCCACTCCATACCCAGGAGAAAAATGGGGACCTGCATGGTAGGATGATGAAAGCCTTTGAGTTGGTAATTGCCATATACCCTCACAGTGACCATATGGTAGGAACACGCCCCAGGGAGTGGAGATGGTGCACATTGTGCATGAATGAATCCAATGACCGGGTAATGACATCTGTAAAGCACTTAGACATGGTATTTCATAAAAGCTCTATAAATCCAGATTGTATTAATGTCAAAGCGCCAAGAGTTTCAGCGATATGAGTGCTATATACTTGTAGATGTGCAAGAATCTATTAATATGTTTTTAACTGAGAGTCAAAAGGATGTTAACTAATCTAAGGTGTGAAAATTTGTCTCACTCATAGCAGAAAAAAAATATAAGTATTATATCTACTTGCATGTTTATTTACATGAATAGAATATATGCAGATGTGCTTTATGGCCATAGACAAACATGATATTCAAGTAACAAAGAAATCACTACTCTGATAGTTCAACTAACACTTTGAAATAACCATTGGCTGATACATGGTTAACCACAAGATCCATTAAAACTTTTGGCAATGAAATGGAGTTAAAAAAGAGAAAATTATGCAGCAAAATATAATGATATGCATGCTTGTGTCACGTATTTGTAAATATCAGCATTGTGACCTAAGGATGCCACATTTTTTTGTTCCTGTACAGTGTTGGCCCTTGTCATTCATTGTACACGTTAAACTATTTTCCTATTGCCAAAGCTCTTTTCATTGGCATCTTTTACTGAGACTGTTCACAACGTAGTGTGAGAGCAAGGATGTTCTACAAAGGCACCGTTTGAATATAAAACATTTCTTTCATAGACATAGCATTTCAAGTCAATATATGGGCAAGTCCACAGTATTTTCTCAACTAAGTTATTGACATCATAATCAGGTTTCGGTTCACCTGATGATGCTATCAAGTTTAACAGCTCTACTGTAAAGCTTGAATCTCACCAAATAACTGGGAAAACTGCAATTGCGATTTTCAGTTTTTCTTTCTTTTTAATTATTCTTGATAGCATAAAAGACAACGAAATATTAAATACCTTGGACTTGCCCATACATTGATAAGACAGGCAATAGTTGAACTGTCAGTTAAAGGCAGTCTGTACTAGTTTGGCCAGGAGGGATTAGACCACACAGCGTGGTCACTGACAGGTGGCTATCTCATCAACTTAGCTCTCAATTAACATAACAGCAAGTACTACAATAAGTACAGTGGGTCTTTAACCTCCAGAGAATAGACAAAAATATAGATCACTCTTAACCTGAACTCAAGAGGGCGCTTCTCTCTCAGCAGCTTGTAGGAGGAGGGAGCTCTGCATAGCATCAACCATCCCTGGTGCTTTAGAGATGACTTTAAGGAGGTCTGTGACTCCATCTCTGTAACAATCAATCAATCAATACATCAGCCTATTAATCAATATATAAATCAATCAATTAATAAATATATGTAAATAAATCAATCAATCAATATATATCAATCAATTAATCTATATATCAGTATATCAATCAATGTATATATATATATCAACCAATCAATCAATCAATCATTATATTAATATATCGATCAATCAATCAATCAATTGGTTAATCAATGACTTTCAGTAAAGTTTATGATAGTAAATATGTCATGAGCAAATTTTCGATGGGTTTAAGAAGTTTTGACACTTGAATGAATCCTCTGAACTTCCATCTCTTCAGAGAACCAGTTCAAAATAGATTGTAGCCTTCTTTTCATTTTGTTGATATTCAATATAATACTTGTGGTTTAAACAATTTCTTTACTTCCTGTGAGTGTACAGAGCAAATGTTCAATTAATATTCTATTTAAATAAGATACAGTATATGATGTTATATGATTTGAATAACCAAATCCAATCAGTAAATTGCTCAGAGTCAACATGGCATAATTTTTCAATTTTGTTGTCATAAGAATCATAAATTAGTAAAGAATTTAAGTAGACAGTCAGAACATTACATAAGAAATATAACTTTATATTAAATAAGGGCAATCTTTATCTGATCTGATACAATGACGACGCTGATGGTTATGATGAGGATGGTGGTGATGAAGATAAAGGTGATGATGGAAAGAAAGCTCGGTTGTCAATTATAACCTAAAATGCTGTTCCTAGACTTTGACAATGTTTGTCAGGTTTTCAGGTATTTATGTATGTTTTGGTCGTTTGTTAGCTTTATCTTTCTTTCTTTCTTTTCGATAATCTGACATGCCTTTGTAGCGAATGGCCGTTTCCGTGGCGATCCCGCAAATCTAAAATCTGTAATGTGAAATACACTCGCTAACTGTACACTACTCACGAGTCATGAGTAATCACCCTTCGACAGGGAGATTGTCTATAGTGTCCGAAATCAACGCGTCAACAAAAATAAAAGCAAAATAACTGCAAAACCAGTCAAAATGACTGCAACTAGCTCAGTAAACCCACTGTGATTCGCTCGACGAGTGATTTGGCTTCAACGCTCGACCTAAGCGACGCCAGCGAGACCCCGTTGTCAGCAGACGCGGGGTCAGAGCTGGTTCTTAGTTGCTTTGCTGACATTAAAAACATGCTCTCCGGCAAACTCGATAATGTTCTCAGTGAACTGGGCGCGATTAAAAGCGACCTCGCGCAGACAAAGAAATCTGTTTCTGAGCTGGAAAAAAACATCAACTTTGCCCAGGATAGAATAACCCCTTTAGAGAAAGATGAAATTCCAGTCTTGAAAGAGAAGCTAAAGCAACAGGAAGAGGAGGTAGAGGGAAGACTGATATTATGGAGATACATCATCGTAAGCACAATCTACTTGTCTATGGGATACCTGACAAACAAAGCAGATTACGCTGGGGAACGCCCATCGTTTGCCAAAACCTAAACACGCCAAGCAGCTTGTCGGCCAACCGGAGCCCGGACCCAAGCCCATGATTATTCACCTCTCGTCAATGTTTGATCGCGACCGCCTACACCGCGCCTTTGAATCCCAACCACGCCAAGGGTACAGCAGCGCCGCTTCGGCCTGAGTGCAAAAAGGAACTCGGGATCCCACATACTCTTGTGTCACCATTCGTAGTGACCTACCCCAGAAGCTAAAAACGGAGCTAGGACGTCTTGCAGCGGAAGCGGGAGGAGAGGGTCTCTACGAGGATCAGGCTTGTTGGATCTAAGATCGTTCTTCAAACTCGTACATACTCCATCGGTGGATCGCAAAACTCCGCTTGGGCTACCTGGTCTGAATAACAGTTCACCACCGTACAGTGTACGTTGAAAGTTTACATTCACACACAATTTTATTTACTAATTTTACTGCACTATGCTGAAAGCAACTTGTAAAATGTTTAACATTGAACCTTTTAACTTTTCTTTGTCTGATCGTTTTAAAAAATATTATGAACGCGGAAGTACTGTACTATGCTCAGTATGCTGAGACTGAAAGCAATTTGTAAGAATAAGTAACTTTTTGATGTCCAATGGTGGCAAAAATTTATTTCATAATTACCCAACTAGACGGTCTAACGAGTTTCACCTACCACTCTTTAGAACTTTATTAGCAAAGAAGTCTTTTATGTATGATGGTCCTAGATTTTTTGAGTTTTCTAAGTAAAGGTATTAAAAATAGTACATCCCTAAAATCTTTCAAGAAAAAAATATTTTTGCTCAAATCTTATAGTAATATACAATAATAATCTGATAACAGGTGGTAATCATCTTAAATTTTTAATTTAGGTCTTCATCATCTGCTTGATTAATTTAATATTTATTTGGTCTTATGATCATACCTTCCCAGAATCACCAATATAACTGCCTCTTCTCCGGTCATGATTTACCCTTCTTCCCCCTTTTTTTCCCTGTTCCTTCTTCTTTAATTTGTTTTACTTCTCCTTGTCGTTTTGTGGTTGTTTGTTGTTTTGTAATATTGCCTTGTGTTTTCCAAGTCTTCGTACGCACAATGTGAAACGATTATATTTTTTTCTGGGGGGATCCACAAACTACAAGCACTGCTTTTTAGTGGATTCCCCCCCCCCCCCCCATTTCTTCAAAAATTAAGAATTTCTTGTAATAATATTATTATGTGCAAAGTGTATTTGTATACTTACCAAGAAAAAATGAATTATGTATGAAAAAAATGTAATACCTTTGTTTATCTTTGTTGTTGTTGTTGAGTTGTTGAGTTAATTGGTTTCACATTTCACATACATTTCACAAATGGAAATGAAATAAATATGAATTGAATTGAATTGAATTGAATTGAACTTACGTGAGGAGACAGTTGATAGTAGAATCTGCTGAATGTTGCAGTAGATGAAGAATGATCCTTGTGCCTTGTTGTACTACTTCATCAGCACTTGACTATGAACAGAAGAAGAAAAAAATTAAGAATTTGGGCAATACTAGCTTTCAGACGCAGCACTAGGGTACAATCAACTTCTCGAAAGCTTTCATCCTTGAAGCCTTATTTGAATGAAGTAAGCAACTTGTTTACACTAAACTGCTACAGAAGGGTCTCAGCTAAACACTGTAAAATATCACACTAGAAACCACCAAATGAAATAAATAAATCATCAAATTGAAGGAAAAGATTTGCTCTATTTCATTAACATTACAGTCAGCAGTGCCAGTTATTAGTCAAATCGTGCCAAATTTTATCTGAAAATATTGCAGTATTTTTCATATTTTCTGTCATTATGCAACATCAAAACTCTGTTTTTGATAAATCAAAGTACATGTATATCAAAGCTCGGCTATATCATGGTTTTGAAAACCCGACTCGTTCGTCCGCACTGCATTGAATTTATGTTCAATTCAATGCCATTACTTCTAGCAAGTTTTTCCACTGAGTAAAGTAAACACACAGCTATTTTCCAAATAATGGAGGAAAAAAATAACAATGTCAGTTTTGAAGGAAAATTAGTTTCCAACTACATGTTTAATGAGAGCTTTATCTTCACCCTTCATCACACAGTGTATGTCCATTTATATAGCATGGCTGCAATAGAAATATGCTTTACTGCGCTGAGCTGCCATGATAAGGCCCTAAACCTTTCAAGAAATTGTTTTCCTACCAGGTAACCTGTTTACTTCACCTGGGTGGAGTGTGGCAAACAATAGATTGATGTCTTGCCAAAGGAAATTAGTGCCACAACAGAACCCAGAAAAACAGTATGTGATTCACACCTGTGACATATCTCCTAGGACAATACCACTTTGTAGTGGTAAAGGTATGTAGACGATGCCGAATGAAACCTTGGCACATTTTGTGGCCTTTTCAATTTGAGCCGTATTCATTATATCCTTACCTTTAAACAAATTGTGATAATTACTGGCAATCGTTCCACCTGGAAAATAAACAAGAGAAAGTGATTGATCATGGGGGACAATTTTTTTGAAGATTTTGAAACAAGTTTTACATATTATTCAATAACTATGAATCAAAAGTGTTTTGACTTTATAATACAAAATATTACTAATAAGTATCTATCATGAAATTAAGTTGAACAACAAATGGTCATGTTACATTTCATTTCATTTCATTTATTTATTTAAACACGGAGGCCTACCTCAGCCCACGGACTGTTCTTCTGTAGGGCCGTGCATACATAAATACATACAATATAAAAATAACATATATACAACATAATTCAACATAATGTAACAGTTGATACATCACTGATCTCCATTTACTTTGGCAACATCTGTTCCACCCTTTATCTCTTCAAAGATGTAGTGATACGGTTTGGGTGGGATTACATGTTCATCTTAAAGCCTGTCTGTACTAGTTTGGCCAGAGGGATTAGACCTCTCTGCAAGGTCACTGATAGGTGGTTATCTCATCAAATCAGCTCTCAATTAACATAAGAAAAAGGGGATCATGGGGGACCAACAGGCACTGATTAGGCATTGTTTGCTATATAGAGGGTGTAAGTAGCTATAAGTAGTGCAGAGGGGCTTTAAGTTAAGGTTGGGGGTCAGTTCCATTTAGGGTTAAAGGTGGCAATTAGGCATGTTTGAATATTCAGAATGGTTGAAAAAATGGATACCGGTACTTACAAGTCTGAAAGCATTATGACGATACTTGGCAAAGTTGGCAAGGGCCCTGGCGACATGCATGAGAAGCTCCTTCTGATAGCGAAACTCTGTCAGGAGGGTACATAAGGAGTCAACGCACTCTGATAATGACCCCTAGGAAGAACAAGATGGAGATTTAATGATTAACCCATTGCGTACAGGGACCTGGGTGGTCCCTGTGTTAAGTCTATGGGAATGAGAACATTCAGTAGTCATTGGGTTAAAGAGTAGTCAAAGAGGCAGGGAGTAAAGTCCAAGATTTCATCCTGGGTTAAATCTGAACAAATAACCCATTTTCACCTGAAAGACAAAATAAAATATCTACATTGCTCCGATTCTTTCTCCTGTAGCCATGTTCGCCACAAGACATGCTGCATTACACAAGACTTGCTTGTTCTTTGGCCTTGATCTCAACCCTCTCTGGGTCATAGCAGGATGTAACGTCCCCTTGAGCCTTTAGTAACAACAACGATGCTTCTCATAGAGGTGAATATATCTATATTATTTACCTCTCGTTAGAAATCTAGCCATCTGATTGGTGGAAATTGGAGTTTTGAATTTAGCCATTCCCATAAAGAAACGAGCAATGCCAGTACCGGTTAATAGTTCATGAGTGAGATTCCCGCAAGATTCCAGGTACCGAGAAAATATTTAAATTTTGCTGTGATCCCCATTGGTTTACGTGTTAAAAATTAGTTTGTTCAAGCGTGGATACCATACAGTGCTTTTTGTCTGCGATTCCCAATGATTATAACATTCAGTCATTTTTCCAGCGAAGATTAACAGACAGTGTCTCAGATTTTCTGTGATGTTTTCACCAATCTTTGCTCGAGAAAATGATAAGATAAGAATTTTTGGTACATTTTTGTGTCAATTCGGTATATAAAAGATATATCGACTGCTTTAATATTCGAGGCCTTGCTGTTTTTATAGGCTCAAAGGGACATTGCATCCTACCATGACCCCAAGGCGCGCCTTTCTGAGATCCAGTATTGAAACAGCCAGGCCTCTCATAGCAGTCGATATATCTATACTAGTGTCTTTACCTGGTCTTGTTCTGATGTAGCCAGGTTGGCTACCAGACATGCTGCATTACACAAGACTTGCTTGTTCTTTGGCCTTGATCTCAAAACCCTTGAAAGATTTCTCCCAGATGAAAAGTCCTCCTGTCACATGAACAAAATTTAAAAAGTACATCGTTGGATGGTTGATGAAGCTTTTTTCTTCTTTTCTCTCTTTTCCCATTCATATTTTTCTCATGCTTAATGTTGTTCATATTTCTACTACTCACTTAAGGCCCCACTGCACTTCTTACAACTAATTGTGCCCTCTATACAGCCAACAATGCCTACGCGGTACCTGTTGATCCCCCATGATTCTTACGTTAATTGAGAGCTGATTTGATGAGATAACCACCTGCTAGTGACCTCCCAGGAAGGTCTAATCCCTCCATGCCAAACTAGTGCAGAGGGGCTTTAAATCATTCAAGAAAACTGATTGTGGTGAGCTGAATATAAATACATATATTACATATATCCATAATAAAAAAAAAACTTCTGTACATGGTTATTAGTCAATATTTTCAAGTTACACTGGAAACATCGAATTATCTTTTGTCCAATAACATATTGTATCTCTAATAAAACAGTATTATCAATCAAGCATCACATAGTGCATCAAAAAAAATTGCCTCTGATAAAGAAATGTAAAATTATTCAAAAACATATATGGTGTCAAATTTCAATAGATTATGTAGTGAAATTATAAATATTTTCAATTATTCTGGCCTGAGATTTGGGGTATTACCAGGGGTATCGTACCAGGAAGAACAAATGTACTCAAATGTGTTGTTTTTTTTACTGAGTAATCCAATTTTCTTCTTTACTCTCCATACATACCTGCACTATTCTATGTCTATGCCAGTCTGTTCCCATTGACAGACCTCCTAACGTCTTCAGAGTTATCTCTTGCATCTGAAAGAGGAAATTAAATCGTTTGAAGAATATTTCAACCTTTCTGAATATGTAGTCTAACCTGCACAATTCAGCAACCAGAAGAATGACCTTGGGGCAGGGGGTTTTCAGGTACAGGGCCCCCGTTTCATTAAACTTGTAATCAATAACAAGTTACAATATCTGTAACAAGCTACTGGAATCGTGGCATTTGATTGGCTGATGGCAAATTAGCCATAGAAATTTAGCCTATGTTTTTTATAAGAAGTTTAATGAAACAGGGACCTGATTCATTCCGTGATCTGTATAGGACACAATGCTTAATAACAGAGCAACACAGCTGCCATTATAGAAAGATTCCCTAACTTCACAGGTCTGAGGTGATATTCCTCAACATTCAAGAATGTTGTTATGTCTCCAAGTATGTTGTTATGTCTCCAAGAATGTTGTTACAGTATGTCTCAGGCTTAGTATTCAACAGGTTGATGGAATGAAAAGGAAAATGTTATAGAACTAGCTAAGATTATTACCGCTTATAAATATTATACAGTATGCTTGCGGTTGCACCATGTGAGAGAGGGGGAGGATTGGGGAACCTGAAAAGGATTCTCGGTAATTTTTCATTCTTGAGTGTGTGCAGTCCTGAAAGGACTGTTGGTAGTCTTGAAAAATACTGTTTGTTATCTTTCTTAGCTTATATTTCTAAGGAGAACCATAGCGCAATTTGGGGAGGATATGTGGGTGTATATCTACATCACTGTGCAAGCCGATACTTATTAGCAGCATCTAAATATTGGTTGTCAAAAATTGTCTTTCTAATAGTTTCTCATAGGATGGTTGTCAGAGATATGTTCAGTCATGACCCCATGGCTATTTATCTCTTTGTTTTGCTATTTACATTTATAGAATTCCAGTTTGCTTACCTGTTCATCACTGGATGTGGTGAGGGAAAGAAGATGTGGCAAGGCATTTCTGTCGTTCTACAAAAAAAAAAATCACAAAGTTTCTTTCATCAAAGAGCAAAGCAGATGATTTTTCCTTTAAAATGGTTAGGAAAAATGTTTAAGAATCACTAAGAGCTGCTTAATGTGTGTACCGAGGTGACATGGGACAATTACATGAACTCCAATTAAGCAAATAGTGTCATGTTATGACTGTGCCATGCTTGTTACATTTGAACAGGTATGTAACCCAATTCTTTTCTTTATAGACCAGCTTTAAAACATAAATTATTCATTTTTGTTAATGCTGATAAAAGTCAGCTAGGTTTCCTTGCTTAATATACCATTTCCCAACTGCAAAACGTAGGCGGTTTCCATTTTGTATGATTTCAATACTTGCGTTTTCCAGTTTTTTGGCTTCCTAATCTTTTTTCATGAGATCATCCGTGATATAGTAATTTTCCTTCATAAGCTGATAGGGCAGCATAAAAATGATATATTGCTTATCTAAAAGTGAGAGCATTTTCACAAGCATATGCAGTGACGTTCCAGGCATTGCCCGCCCGTCAAGATGTGCCTTTTCGATGCATGGTGATTTCATACAGAATTTTTGTTGCAGAATTTCTGTGACATTTATTATGAAGTTTTAGTTTCCCTCCTCATCCAACCAAAGTTTCCTAACAATTCCAAATTTATTCTTCCTAGAGAACTTTTCTAGCTTGTTCTCTGTTTCCTCTCTTATCCCGATTCTCACTTCTTGATATTCTATTTCCTTCTCAAGTATAATCCCCTTTTCTTTGATCTGCGTAAGGAGACATTCAAGGCATGCCGTGCATAATCACTGATGCACTCATGAGCATACAGCATAGTACAGCTGGGGGTGTTTCACAAAAATCCAAGTTGAACTTAACTCTAAGTTGGACTTAAATATTATGGAGAGCCATTTGTAGCCTCAAAATGAAATATATTCAAAAGCAAAAAATCAAGTATTTTAGACTTTTCATAAATTCCTCATCAAGAACATGAAATTTCCTTGATAATAGAAAATATGAATGATTTGAATTTCCAACATTTTATGCCTTTTGAAATAAATTTTACATAATATTTTCAAAGATGCTAACAGCTTTCCATAATTTTTAAGTCCAACTTAAGATCTTTGTGACAACCCCCCCCCCCCCCCCTGCATATATCATTTTCCACATGAAATAGTTAATATCTCACTTTATCTCACTCATAAACATTGCATAATAGATTATTGATACATGTAATGCAGATGACTGCTAACCTCAATGATTGCTGCATGGTTCCCTGCATGTTCTGTGATGAGATTCAACGTGCGGACGGCTAGGAGAGCAATAGCCTCAGAAGCTTGCATTCCACAAAGCTTCAATACAGGCTGTAAGGCACCATCAGATAATGCTAGGGTAAAAATAACAGCAGATAACAACAGGAATCTGTCAAATTACTTCAACTTGGTCTCTAAATTAATCATTTATACCACAAATAGAGGATTATGTTATATTTTTATCTTAATTAAGGGTATCTTATTTTATCTTATTTGTTTACGGACCATGATCGTTGTTGAAGTCTACTGATCGACTGACACAAATAGACATTGAAAGTGTAAGCATGTAATATTTCGAACTGAAATTGGTAGTATAAAATTAGAGCATGAATCAGTGTATTAAAGGTAGTATGTCCCATTTGTAGGCCAACAAAATGAAAAGGTTATATTCAAATGGCATTTGAAAGATAATATAATTTAGACCTTCCTCAAAACAGAAGGGCTTGAAAATGTCTTTTTGTAGGAAAATAACAACCGTTAGTTGTCGAATTGAATTTAGCGAGTGCGCTTGTTAATTAATCAAATCGTTTGATTTTCAGACCCTTGTCAGTACCGAACGGTCGTACGTTTTGTGTTGCACAAAGATTCAATCAGCATAATTTTGGCCATTACAAGTAGTGGGTTATTGACGTGGCCAAATGCTCATGTACCTGTTACAGCTCATTTTATGTATGTTATTACCACCAACAACAAAAGGTCAGTCAGTCACTTAATAGTGTCTGACAGTGAAGTGCAGAAGTAAACAGGTTTCCTTGCATAATTTGAATACTAGGACACTGCTAATAAACGTTTACATTTCACAGATAGGACATGTGCGTGACATATTCATGATTCCTGCCAAGTTCTACAGAATTTGATGTTGGCTGCAAAAGGGATAAACTACCTTTAAAGGCATCGTTTAAAAATTTTAATCTGAGATGCAAGGCCCTATGTGTCATCAGTGTCTGTGATATGGTGTAATATTGAAGCCATGAAAAAATTGGGCTTCAAAATGATCATGAAGTGCCTTCAAAAAAGGAAAAATCTTTGAGTGACCGGTTTTACCATATTCGTTTCCCCCAATAGAGTGTAGAGTTATGAAAACCGTTAGGAAAACGCAAAATTTGATTTCGATTTCCAATCATAAATATCTTGATAATTAGACAAGCGATCGGCTTGTAAAAGTCATGGGATTCCTGACTGACCTAAAGGTTTATAATTATCATTGCAGCATGAGCTAAATCCAGGATTTTTTTTCAGAATCTGAGACAAAGTTGATACCTGATCCCTTTAATAGCTTCAAGCACATTACAAAGTTGAAGTTTACCGGTAATTGAGATTGGTGTATTGAAAGTGGTACTTCACTGCTTCTGTTTCACTCAGTTTCTTCTATCTGCAACATTGAATTTTGTTTTCCTGTCCAAAAGGGTATCATATCCTGTAGTTCTCATTTAAGGAAGTCATGTATCAACCTTTCATTTCAAATTTGATAGAATTATTTTGTCTTTTCAGGAATTTACTTGTTAGACTCATCTATTTTACTTCATTTTACAGAGACACAACAACTTCAAATACAGAACTAGCTGAAACCGGTTTAACTTCAAAAGACTGCTCCAAGGGAAGAGAGAAAAACAGTAATATTTTCAAGGAAATGGAGAAATTGATCTTTAGAGGAAGAAGATACTAGAAGCAGGTAGTCATTGAGTTTGTTTGATAGTGCTTACCGTACTGGTACATAAAATGAGTATGAACAGAGGTAATAATAAGGATTTTTATTACTTTTTTTTTACTGAAGTCAAAGCAAATATGTAAATAGGTGTTTACCTTTTGTTTTGAGATGTGGTGATTTGACAAAGATCATAAGGGCACTTATTGCATCAATGATGAGTGTTTCCTGACTTTCATCTGCTGTGGAAAGTATACTGTGGATGTCGAAAGAGAAGGAACACAGTGCGCTTTTAAATTACTGGTCTCCAAATATGCAATGCTCTACCTAATGAATTAGAAGGAAATCTTGAAAAGTGTGATTATATGACCTTCCAATATGGTATGGTGTCAATAAAAACAAATGAGATGCAAGACTGATTTGACATTGGACCTACTAAATATTGGAATAACAGGATGTAGAACAAATAGGCAGAGCTGTCAACCTTGTGCGACCAAATAAAGGAATTCATTAAAATGAAACTTACAACCAAGCGTGACACACTTTTAATGCAGAAATGTCCATTCCTCATGCTGTTTTTCTCCATATTTGGACCAATAGTTTATTTACAGTAGGTATTTTTTTTGTATGTATCATCAGCATTTGATTCTTTATGAGAATATTTTTCTCTTCAAGTTCATTAAACTTTAATTTTCTATTGAATTTGTATTCAAATCAACATTTTAGGGCAGTTATTTGATGTGCGGTATTAATAAAAAATGTAAAAATATAATTTTAAAAAACATACTACCGTAATTTGGAGGAAAAAAAAGAATAATTCCGGGAAAAGGGTAATGGTTGGCAGCTCTGAATAGGGCATAAAAGCTGTTGGGTACACAGGAATAATGGAACAAAGGATCAGAGGGACATACTTGTAGGAATAATACAATGGTTCTGGGTAATAGGAGCTAGAAACCAAGGGGTGGGAACCAATAGACTCAGATTCAGATTCAAATTTTATTGTCCACGTTAAAAAACACAGAAATTTGGCCTCCACTGGCAGGAGATAACAATGAATAACATAAGAATACATAAATGTGCACAAAACAAAAAAATCAATTAGATTTACAAACAGTTGAATACATTCTGACAAAAGTAAAGACCTACGCTCTGGAAGAGGAGATATAGCAGAGTAGGATGAGAAAGTAATGAACGAAGCTGAGCAAGAAAGGACAAGAATGAAGGTGAGGGGAAGAGAGAATAAAAACCGCTTGCATAACACGTTATTATGACTCCAAACATCTGCTTTACTTAAGGTAAAAAGGTAAAAAGGCAGAAAAAGGCAGAAAAAGGCGGCAGAAAAAACTAGATGGAACTTTTGACCGCGCGCAGTCGAAAATAATGCCCGGGGGGGGGGGGGGGGGGGGGGGGGTACTCACGTATATTGGGTATACGGGGATGTGCCGCTCGGAAGGGTGACTTTTTCAGGAAAGATCCTTAGACATGGGTCCCCTTTTCATTAAAAAAATCCTTAGACATGGGTCCCTTTTTTCATTTATTCCTTTCCCCTCTTTTCTCCCTCATTTTCTCCTGGATTTTGGGATTTGCTCCTACATTGAAAATGCCTAAATCTCTCCCATCTCTAAATAAATGGACCCTTCGGTGATTGCATTTCCAGTGTACGAGGTGTACGCACTGACCTCTAAGTCAGTGGGTGTACGTACGTAGCTCGTAAACTCAACTAGATCCCGGGGTACCACATATATCAGGACCCCATGGGCTCTATACCGGGTACTCATATGGCATAATGCGCGCTAGGTATGGTATCCGCCCGTATAGGGGTTGTACCCCGGAAACTTGTAGCGCTTCGCACGCTGAAAGATCGGCAGCTATACCCTGCGTACCCTCTGCCCAGCAGCCGGGCAGCAGCGGGGCTCAAGCAGGTAGCTATATAGCCAATGCTTGAGAGCTCGTGTACGGGTACGTTAACAGGAAAAGTCCTTCAATTAAAACAGATGCTAGAGGTGCTAGCACAGTATTATTATGTTGCATGGTGTTTTCATCTTTATGTGTGTAAACTACTTGTAAACTACATGTAGTATGGTACAGTTTACTAATAAAGAACTTTATCGAGAAACTGCAAAATTATTGGCCATTGTATTATTACACACATACATGTAGGTGCATTACTATCCTGGCTGTGTATTAAAAGCTGTGCTATTAGTTTTGATTCTCAACATTTCAAACACCACTGTGTAAAACTCAACCAATTTCACTAAAAATCGATACTTTAGTGACAATCAATAAGATCTAAATAGCAGTAATATATATTTTTTAACTTTCCGATGTTAGAAAGAATAATTAAAAAATCAAATTGTGAGTCCACTGTCGAACTTGCCGATCAGCCGCATCGGCATGATTGTGTGCATCTCTGTGTTATGAGTGTATTGACTATTCATGTATTTAAATGCTGCATATTAACGCGTAATGCAGTGTTAGAGGTCAATATGCATTAGCGTTGACTCTCCATATGCTTTGCTGGAGTGTATTATTATTACAGCTTAAAAAATGTAATATTTGAAGTTTGAAATCCTTAGACATGGGTCCATTTTTGACAAAAAATCCTTAGACATGGGTACCTATTTCAGCAAAAGGACCCTTGGATGTGGGTATGGGTTCGGAGGTCTCAGCCGCACACCCCCGTCCGACTATAATCTGAGAACCCCCCCCCCCTCCCCAGGAAATGATGCCTCCGTCATAGAGCAATTTTACAAACCAAAACAGAAGAAATTTTTCAAATTCAAGTTCAATTGTAATCCATTAACAGGTTCTCAGAATATCGTGATTACAAGCAATTTCTCATATACATATATGACCCTTTGATCTTTGACCTCATGACCCTAAAATCTACTCAGTTCATTGGCTCTGCAAGATGTCCTGAGTTAAATAGTAATCCATCTGTCAGTTCTTATGAGAATGCGTTCAAAAGCTATTTTTGCATACATAATGAGCCCATGACCTTTGACCTTATGAACCAAGAATCTACTAATTTCATTGGCACTGCAAGATACATAAATGATCTAAGTTTGGCAGGAATCCATCAATCTGTTCTAATGATAATACGATCACAAGCTATTTTTGCATACATAATGAGCCGCATGACATTTGACCTTGACCTCATGACCCCAAAATGTAATCAGTTCATCAGCTCTGCAAGATACATACATGACCAAAGTGTGGCAGGAATCCATCAATCGGTTCTTCAGATAACGCGATCACGAACTGTTTTTGCATACATAATGAGCCCTGTGACCTTTGACCTCATGACCTCAAAATCTAATCAGTTCATCGGCTCTGCAAGATACATACATGACCAAAGTTTGGCAAGAATCCATCAATCGGTTCTTCAGATAACGCGATCACGAGAACGGGACGTACGTACGTACAGACGTACGTACAGACCTACGGACGGACGGACAACCCGAAAACATAATGCTTCCGGCTACTTCGTAACGGAGGCATAAAAAGGCCTAGGACCTACCCACAGATTGCCTTGATAGCACCCGCATCAGCAAGCAAATGTTGCAATGGCTGATGGGTAGACATCGTGTGAATTCCTGAAGCACAGGCCCTCTTGACTGGCTGGGCGTTGACCCTTGACAGATAGATCAAGGTCTGCAGGCCGCCTAGTTCAACGACCTTTCGAAGTCCATTGGGGTCACAGACATTCTCTAAGAGACCTGTCGATGCTTCAATTTGAAATGCCTGGAAAGAAAATGCAGTGCAGAGAAGTGATAAAAGTATAAAGTATTGGTATTTGTTCAAGAAAAACAAACACAAATTGCAATTCTAGTTCATCAAAAGCCTTTAAAAGACTTGCATTTCTACATTCTCTTCTACAAACATTCATTAAACAATACTGCCTTACAAAAAATGAATCAAAAGATACAGCTCACTTTGGTAATTACTTCTTCTTTATTTTTTGAGAGGGGGGGGGGGACACATTTTCAATTTGATGAACAGATGTAAAACAAAATGTGTATGCTAACACTTAGTTAGAAAATTCTTCAACAAAATAATTTATGAACTATCCATAACTCACAGTTGAGCCGGACCGAGCCTTGGTGACTAGTTCAGTCACGGGCAGACAGATATCGCAGACCCTCTCCGGGTCATGGAGGCTGAGCTGAGGGAGGGGGACCTTCTCCTTGCAGCACTTGCTACAGAGGACCCGGCCGCACATCCTGCAGTGGTGCTTGCGTCTTAGCTGGTTGAACTTCTGGTTGCAGGCAATGCATATCAACGCCTCATCATCTGACACCCATCTGAAGTTTCAAAATAAATTTTACATTAATTGTTTTTATATCGCCTTTTGTATACACTATGAACATGACGGACAAAGAAAGAGAACAAAATATACAGTTCCTCAGGTAGACAAGAACAGGTGATATGCATGTGACACCTGTTCTACACATTTTACATAATAGCAGTGAAGGGATGTTCCTTTGTCTACCTGAGGAACTGTATATTTTGTACTCTTTCTTGTCCGTCATGTACAAAAGTACTTTGCTTAATTACTGTAGGTCGACATTAGACTTCATTAAAGTTATCTATCCGTATCTTTTTTTTTACTATTACATATTTTTTTTACAGTTGTATGAATATAAGGCCAAATAAAGAAAACAATGTGTTTCTCGTCCATACTTTTTTTTAAAGGAGGAGGCAGGGCATTTCTATTTTAATACCATTTTGCAATGTTTTGCAATTTTTTTTCTCCAAGGTGGCTGCCATGCTAATTTTAACTGGATGAGCCTATATTCACAGATATTGTGCTATGTGAGTATACTGATGCAATATATGACAAAACAAATGATTTGTATCACTTTAGCAGCTATTTTAATTAAACAAAATTTATATCACAAGATTTTTTTTTTTTTTTTTTTTTTTTTTTTTTTTGGGGGGGGGGGGGGGCAATTTTTTTGCTTGTTTTTTCTTTGTTTTTTTCCTGAAAAGTAAATTCATGTAGGTCTAGTTTAAAAAATGGAGGCGGCGGCCAAAAAGGAGGTGGGCGGGGACCAGCTAGGGGACGAGAAACACTTCATTTTGGTTATTTGGCCTAAATTGGTTTTGATGTAAATGTAGAACAATAAACTTTAAACAAGCACCTAAAAATTCTACCAGTGTCTAAAACATCTTTTAGATTAAATAAATGTTATACTCTGAAAAGCTACATATATTTAATTGAACTCTGAATAAATATTTAACATACCTGTACATTATACATGTGATTTTTATATGTTTTATACTCTGAAAAACAATTGCAAATACATTGCGCCCTGCAAAAATGCCAGAGGTAAACATGACAGATGTAAATTATACTGCCAGAGATAAAAATGCCAGAGGGAAAATTTCAGGTAAAAATGTCATAGGCAAAACATTTTTTTTTAAACACCGCAACAGGCGCAAGTCTTTGCATTTCAGCCGAAACCAACAATGCAAACATTTGTTAGAGGTCAGCATTTTTGTAGTGTAAATCGCACCTTAACTAACTACATTGATTATCATTAGGAACACATAGAGAAAGTAATCAAATTGCTATCACTCCAGCATCAAAATCTCACATTTTAATTTGGGTTAAATTCTTGACCGATTTCAAACTCAAAATGCTTTCTAATTGTATGGGAAGAAAGAAAAGTCCACTAGCTAACTCTGAAGCTAGGGTGCAATTTCTAGTGGTCGATAATTATAAACATTTCGACCTTTAGTTTTTATCTGTTGTGGCTCTTCCTTCCAGTCACTGCCCCCGCCCCTTAACTTCCCTATCTTGTATTAATTTAGCGTCCAAGACACATTTATATCAACGTACGGGACTAAAGATTAAAAATTGAATATGTCGACTCAACTTACTTCGCTTTAGCAAGGCGAAATGGACTTTCTGAATACACATCTGGGCTGCCCTCTGTCTGAGCAGGATAAATCTCGACGCCTTCTAGTTTGATCGTCCCCATTTTCGCTCAAGATTCGTGCAATATATTCCCCTGTTCACGAATGTTCACGAATCACAACTGACGATAGCCTACACCTGTTTGTACACAAACAAATCAATACACAGTAAATGGGATACACCCCCACCAATTAGCGCGCGCTGCACGCTGTGAATTGTAAACCCAGGCCAGAGCAAATTGATTTCAGATAGTCATATCTCATTCTCAGCCATTATTTGTGATGCTCTTTCGGGAAATGAAGTTCAAGTTGAGAAAAAAATGTGTATGATGTCACAGCTCCGGTCACCATAGGCGCCAGAAGAGTGTATGTGTGTGTGGGGGGGGGGGGGGGGCAGGGGGCACTGAGTTCCCCCCCCCCCCGTAAACAATACCCCAAAAAAGCAGTACACGAGTAAAGATGGTTTGTATCGTTTAAACAAAATAACATACAAATAATAAAACCTGAATTAAATCATTATATTTCATTCAAAGAAAAGGAAAGTTAACAGGATTTAAATTTCCTATACATTCCGCATGCCCCTAATAGCGATATGTGCATACCGTAGAAATATTGTGAGATGATGGGAATTAAAGAGTGCGTGTGTTTAAAAAATCTAATTTGATACCAGTGATTTACAAATGTTTCTGAAACGACATGATTTTCCGGTATTTTTTTCTCAGCTTCTCCAATCTAGGCCTACATTATTACAGACATAATTGGTATAATTTATTGTTTGGTTTATATTAAAAATGTTATTTTATATCTTCTTCTATAATGAAATGATAAATGAAGTTATACT
Source organism: Strongylocentrotus purpuratus (assembly GCF_000002235.5). Taxonomy (NCBI): domain Eukaryota; kingdom Metazoa; phylum Echinodermata; class Echinoidea; order Camarodonta; family Strongylocentrotidae; genus Strongylocentrotus; species Strongylocentrotus purpuratus. The sequence goes on from NW_022145595.1 coordinate 14,268,708, forward strand.
GTATCTGTAACATAACAGTCCAATATTGGTCACCATGAGTTCATGATCAAATCTCATATGTTGTTGTTTTATATTTCCTCCTTGAAGGTCTATACAAATTCACAAACAAAACATTGATGCATATATATCGGCATATACTATCCTATTAGGATATAATTGAAACCATATACTGAGATCCAGAGGGGTAGAGCATATGGAGCAATCATATTCTTTGCACTTTTACCAAGGCACGTAGCCACAGGGGGGGGGGGCACGGACGGCACGTGCCCCCCCCTAAAATTTCCAAGATCGGTTGAACTTTTTTAGACCACCTTTTTTTTACCTTGATCGATTACATGTATGTGCCCCCCCCCCCCCCCAACATCGAACTCTGGCTACGTGCCTGCTTTTACCTAATTGACAAGTGCCCCTTTTTCTTTCTAATTAGTTCCCATTCTCATTTTATTAAGTGACCCTTTTCATCGCTGATGAGTGCCCCCTCCACCTCCGGACAAGTGCTCCTTATTATTATACCAGTTCCTTTTTTCATAAGTGCCCTTGATATTTCCTTCTGATAAATACACCTTTTATTTTTAAAGAAGAGCCCCTTCGATCCCTCAGGCTCATATGAATAAATTAAAAAGACGAACATAGTGATAAGATAAATATACGATGATAAATATAAAAAGATTAACAAATTTCAAGATGAATTATTAAAAATATGAATATTAAAAAAACGAGCATATTGAAGAGTTGAATAAATTAAAAGGACAAAATATTGAAAAAGATGAATATATTAAAAAGATGAATAAATCAAAAAGACAAAAAAGGATAAAAAAAATATTTCAAAAATATGAATATTCAAAAGACGAGCATATTGAAGAGTTGAATAAATTAAAAGGACAAAATATTGAAAAAGATGGATAGGTCTAGACTATATTTTAAAAAATGAATAAATCAAAAGAACGAAACAAATTAGTTAGATAAATAAATTGAATAGATGAATATATTGAAAAGATGAATAAATATTTTTTGAAAGTGCTGAAAATAGTGATAGGATGAACAAATAAAATGATGAATATATTAAAAATACGAACATGTTGAAGTGATGAATATATTAGAATACAAACATAATGAGAAGATGAATATA